>NW_027185655.1:72006374-72020949 GCF_028583685.1 Petaurus breviceps papuanus
ATATATATATATATATATATATATATATATATATATATATATATATACAGAAGGCACAGGTTGAGTTGAATATGAAGGGAAGATATCTAAAAAGGAAAGTTATGGGGTGAGAAAGAAGTGTTCTAGATGAAGGAGAAAGGGAAGGGTAGAATGGGATAAAATATTTCACATAAAAGATGCAAGAAAAAATGTTTTTACAGTGGAGGGGAAGTGGGAGAAGGTAATAGGGAATAAGTGACTCTTACTCTCATTGGTTTTGACGTAAGGAAGGAAAAACATACATAATAATTTGGGCATGAAAATTTATCTTACTGTACATAAAAGTAAGGAGGAAGGGGATAAGAGAGGGGGTGGCAAGAGAAGCTAGGTCAGATTGGAGCAGGGAGTAATCAGAAGCAAACTCTTTTGAGGAGGGATACAGTCAAAAAAGATAATATAATAAATGGTGGGGGTGGGAAAGGGTGGAGGGAGAAACAATCTTTCATAACATGACTATTCTTTTAGTGTTTTATATGACTACATGTGTACAACCCATATAAAATTGATTGCCCTCTCAATGAGGAGGGGAAAAGAGAGAGAATTTGGAACGCCAAGTTTCAAAATATGAATGTTAAATTATTTTACATGAAACAGGGACATAAGACACATAGGCAATGTGGTGTAGAACTCTACCTTACAGTGGCAGAGTCAAGATGGCAGAGTTTAAACAGGACTTCCATGGGACTATGGCTTCCTCCTCCTCCAATTATTTTAAAAGGTGACTCTGAACAAACTTTGGAGCTACAGAACCCAAAAAATGATACAGAGAAGCTAACCTTCCCCTGAGGACAGCTGGAAAGGCTGTCAGAAAGCAGCCAGTGCAGCTCTCTGGGAGCCGACCCCAGACAAGCCCTGGGTCTTAGCCCCAGGATGGCCACAGCCAACCACCAGCTGGAGGAACTTCAGATCACCAGCAACTGTGGTAGGTTTCCAGAATTATAAACCCATGGAAGCTAAGGACAAAATGAGAGTACAGTGCAGTGTGGACTTTGGGATTCAGTAATACAAGAGTATGGTTGTGGTTTGCCCCAGGGCAAGAAATGACTGAGGCACATCAGCCCTGTAGCTGCAGCCACATGGCTGCTTCAGTTACTGGCCTGCAGACTGTAGCGGAATCAAGCAATCACTCTGAGGGGTAATAGCTCTTGCTGCAACCTGCTTGGATCTGGATAGCAGTTTAGGGCGGAGGTTCTGGGGTGTGACCAGCTTGCCACAGTGTGTGGAGTCTTCAGAGAGGGCACCAACCAATACTTTGGCAGTTGAGAAAACTGCAGTGTTTGGGATAAAGCTCCAGTTTCTGGTAGCAGATTCCTACTGTGGCAAAAAGGCCAAAATCAAGTAATTCAGTGGCAACATGAGCAAACGAGGGAAGCAAAGCAAGAAGAGCAATGCAACTTTAAACTCCTATTTTGAGGACAAAAAGGACCTAAGCATGGAACAGGAGGAAGACAGTGAAGACAGAAATCGTGCACCAAAATCTTTCAAGAAAAATATGAGCTGGCTACAGGACATCGAGGACCTTAAGAACCATTTTGAAAGCCAAATAAGAGAAGTGGAGAGAAAATTGGGAAGAGAAATGAGAACAATGCAAGAAACTTATGAAATGAGAGTCAACAACCTGAATAAAGAAAATACCATAAAAAATAGACTAAGTCAAATGGAAAAAGAGGCTCAAAAAAGCAATGAGGAGAAGAATGCCTAAAAAAGCCAAATTTTGCAGATGGAAAAAGAATCTCTAAAGCTTACTGAGCAGAATCATTTCTTTAAAATTAGATTGGAGCAAATGGAAGCTAGTGACTTTATGAGTAATCAAGATGCTGTTAAACAGATCCAAACACATGAAAAAAAAAATAAAAGGCAATGTGAAATATCTTATTGGGAAAATCATTGACCTTGAAAATAGAGCCAGGAGACATAATTTAAAAATTACTGGACTACCTGAAAGCCATGATTAAAAAATGAACCTAGAAATCACCCTCCAAGAAATTCTCAAGGAAAATTGCCCTTATGGTTTAGAACCTGAGGGCAAAATAGAGTTTGGAAAAATTCACCATTCACTTCCTGAAAAAGATTCTAAAAATAAAATTGCTTGGAATTTTATACCCAGGTTCTGAAGTTCCCAGATTAAGTAGCAAATATTATAAGCAGCTAGGAAGAAACAACTTCAATATTGTGGAAACACAATCAGGATAACTCCGGACCTGGCAGCTTCTACACTAAGGGATCAAAGGTCTTGGAATGTGATATTCCAGAAGTCAAAGGAGCTGGGATTAAAACCAAGAGTCACCTACCCAGCAAAACTGAGTATCATGTTTCAGGGGAAAATATGGTCATTCAGTGGAACTGAGGACTTTTTTTTTTAAGCATTCGGGGTTAAGTAACTTGCTCAAGTTTACACAGCCAGTTATTTCTGGATGTGGTGGTAAATATCTGAGCCTGGATTTGATTCCCAGGTCATCCCAACACTGAAGCCATTGCTGTTACTCGCTGAGCCACCTGCCCACCCCTAAGCAATTGGGGTTAAGTACCTTGCTCAAGGTTACACAGTCAGGTGTTTCTGGGTGGGTGGTAAGTGTCTGAGCCTGGATTCGATCCCCAGGTCATCCTCACACTGGAGCTAGTGCTCTTACACGCTGTGCTACCTGGCCACCCCGGAATGGAGGACGTTCAAGCATTCTTGATGAAAAACACATAGTTGAATAGAAAACTTGACATTCAGTTATAAAGAAACAAGAGATGCATGAGAAGTTAAATAGGGAAAAGAAATCATAAGGAACCTATCAAAGTTGAAATATTTATACCCCTACATGGAAAAATTATAATTGTAAGTTATGAAACTTTTCTCACTGTAAGAATAGTTGAAGGGAATAGAAATGCATATATATATACATATATATATATATATATATATATATATGTGTGTGTATCTATATAGGAAGTTATATGGGCATATGAATACATACATGAATGTGTGTATATATGTGTACGTACATACAAAGATATAGGGCATAGGACCAATTTCATAAGAAGTGATGGTGCTTAAAAGGTGAAATTGAGAGGTGAGAGAAGAATATAATGAGAGGAGATGTGATGAGAAAGAATGGGGTAAATTATCTCATGTGGAAGAGGAAAGAGAAAACTGTTACAATGGAGGGGAAAAGAGGAAAGCAAAAAGGAATGGATCAACCTTATTCTCACTGAATTTCGCTTAGGGAGGGAATGACATACATACAAAATAGGGTATCTTACCCTCCAGGGGAGTTAGCGGGGAAGGGGAAGAGAGGGAGAATGATGGAAGGGAGGGCAAGCTGGTGGGGAGGAAAGTTGGAAGCACCCACTTTTGATAGAGGACCATATCAAAGTAGAGAATAGAACAAGTGAGAGGTAGGATAGGAGGGAGGGAAATATAGTCAGTCTTTTACAATATATCCTCTATGGAAATGTTTTGCATAGCTACACATATACAACCTATACTGAATTGCTTATCTTCCCCATAAGGGTGGGTGACAATTTAGGAGAGGAATGAATCTATAATTCAAAGTTCTAAAATTTTATATATATATATATATATATATATACATATATATATATATATACTATTATTAATATTGCTTTACATATAACTGGGAAATAAGATAAACAGGAACTGGGGCATAGAGATCCATCATGCCCTACTGGAAAGTTAGAGAAGGTATGGGAGAAGATGTGGGAGAGAGCAGATTAGAGGAGGGGATATCTAATGGAATTGCTATTTTGAGATGGTGTGTTGGGGAAAAACAGGGAGTAAATATGCAATTCAAAAACTTTTAGAAATGAATGATGTAAACTAGAAGTTAATAAAGCATTTGATAGAAAAAAAACATAAATATAAGTTCTAATTTTCTGATGCTTAAAGAAAAGAAATCCAGCTTCCCCTGACATTCCTGAACTTGCAAATAATATTGACAAGATGGTTTGATATTATTAAGTGATTTTTTTTTCTTTATGTGGATAGAGGACCTTTAGAAATCACTAAGTTGTTAAAAAATCTAATTTGCCCTACATGAAAAATAGAAGGGAAGAGGATAAGATATTTGATGGCTAGTTATAGAACATAGGGCAGATTGGGGAAAGGGATAATCAGAATGCATACCATCTTGGGTTGCGTAGTGAGGGAAGGGATGGGGAGAAAATTCAGAACACAAAACCTCCTTTAAATGAATGTTGAAAACTATAATAAGTCAATTGAAATTTGAATAAAAAAATAATTAACTTGGGTAATATAGGCACTAAAAACTTTCAGAATTTAAAAGAAAGGGACCTTAATGGAGCTTGCTTTAGTCAGAAGTAGCTTCACTTAGGTGATAATTGACCCTAGGCTTTACACATGGTTAAGTTTTTACTCGACTAAAGAGGAACTGAGTGGAAAAAAAAAACATCTAAGATAAGAGGAATAAGATGTGCAAGGCAGAAAGTAACAATGAAAATGATGAAATCATGTGACAGTCAGATGACTAGAGATGATGGTGTATATTGAATACTAGGAAAACTGAAAAATAATTTCAAATGATATTATTGAAAATCATTAAAAATCATAGTTATAGAACTAGAAGGGTCTGTAGAAGTCATGTAGTCCATTTTTTAGAGGAAAATTGATGCCTAGTGATATTAAATGAGTTCCCCAACATACAAGTAATGTTAAAACAATTATATGGACTGAAGCCCTCTGATTCTTAAGTCATGCTGTTTCTACTGTACAATATTATATTAAGAAGATAAAATTTGTGGCATAGGAAATAGGAAACTATTGAAGAATTTTGTGCAGGTGACTGGCATTTTTTTAAAAAAAAAGTTGTAGTTTTTTTTTGTAATTTTTTAAAGGAATATTAGTCCAAAAAAAGCATTTAGGACAGATTATGGCAAGCAAAGGCTATAGTAAAGGAGGAAGTGATTTATAGTAGAAAGAGTAGTGGGCCTGAAAATAGAAGTAATTTTGGTCTGAATCATGGTCAACAATAACTTACCAGTGATATGATTGGGGACAAATTATTTCACCTCTCTGAGCCTCAGTTTCCTAATCTAAAAATAAATATTTTAAGAGTTGTGCTACATTTTATAAAGGGTCATTATAACAAAAGTGATTCATAGATATTTAAAGTGCTATATGTGGAATTAATTATATTAGCACTAGCTTTGGAAACCATTAATAGCATGTAATGCACCACTTATAAGAATTAACAAAACCAACCTCTAAGGAGAGAGGTATCATGGCAAACACCAGCATCAGGAAAGCAAGGTCCCAAGTCCTAACTTGGACACATACTAAATGTGTGACTATAGGCAAATTACTTAACACCTTAGTGTCCAAAGGAAAAATTTCATATTAAAATTTCCAAATAAAGTGCAGATCTTTATCAGTAAAATAAGTTTCCATAATGGTAACTCTCCATTTTAGTGATATCCTGATATACTGTAACCCACATCCACATCCCTCAAAAGAAAAAGCCTCCTCAAATATATATCTAATAAGCATATATTATGTATCAATTATGTTTTACCTCCTTGACTCCCCCACCCAAAAAAAGTTCCAGTGTATTTAACACACACACACACACACACACACACACACATCTGTGCACATGTTGTATCTTCCTAGTAGAACTTAAGTCTCTTGAGAATAGTGGGTATCTTCCTTATATATTTCTATGCTCACCCATTTGTAGTTATATGACCTACCACATAGCAATCACTTAACAAGTACTACTTGATTGATTATTCTCAGATTTTGTTGCCACTTTTTAATTATTACAAGAAGTAAATCACAAATTAATCACTCCTTCTATCATTTATATTTCTAGAACTTTACTTTTCTAAATAAAAGTGTTATCTTCTAATAATTGATTTTCTGATTTTTATTTTTACAAAATACAGAGTACCATTTGAAAGATATTTTTTCTTTATTTTGGCTATAGTTTTGGTTTTATTTTAAAACTTGGGAAATTTTGGGAATCTTACACATTAGTAATCATTGATGATGTGAATAACATTGAGATTTATAGTTCTGACATATAAGGGAGTACTGGAGAACCTAGACAATAAACTGACTTTTTAACTCATGAAACTGCTGGTAACCTCAATTTATTGTATTCCAACATATTTTATGCCTTATCTTTTCTTTCAGTTACTCTATTCTACTTTGTTTTACCTTACTTAATCATTCCCATTTTTTATTTTTTCTTTCTTCCTAAGAAGTTCCAGAATTCACCCTCCAAGGTACTGTACACAGAAAAATCAAGAATTTACTGCCCTGTCACTTTCCTTTCTAGCTTGAATTGCAATGAGCAATTGTCCATCTGTAAATTATTTACATTGAAAACAGATTGGGTTTGATTTTGGGGGGCAGGGTGTTTGCTTTTGGCAATTCAAGGACTCTGAATTTTCAAAACAGTGCGCAGAAGTGTGCATACACAGAGAGAGAGAGGGAGAGAGAGAGAGAGAGAGAGAGAGAGAGAGAGAGAGAGAGAGGAATTGTTGTCCTTCATTCTCAAAGAGGACAAAAATGACATCATAAGGGTGGGTTCAAGGTGGCTGATCAAGCCAATATGAACTTGGAAAACTTTACCATCGATCAGCCACAAATAGTTCATATAAACATTTAGAGTGGAAATGTCTACAATTCCACATTTCATGCTACTTTTGAGCTACTGAAATTCTATTTTGTTCATAGAGTATATCACCTTCTTGATGCTGTCAAGCAATGCCAGAATATCTTATGCCAGTGTCTCCCACGTCTCCAATAAATTAAAAAAATATTCAAATAAGTTATTCAGAAAGACCATTAGAGTGTCCTTCTTCTGACCTTCATGTGAGCCCTTGCTTTGTTTGAGTTCTCTGAAAAATAGTCTTTTTTTTCACATATATACTTTTGGTATTTGAACAATGTGGCTAGACCATCACAGTTGTACTATCTGTTTCAGTTTGAATACTTGTTAGTTCTGCTCAAGAAAGAAGCTCACTGTTTGCTACATTATCTTGCCAGGTGATCTTCAGAATTTTTCTAAGACAATTCAAATGGATTATGTTCAATTTCTTGGCATGGTGCTAGTATACTGTACAGGTTTCACAGTCTTATGACAATGAGGTCAGCACAATGGCTTTGTAGATCTTCATTTTGACAGGCAGTCTAATACTTCTTCTGTCCCACACTTTCCTTTGCAGTCTGCCAAAAACTGAGCTAGCTTTAGCAACACACTGTGTCAACTTCATAATCTATGTGTACATCCCTGGAAAGTATGCTGTTTACTCATATAAAAAGCCATTTACGTTCTCTGGCACTTCAACTTCATATATGTAAGGTATATGATTTTGTTGCCCATGTATTTTTTACCCTATAAATATAGGGCTTATTAAAGTCCTACTCCAATGCCTGCAAGTAAAGGTGGTGGCTCTGAATCCTCAAAAGTCATATTAATGCAGACGTTCTTTCCAGTCTTAGTAAACTGGTATATAGCATAGTATTATGTAATCATCTGATGACAAGTCAAAACCTAAGTTGAGTGCTTCATTAGCAGAATGGTAATGACCTAATGATTCAAATTTAGGACCATAACAAGTAATGACCTCTATCTAATAAGTCATAATAGGTTTGTAATGTGAAGAAATAGAAAAAGCTGGTATAAAATCCCAAATCTGTTGAAGTTCTTAAGACAGCATGTACGTTTTTATCACAGTAATGCTCATAGACTTAAGTGAAGAACAGGAAAGGAGATGAAAAGAGAGAAGGAACAAGTCTTATGGAATCCAAAAGAACATTATGTTGACAATAATTCAATCTGGACATAACCAAAATTCCAGTTTATTTTTAACTGAATGAAAAGGAAATATGTTTGAATCTGAGTACAATAAAATAATATACTCATATTATGTAAACAAGCACTTCTTAGTGTGTAATGTGTGTCAGGCATTGTATTAAAAATAAAGATATATGGACAATAACAAAACTGTGCCTGCCCTAAATGGGTTCACATTTTATAAGAGGAAATGTGCACATATATTTACATACAAAGTATGCATAAAGTCAAGATATTTTCATGGGGACAATCATGAACAGTAGGTACACTTAGGAGAATGAGAGGGTTCCATTTAAAAGGTCATTTAAGCTCTAAAGGAAGCTAGGGAAATGAAAAGGAAGAAATAAGAAAGGACTGCATGCTAGGGATAGGGGTCAGTCTTTGCAAAGGTACAGAGGTGGGAGAAGGAATGCTGAGTGTAATGTGAGGATAAGCAAGCAGAGGATTTCAACTGTTTCCTTTCCTATGAATGAAGTCCTCCTATGTTATAGTATCTCTTGATATCTAGTAGTATAGATGGGTAGATTTTGCCCTTCTTCCTTGGCATTATCCAGTCTGACTTTACTGTATAGTGGATCATGGGAAGTAATATATAATTAGTCTGGAAAAGGAGGATAGGATAAAGTTGTCAGAAGCACAAAAGACAAGTGTGCATTATATCCTAAAGGGACAGGACAGCCACTAGAGCTTTTTGAGTAGGGAGAGTGTCATATGCCTATAGAGTCACATTTGAAAACGACGTCAGGGAGAACAATTTAGGAACTTTTAAATGGTCCATGAAACTGATGATAATATTGAACTTTGTGGTTTATAAAAAGGTTTTGTATCAATTTTCTTATCTTACACTTACAACAAGTGAGAACTTAGTTTCCATTTCAAAGATGTTACAACTAAGGTCACAGAGACAATGAGGTATAGGAAGGGAATAAAGAAAGAAATACTGAAACATTCTTTTGCTATGGAAAAAATACAATCATTAGCTTTACTTGAGCTTCCAATGGTACCTATTATGAAGAGATTTTCATATTTTCATATGATTTGGATCCAAAATCATTTTAATATACTCCTAAAACTGGTGGCACTAAAGTTTACTATACACTTAAACTTAATACTGAAAACTCAATCTTAGGATTCAGGCTTTGAAAGAGCCTTGTAGGCCATCATTATTAATTTTTTTAAAGTATCATGAATCACAGGAAAGATATTGGGAAAGAGAGAAAGTCTTTTCTTTTGAGGAAAGTAAAGCATTGTCATAAATGTAGCCATTTTGTTTGTGAAGATAAACTTGTATAAAAAAGAAGCAAACTTCACTCTCATGGAAATAAGGCAGCCAGAACAATGACTGAGTCAAGTGAAAAAATCAATGTACAGATATACTTTTTTTTTTCTTTCTTCTTTTCCCATATGATTGTTTTTCAAAAAGTAAATTAGGGGGATTAGTTTATCAAGACCTATTTTTGATTAAATTGTTCTGGTTCTTTATGACTATCTTTTCCAACCCTAGATATTCATTAACCACCCTTTTAAATAATACATTCTAGAAATTTTTTTAAAGCAATTGGGGTTAAGTAACTTGCTCAAGGTTACACGGCCAGGTGTTTCTGGGTGGGTGCTAACTGTCTGAGCCTGGGATTCGATCTCCAGATCATTCCAACACTGGAGCCGGTGCTCTTACTCGCTGTGCTACCTGGCCTCCCCTACATTCTATAATTTAAATAAAAATCAAAGGCAAACTTAATGACTTATAATTTGCTTTTGACATATCACTCATTCTCTCTCTTTCCAGTATGACTGGAAAATGTTTTTCAGTGTCTTAAGATATATCTAATCTGGAAATAGTGATATGAAAGCAAGGGCAGATAGGGGTTCTATTTATATTTTCATATCTGTATGTCAGTTCTATATAGCTCTTCTTTCTATTCCACATAATATTGCCATTGTCAAAGAAAGCTAAAGCAAATTCATTATTGAATAATTTTGCCTTTTTTCCATCATTATCATGTCCATACCAACCATGTCTTTCTTTCAAACTTTTTTTTCCTCCTGTATAACATTTTTTTAGGAGGCAGATGGTGCTAAGTGATTTGCCCATGGTCCCATGGCTAGTACATTTCTAAGGCTATAAAGCTAAGCACAAGCAAGTCCTCTCCTGAGAACTGTTGCTGTGAATAACTTTAAGTTATGATCACATAGTAGAGTGAAATCTATATTTATTCAGCAATAAACTAAAGGAAAACATTCACAGAAACCAAGTACAATATTCATAATAATATAACATAACAACTTGTTAATAAACTGGCCACATGTTCTCAAAGAAAACACATCATTCAGTAAGTCACAGTCTGAATCAATCAATATAAAGTGCGTATCTAAAGTCTTCTTTCAACTTCATTGGAGACTGGTTTCCAATCATCCTTAAGGAGGAATCATCCTTATTTCCAATTTCCACTCCAGTGTGAAGCTCAAGGTGACCAGTTCACTTCAATCCCTTCACAGTTCCTGTTTCTGGAAAAACAAAGCTTAACAGAGCCACAACAATATCTACACACACCAAACTTAGCAGTGTTACCACAATATTCACACACATTGCCGGCACTCTCATATAAATTTACTTTCTTCCTGTGAAATCAACACAAGTCAACAGATAGGGTGCTTCTCAATTCAACAGATAGAATGCTTCTGTCTGACAAAGTAACACAAACACAAATCAACACACACAGAAGAGATGGATAGAATGCTGACAGCTCAAGTGTTCTCCCTCTCAGTTTTGCTTGGTTCCAGCTAATGCTCTTGCTTTTATATTATCTTTTGGCAAGTTCCTCCCACTGTGGCTTCCATGTGATGATATTAGTTTCCAAGAAAGACTTGACACAATCAAAGGCAGGATTGAAGGAACTTGAATAGTTGAAACAAGGAGCTAAATATTTCAATAACTGACAGAAGGAGTAAAATACCATTTTGCTTGCCATTACTGAGGCCAGATTTGAACTCAAATCCTCCTGACTCCAGTGCTGGTGCTCTATCCACTATACCACCTAATTGCTCCTATATAAAACTTTTAAAAGTGACCAATGACTGTGTCCTTAACTTTCCTGCCTATGCTCAGTTCCTTGTCTACTAAAGCATTCAACTCTATCTTTATAGTATAATGTTATAATTGTGTGTCTATCTTCATTTCTTACCCCCATTTATATCTTTTCTATTTTAAAAAATTTTAAATCTAAAGTGAACAATTCCCTTTCTTCATATCTAACCCTCATAAGGAAAATTCGTCTATGTCTTCAAAATTTATATTCTGAGAACTCTCTAGCTCTCTGTAGACCAAATTCCCATCAAGAATTATCATTCTCTGGTTCAAGTAATCTTCTCTAAACTATTTGAAATCTGTTACCATGAAATCTGGGGTGCATGACAACTATGCCCAATTTAATTATCTTTTATGATCACAAATTCTGATGAAAATTATCATTTCCATGTCAATGAAAACTTCCTTATTACTGTGGAAAATTAGGTTAAGGGTAGCATATCTTACTATGAATTCCTCAGTCTTTTACAGAATTAAATTATTATTGTTATGTTATTATATTATTATGTGCAAGTCAAGAAATAATTAACAGTTACATTTAAAAAAGGAGATAGCAAGAGGGGAGAAAAACAACAAAGCAGGGAATTCCAGTTGAGCTTTCTACCACTAATTCCCACCAAAAACATAGAAAATGAAGTAGATTGGGTCTTGCTTACAGATCTCCATTCTTGAGATCTTGGAATAACAAAAACTTGTGTAGCCTAAGAAAAAAAAGTAGTAGCACCTAGGGCACAAATTCAGGTCAGTCACCCCTCTTAGAAGTACATAGAAACTAACCCTTTAACAAACTCCAAAGCAAGGAAGTGGGTTGGAAGAAAAAAATAATAAAAATAAATACTATAAAGAGCTGCTATGGTGACAGGTATGACCAAGATATAAACCTGGGGGGTGTAATATTCTAAAACATATACAGTAAAAACCTCAAAGAAACCACAATTTGGCTTAAGTTCAATTAAATAAATCATTTAATATCTTTGAAACTCAGTTTTCTCTTCTATAATGCAGAAATACCTATAATACTTATTTAAAAGGGTTGTTATAGGGTTCATATAAGATAATGTATGTAAATCATGAATCATAACTTGTTATATGTTTTATTAATATATTTTGCAACATGAAAGATTCACACACACACACATATATATGTGTATATATATATATATATATATATATATATATATATATATAGTAAAAGTTATTTAAATAAAGTAGATAATACTAATGAAGAAAATTAAACAGAAAATAGCAAATGGTCAAATAGTTATATGCCAAAATCAACTTAAGCAATCTAACATGAGGAAAGGAAACTAGAAATGGTGACAGTTACTTTGTCCTTTTAATTCAAAATCACATTTTCTTCTTCCAGAGAATTAAACCACATTTACTGTTCCTTTCTCCTTCCAGAGTTGAAACTTATTAGCTCTTGCATATTGTAGTTAAATAAACATCTGATTCACAAACTTCCCTTCTAATTTCATGAAATTTAAAAGGATTCAAAACAGATTTGGGCTTCCAGAGTATAGGGATTAATGTTTTACAGGAGTAATTTGAAGTCTATCTGGTTGGTCTGTTTGAGAACACTAAACTGTGAGCTATCCACATCAAACATGTACAGTCAGGACAAATGATATCCAAGCTGCTTATTTGGGGAATGAGCTTAAAATCCACTATTAATGGAAAGATTCATCATTCTCAAAACAAATTAAAAAAAATTCTTACAGTTATTGGTGGGTCTCAATATTAGATTTTTATAGGGAAAAATCCTGCTGGATTTGCAACCAAAAAAGCCCTAGGATTGAGGCCTACCTCTGACTTTTACTATCTAGGTAACAGTGCACACAAGGTATTTTACCCTCTAAGACTAATTTACAAATTGTACCATGTAAAATAGATAAAATAATACCTGCAGCCCTCCCTTGCAGAGCTATTGTGTAGATCAAAGAATTTTATGTACATAAATCAATTTGAAAATCAAAAAGGGGGTATACAAAGGACAATCATCATTATGAGCATGTAGCCTAAGAAAGGAAATGAGCAGTTTGTCTTTGCCTTTTCTGTCTTCCTTCTCTTCCCTTCATTCTCCCCTTCATTGTCATTGACTTCTGAGATTAACTGGAAATATGAATACCAGTTTGACTTGTTTGTTTTTCTTTTCATATTGTTGACCAAGGTAATGAAGAACCTGGCCTTCGGAAAGATTTCATCATAAGTAATTGCATATTCCAAGCAAGGAGCTCTAAAGAACTAATAGACACCCATATCCAAATTTTCTTCTTCCTGAAAAGGAATGATCATTAAAGGAATAGATTCCTGTGTCATCAGCAAAACAACGAAAATGAAGAGCAGAACTAATCACAATCTTGCCTAAGGGTGACATGAAAAAAGGAAATACAAAAATACAGAAAAACCTAACATTTTTCTATGGCAAAAATCCAGATATCACCAAAAGAAAGTAGGGACACATTGCAGAAACAAACTCACTCTCACTTCCAATTTTTAATAGAAGAAAATAAAACTCTAATTAACCTGGCTTGAATTGTCTTATGTCATCAACCTATATGAGTGGGTTATTTCTTTTTCTTTAATTTTTCTCGAGTTAAATATAAAAATAAATATTAATATTCATTTAAAAATTGAGTTACAAATTGTCTTCCTCCTTCCTCTCCCCCTCCATTGAAAGGGCAAGAAATTTGACAGAGTTTATGTATGTGTACTCATGCAAAATATATTTCCATGTTAGTCATGCTGTGAAAGAAAACACAGGAAAAAAAAAAAGAAAAATCAAGTTTTAAAATTTGTTTCAATCTTTAGTCAGATAACGATTAGTTATTTCTGGGATTGGATAGCATTTTTCATCATGAGTCCTTCAGAATTTTCTAGGATAATTGTGATGCTGTGAATTGCTAAATCATTCACAATGCATCTTCCTTGCAATATTCTTATTACTGTGTATAATATTCTCCTGGTTCTGCTCATTTAACTTTGTACCAATTCATGTAAGTCTTTCCAATCTTTTCTTTTTTTGGGGGGGTGGCTTTTTTTAAACTACCATGCTCATTATTCTTTATAGAACAATAATATACCACAACTTTTTCAGTTATACCAAATTCCCAATTAATAGGTATCTGAACAATTTTCTATTTTTTGCCACCACAAAAAAATCCACTATAAATATATGTGCATATATAGGTCCTTTTCCATTTTTTCTGTCTCTTTGGAAGGAAGAACCAGTAGTTCATAATTCTCGATCAAAAAATACAACTTTTTGTAGCACTTTGGGCACAATTACCAATTTTTTTCCGAATGATTGAATCCATTCACAACTCCATCCAAGCTCATTAGTGTTCCAATTTTCCCCCATCCCCTCCAATATTTGTCATTTTCCCTCTCTGTCATATTAGACAATTTGAAAGAGGTTTTTCCTCATTTTCCAATCAATAGTGATTTAGAATATTTTTTCATATGACTATAGATAGCTTTGATTTCTTCATCTGAAAACTTCCTGTTTATATCCTTTGCTCTTTTATCAGTTAAAGAATGACTCTTACTCTTATTTCTCTCCATTCTAGTCCATAACCTTCATCTCTCTCTCTCTCTCTCTCTCTCTCTCTCTCTCTCTCTC
>NW_027185655.1:72021049-72043728 GCF_028583685.1 Petaurus breviceps papuanus
TCTCTCTCTCTCTCTCTCTCTCTCTCTCTCTCTCTCTCTCTTTTAAACTCTGTCCTTCCTCAAAAGTGTTTTGCTTCTGACCACTGCCTCCCCAAATCTAGCTTCCTTTTTATCATTCCTCCCCCATCTTAAACTTCCTCTACCCTACTACTTCCCTACAGCATAAGATAGATTTCTATAACCAAATGATTGTGCATGTTATTCTCTCTTTGATGCAATTGTGATCAGAGTAAGTTTCAAGAGTTGTCTAACACACCCCACCCAACTTCCCCTTCTGTGTAAATTCTCTTTTGCACCTCTCTTATATGTGTGATAATGTACCCCATTCCATCTCTCCCTTCCTCCTTCTCCCCATAAATCCTTTTTTCTTGTTCCCTAATTTCACTTTTATGGGTATCATCCCACCAAATTCAACTTACACCTATGCCCTCTGTCTATATATACCACTTCGAACTGCACTAATATAGAGAAAGTACTGAGGAGTTACAAATATCTTGTTCCCATGTAGGAATGTAAACAACTTAACCTTACTGAACTCTTGATTTTTCCATCCTGTTTACCTTTTTATGCTTCCCTTGAGTCTGAATGTAGCTGTTTTGCCTTTATTGTCTTTTTCTGAGATTCTGTTTTTATCTTTTCTGTCGTAATAGCAGCTTTCTATGGTCAGTTACATTCTCTTGTAATTTGTTAATTTTCCCAGTCCTTTTTTTTGACTTTTACCTTTAAAGATGTTAAAGTTTGGCTCTGCTCCTGGGGTAGAGAAGGCACTGTCCAAAACCTCATGTTTTTTTGTGCTGCTATTGTCATTACTAGTTCAGATAGTTTGTAAATTTTCAGTTCTTCCAAGGTAATGATCTAAGGAGAGGTGTAGTCACTACTTTCCAGACTTTTGCTCCAGTCTGTGGGGTGCCACAAGTACTCTTTTCCATCCTGAAATTTACCAAGATCCCTGTTCATTCTAGTGCTCTTCCCTGCTCTGGAACTATGACCAAGAGTGAGGCATGGGCAAAGCAACAGTCTTACACCCAATGCCAGCAAAGGGTACCTTTTATTCTCCTACTAACCAGTTGTAATGGTAATGTAATTTTGAATTTGAAGATCCCTTTGTGTTGGCAAAAGTACCACATACTTAGCACTTACTAACTGATCAAGCCTCTGTTGGGGAAACAGAAGCTTTGAACTCCTGTCTCCTGTTAACTGACATAACAGGAAGGGGTTGGCTGAAGGAAGTAGGTATTACTGTCTATATAAAAAAAGCCCCAGAGTGGCACGGTCAGAATTTCCTTGAGACCAAGATCTGGTGACAGAACAGCTACATAAGAATGGAGAACTAAGTCCTGAAAGCTTGTATTGGTGGAGCTTCTTCTGAACAGGATCCCAGGAGCCCAGAGTCAGGATGCCAGGAGCTGGATCCAGGAGCCAGGAGCTCAGGAGCCAGAATCCACAGCCAGGAGCCCCAGAGCCCAGGAGTCAGGAGACCAGCAGATTGAAGCATGACTGGGATCCTGAGACCTTGTTTGCAGCTTGGTTGAGTCTTGAATTCCCTGGAGCAGAAATAGTGAGGGATCTGACATGGACCAGACTCTGTGAAGTTCAGTGTGGAGCAGGACCTGCCCAGAGATCTGGTCATGGAACTGGGAACTGTCTGCTATTAAACCCAGGTGAATACCTGATGAATACCAGTCTGGTGAATATAGGTAGAATCTGGGACCATGGAAGGGGATCCAGGGAATCTGAGAAAAGGCCCCAAATCAAGATGAAGAAAAAGCCTCTCCTTGGTTACTGAGTAATTATGGAATTAAAGTTTACTAGTGACCTAAAGGATGGAGGGTTTTGTGTATGATACTTAGTAAGACTTTGCTGAATAAGTCACTGATTGTACTTTGAATATTGTACTTTGAAACTACTGATAAGTGACTGATTGAGTTAATAGAGACTTTGCCCCATGAGTGACTAATTGAGTTAACTTAAGAGTGACTATTTTGCTTTGAGACTACGTTGTGAATATTATGTTGTGATTTTCTGTAATAAATCATAATGTTGTGAATGCTGTACCTTGATTTTCCATTTATGTTTTGCTTTTGTCATGGAATAAATAGAGTGATCACAATACTGAGTAATCAGAATCTTAAAAAAGTTGTTCACAGCAGCAGTTCTTCTGGAAATCTTCTGTGCATGGCATTACACCAGTTTTCCAATCCATTTACAAATTGTAGGCTGAAAGTTCCAGAAACTGCCTCTGCTGTATATTCAGTTGTTCTCAACCTCTGCTGCTGTTTTGTCACATCTAGGCCTGAACTTCACTCCCGATCCAATGAAACAGAGCTTTCTTGTCTATCTTGCAATTCGTCCTGGATTTTAAAAAAATCACCCTGTTCTTTTGTTTTGTTTTGTTTATTTATTTATAAATTCATTCATTCACTTATTTATTTATTTTTGCTTTTTGGAGGGGGAAAATACGTAAATTGGGGTTAAGTGACTTGCCCAATGTCACCTGGCTATGTTTTGTTTCTGTTGTTATTGAGTGTCTGAGGCCAAATTTGAACTCGGGTCCTCCTGACTCCAGGGTCAGTGCTTTATTCACTGTGCCACACTAGCCACTCCACCCCATTCTATTGTTCATTTTGCTGCTCTATAATTCATTTTTGAGATGTTATTTTAAAGTTTTTGGGAAAGGAATTTGGGAGACCTTGGATAAGGTCCAGATATCTGAATTTAGGATCATTTTTTTCTTTTGAGGGAGGAGGGAGAGTTTCAGAGCTGTGATCTCACCACTATAAGGAACTCCCTAGTTAAAAATAATTCCAACTATAATTTGAATTATTATAATTCATAAGGAATTGTAGGAGGCATTGTGAAGTTAAATGACTTGACCAACACAATCAAATATGTCAGAGGTAGGGACTGAATCTGGGTTTTGCTGAAATGTGACCATCTCTCTATTATTTCCATGCTATTATTTAAATTTTTTAATAGATGTTGTCAATAATTACTTGTTATAGCCATAAAAAAACCAAAATTAATGAGTAATATTCACCTAAATGTCTGTATTACTATAAATGGAATAGAAATGAGATGATCCAAAGAGAATTAAAAAGGATGAATCTTACCCATAATTGTTTTTCTTTTTCCAAGGAATCAGCCCTTTTTTAAGTTTAACCTATAAATGATAACCTTTTCTAATTTAAATTATACTTAATGAATAATATTCTCAAGTGATATCATGTGCTCTACTGATAAGCATTTGAGAATAAGAAGAAATGTATGATTACAATTGGAAAGAAATTCATCGGGAAATTTTATGGAGCAATAGAGCCACGCAGCAGATTAAAATGCCAGCAATGAAAACCACCTTTCAAGCATTCCTTGAAGAGAACAGGTATGATTTTATAGTCATTTGGTTTTCTGAACTTGTCCTTGCAACCCTGTCACTGGTCAGATCTAATTAGTGCTGGCAATATAATTGAGACACCAGGGCTTGGGGAGAGAAGTGACTGAAGTACTGCCGAATGCCATAGTATTTTTTCTTACAAGCCAATGTCTCCTTGACAAGAAGCATCTTACTTGGGCCTTACAAATATAGGGCAGGACCTTGCTGTGCAGAGGCTTAGTAGTTTAACACTGTCTCTAGCTGGTGACTGCATTGTTTGGTGGACTTTCTAGAAAGCTATGATTTACCATTCATCCATAAAGCTTCACTGTGACATCTGTTGAAGAAGGAAGCAGAATAGTAAAATAGAAAGGACACTTACTCTGTAGTCATATTCTAGCATATGAGTTTGAGTGTTGTCTCTGATGATTATGCTTTCTTTGTGATCAAGAGCAAATTTATACCTATAGATCTCATCATTTTCATCTATAAAATGATGGAGTTAGCCTAGTGTCCATTGAAGTCACTTCTACCTCTTTGTACATGTTTTTATCTATAGTATTCCTCTAAACAGATTGCCTACATTGGATAAAAACACTTTGGAAAGAACAATTGAACTTGGGTTCCAATCAAATGACCATTGCATCACTACATTATTTAATCTTTGTCATTGCATAGGATGACAGATATGGAGATAAAGAAACATCATCTAGTCCAATTCCTTCAATTTAGAGCTGAGGATACTGAGGCCCAGAGAAATGAAGTGACTTGGTCAAGGTATTTGGATTAATTGGACAAGGTCAAGAGACAAGGCCACTGAGTAAATGTTAGAATAAGGATTTGGACAAAATGTGTATGTGCTCTTGGGGAAAAATAGCATTCATAGTGCTGTCAAAAAATTGCTGATGTTTCACAAGTACTTATTTCTGAAGTTGGAATTCTATATCAATCTACTCAGTCTCATGATATGTTGAATAAAATGTCATCTTTTTAAAAAATACTAATTTAATATTAGACTAAGAATGATGAACAATCAAAGGAAATTGAGTTGTTTTAGAAAACATACCCATATCTTCTAGTCTGTGCAGTACATATATTATCAAATAATTAGAATTACAATGAAACTCCAATGTTAACTTATGCCAGTAATATGTGGTTATTTTTGGTCAATGATTTTTTTTCTTGATTTTTAAAAATAGCAAATCAATATTGTGCTATCTTAATTCTCCTGAAGTCAATTGAGATAATGTGTCTTATTATTTAAATGATATTTTTTGTTATCTTCAACAGAACTAAATAACATTTTTCTTATAAGAAAAGAAAAAAATGAAAATATATAAAATGGACAATAATAAAAATGATTTTTCTCTGTTTTGTCCTTGAATCAAGAGGATAAGAATTCATAGAATAAAAATTTGAATGACTTTCTAGTAATATAGAGCTACTATCAAATGATAAATTACAAAAAAGGATGTTTAGAAAAAGAAAAAAAAGAGCAGAGAAGGCAAGGTTATGGCCAAATATCAATTAGCTAGGAATCTTATTTTATTTTAATACTTTTATTTTAAGAAAAAAGTAGTAAATTATAGCTGAAGTCAAATCAAGGGTTTCACCTTGGACAAGTCACTTACCGGCCCTGGGCTTGAGTTTCATTATGTATAAAATAATGAGGTTCTACTCAAGGGACTCTAAGATCCCTTCAAACTATAAATCTATATTCTCTGAACTATTTACATCAAATCTAAAGTATTTTATCATGAGCTTAAATTTTTTCAGAATGACTCTATTCCTTTTCAAATCCCATCTGAGTAATATTCAATTAAATTCAGGATTCCATCAATGAATAAAATAGGATTATGAACTAAAACATTGAAGTGAAAATATCAACCAAGATGATTAGGTGAGAGATACTTTATTAAGGTGTGAGGAAGGAGACAGGATCAGTAGTAGCTGTTCATATCTTTCTTCTGAGGCATCTATTTGTAAACATAATATTGGCAATAGAGCTGTCAGTTGTCTTTCTGGGGCATACATGCAGAATGTGACAGAAGCTCCTGTGATGTCAAGGAAAGAAATACTTAACACCTTGTTTCAGCTATTTAATTTTTTAGCACCTTATTTCAGTTCAATTTTCTTTTGAGGCTTACCCATGATTATATCAAGTCTTTGTTATAAAACAGAACCTCTGAATGACGCAGTGGGAGGAATTGGCTGATGCAACATGAAGGGGAAGAATAGGGAAGAGCTAATGACCATATATAAGGAGAAGCCCAATCTGGGACAGGGCAGAGCTAATAAGAAGCATGGTGGTGGTGCCAGATCTTTGTGTTGATGTTACTTTGTTAGATCTGGCTGCTGATAGAGGACATGGCTATTGTTACAGAAGCCCTGGGAACTTACCGCTGGTTCAGAAGCCCTGAAAGAGGACTTTCTTATTGTTTGTTTACAAAAGTCCTAAAGGAATGTTTTTCTGATATTTTCAGAAGTCCTGGGACTTTACTGATGATTTGTGTTGATTTCTCAGACAAAGGCCTTTCTTTTGGTCTTTGTTAATTTCACAGGCAGATAGTGAATTGATGATGTGCCAGCAATGTGTTTGACTGTTACTGTGGTTTTGTTAAGCTTTTTCTTGCCAGAAACAGAAACTGTGAAGGACTTGAGGTGTACTGGACACTGTGAGCTTCAATATGGAACTGGATGAGGAACTGGAAGAGGAGGTGAGAGCTGACTACCTGTGAATTCAAATTACAGTTGGCTAGATTCATGCAGGAGCTTGGATCAATGCAAAAGGAACCATGAAATTTGGGAGCCAGCCTAAAGTCAAGATGAAAAGACCTCTCCTTTGGTCTGTCCTAATGCTGAATGAGAAGATCATTATTTACTGTGGACTAGGGGTGGGAGAACTTTGTACTCTGAACCATGTTCTTTCAAGGATGATTGGAAACTAATCTCCAATCAAGAAAAAAAAAGAAAAAACAGACTTTTTGTTTTAGATATCAACAGAAAGTTCCCTAAGGATGAAGAATTTGACATTTGTATTGTGTGTCCCTTAAGGAGGCTTTCTCCTTAAGGATAACTGAGGTAAGGACTTGCTGAATGACATCTTTTGTTTAAAACTATGTGGTCACTTTAGTGATAAGTTGTTATGTTATAGCATTGTGAATGCTGCATTTTGGTTTCTGTGAATTGTTTGCTATAGTTTACTGCTGAATAAATAGAGAGTTCACTATACTATGTGATCAGAACCTTAAAGCCGTTCACAGCAGCAGTCCTCTGGAAAGCTGCTCTTGCTTGGCTTTACAGCTCCGAAGACTGTTACACCCAATAACAATAATACATTTCTTGTAATTGATGTGAGCACCAATGATAGAAATAGAACAAATAAGGAAATCATTAGTAAGGGTTTAACATTCTAAGTAATAAGCTGAAGACCTTAAAGGCACAATTAATGGGCTCATTAATGATGCCAATTCACATCAAATCTTAAAAAAAGGAAAGCAATTCTGAGAAGGAAATACTTAGTTAACAGGATGGTGTTAGATACTAAGTCTTCTTAATTCTGCCCTAAAACATTGCAATTATGGCATCTTGAGCAAGGGCTGAGTATACCTATCAAGGAATGGTTAAAACTTATGTTCCTATAGCCTCAAAAAAGTAATAAAAAAGGCAACCATGAAAGAAGAAATGGATAGAGAAAATTGTTAATCTACTAAATTAGATATCACAAGTATGATATAATATAAAGTATATGAATAATGATGCGCAGATATTCTCAAGAGACAATATCAATAAGATCCATGCCTTCAGATGTCTATGTAGAATGCAAAAAGTATATATATATTAATAATGTTGAATTGGTGATTTTAAGAAAAGAGGCAATTTGAGCATTGGGTTTCATTGAAATTGGTTAGTTCTCACCCATAATTAAAATTTCCTTACAGAATCATAAGACACATTGAAAAGGAAGAGGGGAAGGGAATGAACATTTATTAAGTACCTGCTATGTTGAGAGTTTTACAAATATTGCCTCATTTGATCCTCACAGAAACCTGTAGGGTAGGTACTTTTAGTTTATCATATATCCCATTAGAATATAAGCTTTTTGGTTTGGGGGCAGAGCCAAGATGTCAGGGTAAAAGCACAACCTCAGAGTCAGCCCCCATTCCAGCCACTTCCAATACCTATAAAAATCACTCTAAACAAATTTTAGAGCTACAGAACCCACAAAGTGACAGAGAGAAATATATCTCCCACTGAAGGCAGCCTAGCAAGCCAACAGGAAGGGTCTATTGAACCAAACTTGGAGCCCAGCACAGTCCTGCATGAGCCATGCATTTCTGGCCCTGGGGTGGTGACAAACAGTGACACAAACTGGCTTCAGCAGACTTTAAGACAGTGAATCACCAGCAGCTGTGGTGATTTCCAGACTTCTAACCCATAAATGCCAAAGAGAAAGTAAAAAGTAAGTGGGGAACTCTTTTGGAACATGCTCCCAGGGCAAGAAGTGGCAGCAATTGCTGCCCTGTGGCTGCCTCCAGAGTTCCTGGCCAGCAGAGCATAGGGGGACCAAATGGCCATTTAGAGGGTAATCATGAATACATGACCAGCTTGGATCTGGATCAAGGTCTTAGATGGTGGTCCTGGGGTATGTGGCAAGTATTCAAGAGCTTGTGGGGGCTATAATAGCTCTGGCAGATGTAAGAAACCCAGTGATTTGGGATAAAATGCTATCCACTCTGGAAACAGAGATTTTTTGGCAAAGAGCTCAAAAGTCAAATAATTGGCTGGCAAAATAAGCAAGCAGAGGAAGCACAATCCTACCATAGACTCCTTGTTGGGGGGCAAAAAGGATCAAAGCATGGAACAGGAGAAGACAATGAGGTCAGAACTCCTGAATTAAAAGCTTCCAAGGAAAATATGAATTGGTTACAGGCCACGGAGGAGCTTAAGAATGATTTTGGAAATCAAGTAAGAGAAGTAGGGGAAAAATTGAGAAGAAAATAAGAATGATACAAGAGAATCATGAAAAGTGAGCCAACATCATGCTAAAAATACCCTAAAAATACTGAAGCAAATAACACCTTGAAAAATAAACTAACTCATATGTCAAAAGAGGCCCAAAAAGGCAATGAGGAGAAGAATGCCTTAAAAAGCTGAATAGGCCAGATGGAAAAGGAATTTCAAAAACTCACTGAAGAGAAGAATTCATTCAAAATTAGACTGGAGCAAATGGAAACTAATGACTTTGTGAGAAATCAAGATATAAAACAGATTGAAAAAATTAAAAAAAAAATAGAAGGTATTGTGAAATATAG
Source organism: Petaurus breviceps papuanus (assembly GCF_028583685.1). Taxonomy (NCBI): domain Eukaryota; kingdom Metazoa; phylum Chordata; class Mammalia; order Diprotodontia; family Petauridae; genus Petaurus; species Petaurus breviceps. Next base: position 72,029,735 of record NW_027185655.1, read on the forward strand.
CACTGGGAAAACCACTGACCTGGAAACAGATCAAGGAGAGATCATTTAAAAACTATTGGACTAAATGAAAGCTATGATAAAGAAAAAGAGTCTAGTCACCATTTTTCAAGAAATTATCAAGCAAAATTGCCCTCATATTCTAGAACCAGAGGGGGAAAAAATTGAAAGGATTCACCAACCACCACTTGAAAAAGATCCCCAAAAGGAAACTGCTAGAAATGTTATAGCCAAATTCTGGAGTTCCGAGGTCAAGGACAAAATACTGTAAGCAGTCAGGAAGAAACAATTTGAGTATTGTGGAAATACAATCAGGATAACACAAGATCTATCAGGTTATACTACATTAAAGGATCAAAGAGCTTGGAATATAATATTCCAGAGGTCAAAGGAGCTAGGATTTCAAACAAGAATCCCTTACCCAGCAAACAGAGTATAATGCTTCAGGGGAAAATATGTTCATTAAATGAAACAGAAAATTTTCGAGCATTCTTGATGAAATAAACCAGAGCAGAAGAGAATATTTGACTTTCAAATGCAAGAAACATGAGAAGCATGATAAGGCAAATAGGAAAAAGGAATTACAAAGAACTTATTAAAGTTGAATTATTTACATTTCCACATGGAAAAATAATAATTGAAATTCATGAGACTTCTCTCAGTGTGAAGATAGTTGAAGGGAATATGTATGTATATGTATACATACATATATACATGTATGTATAGAAGTGTGTATGTATGTATAGTAATGTATGTGACTATGCACATATATGTGTACATGTAAAACACTGAAAGAAGGAACAGGATGAGTTGAATATGAAAGGATGATATCTAAAAAATAAAATTAAGATATGAGAAGAACATATTGAGAGAAGGAGAAAGGGAGAGATAGATTAGGGTAAATTATCTCATATAAAAGAGGCAAGAAAAAACTATTACAAAATAGGGGAAGAGCAGGAAGGTGAAAGGGAATGGGTTTAACTTACTCTCATTGAATTTCGCCTAAGGAGGGAATAACATACAGACTCAACTGGTTATCCTAGCCTACAGGAAAGTAGGGATAAAAGGCTAAGAAGAGGGATGATAGAAATGAGGGCAGATTGGGGGAGAGGGTAGTTAGAGGCAAACACTTTTGAAAAGGGACAAGGTCAAAGGAGAAAATAGAATAAGTGGGGGGCAGGATAGGATAGAGGGAAATATAGTTAGTTTTTCCAAATATAACTACTATGGAAAACTTTTTGTGTAACTACACTCATTCATCCTTTAGTGAATTGATTATCTTCCCAGTGGGGGTGGATGAGGAGGGAAGAAGGGAAAGAATCTGGAACTCAAAGTTTTTAAAACAAGTTAAAAAAATTATTTTTACATGCAACTGAGAAATAAGATATACCACCACTGGGGTATAGAAATCCATCTTGTCCTAAGAAAAAGTTAGGGAGAGTTAGGGTAGGATAAAAGAGATAACAGATTCGAGGAAGGGGTATTCAGTAGGTTTGCTATTTTGGGGTGGGGGTTAGGGGAAAGACTGGAAGAAAAAATTGCAACTCAAAATCTTGTGGAAATGAATATTGAAAACTAGAAATAAATACATAAATTGGGGGGGAAATGTAAGCATTTTATGACATGGAATGCTTTTTCTTTCTCTATGTCATGAATATTTCATTGTCCCTCATATGTAGTAAATTGTTGATTGATTGAAGTAGATTCTATTTGTCAATCTCACCAGTGATTAAATTTCTGCTTGGAAACTCTTCTCAGCAGTATATACTCACTTAGTTTTTAAAAAGTGGTATGATTCAGCCTCTTTATAAAATGGACTTTCAACTTTTATTTAAGTAACATTTCTTTAAATGGCCTATAAAATCTAATGTAACAAAAATAAATTTAATTCACAAGATTATTTGTTCTTATGTAATTTATCATTCTTATCCATAAACAAAACAGACCTAAGTGTAAGGCAAAATGTTGAATGACAAGTAATTAATACAACTGGCTATTACACATATGCAAATTGAAATAAATTTGATTCTACTCCTTTGGTTTAGGACAAGGTAAAAAGGAAAAATGTCAAACATATGACTCTTATCCAAAATCTTAAATAATTCAGAACTTCATTTGTATGACTATTCACTTCACCAATACAAACTACTGCCAGCCCAAGCCTAACCTTCCAATGTATGTCTTATCCATGTATTTTCCCTTTTAATTCCTTCCTAGAAGACCCCCCACAACATCCCAAGACATTCCTCTAGGCCCTATATCTGTTCAGCTGTTGTCTCACAATATCAATCATAAGATGATTGGTCCACCTCCTTTTATTATATAATTATCTTGTAATTTTTCCTTTAAGCCATTTATCAAGGGTATGTATGTTTTGTAAAATGACATAATCTGTTTGTGCTCACTCACTGATCTTTGGGTAAACTGATTTTTGTTTTTCCAAGAGGTGATGTCCTATAATTTTCAGTCCAGAGGCATGTAATGTAATGCCAAGGAAAGACAACTTCCCAAGGTTCAAAATACCAGCATAGGTGCTCTCCATTTTACTCAGTGACAAAGTAAGAACAGAGAAGATCAAAACATGACATCATTCAAAATACAGCATTTACTAAGTGTGATTAAATAATCTCCAAGTACTACCCCACCCCAGGACCTTCCATTCATTCAATCAATTACAAAGTCCCTGTTCTAAATACTACTCCACCTCTAGGCTGTACCTTCATTTAGTCCATCACAAAACCCCTCTTCTCAAATGGAGATTAGTTTCCAAACATAAGTAAAGTACATTCATTTGTTCAACCAGAGAACACAAAAAGGTCAAAAGTTCCCCACCCCTGGATCACAAGTGAATCTACCCCAGAGTTACATCAAGTTTAAGCACAGCACTTAATACCCAAATGGAGGTCTTTTCTTCATTTGAGGCAAGTTCTCAGCAATCTTAGTTCCTGGGGAGACAAGGCTTAGCAAGGCCATAAGATACATTGCCAGTCTCTTCATTAATTCCTCCTCTGTCTGCAGAACAGTCCTAGAACCCCTGAAAACATTAGCAAAACCCTCTCCCAGGATTTCTGTAAACATACAACAAGAAAATCCTTCTTCAGGGCTTCTGAACCAACAGAGAGGTTCCCAGATCCCTGCAACAACAGCACTGTCCTTCACCAGTGGACAGTGTTTAAAGGGGGAAAAAAGAAAATATTTGCATAAATTAAAAAAAAATCATCTTGTGGTAAGGAAAAGGAAAGAATATTTTCAATATTCACCACAATCCTGGTTTGAAAATATCTAAACTAAATTGTACATATTCATTTACAAGTATTATTGTCTCTATTGCATTGCCCATTTTGCTGAGCATTATTATCACCTAACCTATATCACTTCATTTTATCCACAAGGAGAGATTTAAAGTTTCTATCAAATATTTTGCTAGAAATTGAGGTCAACTATGTTTATGGTATTCCCTTGATTTGCCAACTAGTAATGGTCCCAGCACTTGGGGAAACTAGATGGGGCATTGGAGAGAGTTCTAGGTCTGGAATCAGGAAGACTAATCTTCCTAAGCTAAAATCTGGCCTCAGACACTTTATAGCTGGGTTACCCTGGGCAAGTCACTTAACTGTTTGCCACAGTTTCTTCTCCTATTAAATGAACTGGAAAAGGAAATGACAATCTATGCAGTATCTTTGCCAAGAAAACCACAATGGTATCATAAAGAGTGGGACACTTCTGAAATGACTAAAAAGCAACAGTGCTAACAAAGTAAATGAGGTTGGATCATTTGTTGACTGCACTTTCTATTTTAGAATGTCAGTGCAATGTTTGCTCAAATCTGGTAACAAAGCATTTTTCCTACAATTCATAATTTTTCACAGATCACTGACAGTGACTTAGATATGAAATCAGTCAATTTTTTTCTTTGACTTTTGGAGGGCAATTAGGGTTAAATAGTTACACGGCCATTTTTTTTGTGTGGGTGTTAAGTGTCTGAGGCTGGAACCGAACTCATGTCCTCCTGACTCTGGGGCCAGCACTTTATTCACTGTGCCACTTAGCCTCCCCATCAGTCAATTCTTTTAATAGTTTAGGATTAAATTTTATCATTGCATTTTTAATATTTTCAGTATTTAGAGAGAGACAACATGAAATAGGAACTTATTAAGGTTTGCTAACTGATTGTCCTTAGCAGTCATCACTTGTTTCAGCTTGCTGTAAGATTTACTAACTTTACTGAGTATTACTGACACCATTCTTCCAGAACTGTGTATTATTTTTATTCACCATCTACTATCTTCCCTTGCTTCCATATTCTCCATCTTTTTGAAACGTGGGGTCATTAATAAGATTCGTGTGAATTTATATCAACCTCTTTTGACAAATTCCATATTTCTTCCTCATTAGAATAATTTGTATGATTAGAATTTCAATTTTGAGAACTTCCTCTCCTTCAACTTTCTGAAACCCAAGAAAGAGATAGAAGATCTATTATTTCACTGATACAGAGAAATTCCAGAAGAAAAAATCCACAGTATCAATGTAGGTTTGCATTTTCTGGAACGTAGAAGTTAGCCTAGAACATTAAATGGTTAAATTGCTTACCCAATATGTGATTAATTTTATATGTTCTTCTAGATCATCTTTTTCAATGACACTGAGTTGCTTCTCATGAAATCTAGGGTGTCAAATAATAACTAGATTATAGTTATATTAGAGGTAGCTAGATTTCTTGTATCAATAATTCTAAGGTGGAAGCTAGGTGGCACAGTGAATAGAGCACCTTCCCTGAAGTCAGGAGGACATGATTTCAAATCCAGCATCAGACAATTAACACTTACCAGCCCTGTGACCTTGGGCAAGTCACCTAACCCCAATTGCCCTCCAAAAAGCAAAAACAAAACAAAAAGGAATTCTAAGATAGATAGTTATAATGAATTACAGACAGATATAAGTTAACCAGTGACTATTCTCATTCCTGTTTGTCTTTTAAAAATAAAAAGGTACTCATCAATACCCACAACACCTTGAAGAGAACACCCCCTTCACCAATACAAACCAAACACACATATGGCCAAATATTACAAATATTAACACTTAAAATGAATACTTATGATGTGTCTATTATTGCTAAATAATTATATCTTAATATTTCCTTTGGTGTTTTTATTCGTTCATTTCATTTACTTGGAAACAGCACACATTCTATTTATAGAAATCATATAGAAGTCAGAGTTCCTAGGTTCAAAATTCAGGTAAATCATAACTTCTCCAGGGTCTCAGATTCTCATAAAATGAGAAAATTGAATTTGATCTCTAAAGTCCCTTTCAATTATAACTCTACAATGGCTGTATTTGTTCTCATATTGTTTTCATATGGTACTCAGAGTATGTAATGTTCCTGAGGTTTTTTTCTTTTTTTTCACTTTGTGTTGATTTATCTGTCTTTTCGAAATTTATAGAAGTGTTCGTGTGTGTGTGTGTGTGTGTGATAGAGAGAGAAAGAGAGAGAGAGTGAAAGACAGAGACAGAGAGAGAGAGAGAGACAGAGAGACAGAGACAGAGAGAAAGAAACAGAGAGAGAGACAGAGACGAGACAAAGACAGAGAGACAGAGCGAGACAGAGAGACAGAGAGAGAGAGGATCCTGGAAGGGATCATCAACGTAATTTATTCCAATCTTCTCATTTAAAAATAATGAGAGAACTGAGATTTAGGGAGGTAAAGTAATTTGCCCAATGTCACAATGAGCATAAATGACAGAATTGGAATTTGCATCCATATTTCTGACTCCAGATTCAGTGCTCTTTTCTACTGTCCCATACCAGTTTTTCATATTTATAATCTTAATGCCATTGTAATACTCAATTATATCAATAAGTCATAGCTCTTTTAGACATTCTAACTATTTCCAGTTTCTTTTAGTTACCAGTAATCTTTCCATATATATTTTGAATATACTCCTTTCTTCTTTATGATTAATTTCTTAGATTATTCCAAATCATCAGATTATTGGTATGGTTTTTTTTTTATCCTTCTGGTCCAGTACAAGACTGGCTTCCAGAAAGTTTCAATCAATTAATTTTTTTTTGCCTTTTGGAGGGCAACTGGGGTTAAGTAACTTGCCCAAGGTTACAGGGCTAGTTTGTGTGTGCGTGTGTGTGTGTGTGTGTGTGTGTGTGTGTGTGTGTGTGTGTGTTAAGTGTCTGAGGTCAGAACTGAACTCAAGTCCTCCTGGCTCAGGGGCCTGTGCTTTTACTCACTGTGCCATCTAGCCACCCTGATTCCATAAATTTTTAAATGCATCAGGAATGTATAAGTAACTATTTATTTCTCTAAATCCCCAATAGCACTGAGTTATATCAGGTATAGGTTTCATTTTTTTTTTTGGCATTTTAATATCTATATCCTTCTCATTCTTTTTACAATATTAACTTCTAAATGGTTAATACACCAATATAATATTTTACTTATATGTCTATCATGTATTAAAATGGTAAATTAAACTTAAACATTTTTATGCTATAAATGATATTGTACATACATAATACTAAACTGCTTTATCAAAAATTACTTAAGACTTTTTAAATAGATAAGAAATATAGATTTAGAAAAAAAATTAAGGAGCTCTCAAAGTTAGACAGGTCATCTGAATTATAACATACATGGAATGCACAGACATAGTCTACATACTTTTTACATTCATTTTTTTTATGTTGAATTACAAGTTCTCTCTTTCTATTCTGTCCCCCAGCCACTGAAAAGTCAAGCAATATGATGTCTACTATAAAGATTTACATAATTTTCATGGTACTTTTCATTCAACAAAATACTTTCACACCATGTAGAAAAAATGTTGAGGCACTGTGAAAATCTTGCCACCAAATACCTGCTACAGTGAAGGAGACTGAACCCTCCTCTGTAAGCAGAGAACTGGTTTTTAATTTAAAAAATGTTGAACTTCTGTGATCAGGGGGAATTGCTTCCTACCTTATTTCAAGTTCATGCAAATTTAACAGCAAACATATAAAACTTCCAAAGTGGCTGATTCAGAAGTGGGCAAGTAGGCTTTAAAGTGTGGAAACAACTGCAGATAAAAGTGGCAGGAGACTTTTTTACTTTCATTGCTGTTATCAAAGCTAACAAAAAGCTGCTGCCTTAGAAAACAACTCAATGTATTTTGAGGTTCAAAGTACCTTGAACTTTGAGATTCAAAATTTATTTGAATTTCTTCTGCAATTTCCAGCATTTTTTCTCTTGCATAAAGGATTAGGGGAAGGCTACTTCCCCATTATCACTCTCAATTGAAATATTCAATGTACTTTTTTCATTAAAATTCAACAGCCTGTATTCACTGACAGTGTAAAACAGGCAGACAAATTTGGAACTTATTTATTAGTTAGATTTCCAATACCATATGGATTTCAACTGAATTGTAAATTGCTTTTATCCCAATTGCCCCAAACATCTTAGTACATGCAATTAGGAGAACAATTAATAAAAAATAAGAGCATCGTAAAGACAAGCAATTTGATATGCTTAACAACAATTTGATAGCCAACCACATTTCTAGAGAACCCATGATGAAACATGCTTCCCACCTCCTGATAGACAGAAGTGATGTGGTCCAGGTAGAGATGGTGTTTTTGGATCTGTTCAATAGAGGAATTGATTCTGTTTTACAAGGAATATTAGTTAGAAGACTTGTATTTTTTTTTCTTTTTAGAGAGAAAAGATTTTTGTTTATTGGGGAAAAATTGCTAAAAAAATAAAAACATGATAAAGAGTAAGCTGAAAGTTGAGTTTCAATGAATGTTTCCAGGGTATTATGCAAATTGTGGACCACATTATTTGAAAACATGTAATGGAGCACAGCTAATCAATTCAGTACCTAGCAAGAGCTAAACTCAAAAAAGATTTAGAAATGGTTTGCTTTTTTAAATTATTTATTGATGTATTTCTCATTTTCAGCAGCTTTCCTTCAGATTCTCCCAGATTTTCCCAAAATAGTGATACCACCACCTGGGGGTGCTATAGTAGCCTTGGGTGTAATTGGGAAGCTATTGAATAAAAATAAGGAGGCCATGGAAGCAATGAGGAAAGAAGAGAAGAAAATTTTGAGAAGCCTTTCATACATCATTCATTTGTTGTGTAAGAGGGTTAGAGTTTTAGAGATTACATTATTTTCCAAATGAACATGGAAAATGCAAATTACAACCAATCAATGTTCAACTCTGCCTTAACAAGCAAAGGGTGGCAGGTAAGCTTTTGCACTTTGTTAGGAAGTGCAGCATGCATCTACGAGAATATGTGTGTGTAATGACTTGTTAGCAATAAGGTACCATATAGTTACATGAAGCAACATCGTGTCACCAAAATTTCAATGAAGGAAAAAATCCAATAAATTTATAATAAATCATTCAATTGAAGATACATCTTTAAAAATGTTTTATTTTTTTTAAATTGAATCAAATTCTGAAAAAAAAATGTTAAAGGTTTAAAGAGAGAAAATTTCTGGGGGGTTCCGAGTAACCTCTGCATACGAAAGAACACTGTTGTTCTTTCCAAGAAAGACCTCTGAATTTTATTACCTGAACAATAAGAAATATTTCTCCTCCCCCTTCACATAAAGAAGATATAGAATAGCTGGTTTATGCAAGAGAACAAAACAAGGAATTTAGCAACATGGCTAAATGAGTGGTCAGGCTAGTTTCCCTTCAGTATTACACAAAAGGAAGAAACATGTCAGATAAAGCAAAGAAAAGGTAACAAATCCTCAATAGGAAAATCTCACAAAAGAACGATAAAGAAACTGAAGGCTTAAGTATGGGGTGGTGGGGGAAGGAAGACTTCTCAATGTAATGAATGGATATGATCAGGTAAAAGGAACTTTATATACATATACATATACATATACATATATATATATATATATATATATATATAGAGAGAGAGAGAGAGAGAGAGAGAGAGAATGATCTCTTCTTGATAATGCACTTAAAGTTGAGAATTAACTTAATATTTAAACATCCAAAGCATTTGATAAGAATAGTATAATATATGGGGTTTCTTCAGTCATGTATAACTATCAAATTAATAATTTTTAAGGATAAATAGAAAGAAAATGTGAGAATCAGAAATATAGTCATACTTTTTCAATTGCAATAAAGCAACAGACTATCTAGAAAGGAGAACTGAAAAAAATAAACAACAAATTATAGAAAACATAGAAAAATGTCAGAGTTAAAATTTAAAAACAATTTGAAAATGTACTTGAGTTTTCAGTAATTCAAAGCAAAAGAGCTTGACAAAGTTTAATGAGGAAAAAAATGAGAATTACTGGTCTCCCAGAAAAAAAAAATGAACAAAAAAATATAATAAAAACCCATCAGGAACTCATATATAAGAGAGTTGCCTAATATATAAGAACAAGGATAAAGTCCAAATTGATAGAATCTACAAACACCATAATCGAAGGGCCTCAAGTTCAAGTCAATGAAAAATGTAATTAGCAAAACTCAGCATATGAGAGAGACTGCTGTCAGAAGGAAGCAAAGCATATATTAAAGAAGCACTGATGAAAATAGAATAGGATTAATTATGAATAATAGGAAATAAAAGGTAAAAAAAAAAGAATGAGGCAGAAATAACTTTATAGCTGAACAAAGGTGGGCAAACCAGACAGATTGAAGCACCTTGATTCTGGAGATGATAAAATTGTGAGGATTGAGAAACCAAAATACATGTTATCTAATGGATTGGAGCATATCAAAAGCATGAAAAAAATTGACTTTGTTAATTTTTTAAAAAATTGAAAAGAACATCAATTATTTAATTATATAACTACTCTTCCAGGTACACAAAATCATTATGAGAATTATCTATATATATATACTTATACAGCACTCTTGATTAGCCTATTAGAAGGGAAAAGACATTCACAAGCAATATTAATAAATGTATCACTTATTTACTATCTCACAATTAAGTAAAAGATGTACAAAATATAAAATTCCATAGTGCTTATTGTTTGTTAACTGTGAAAATATTGGGACAGCAAAATGCCTCCTCAAGATCTTTGCAGCAAAATTGCTAAGCGTCCAGATATTTTCAACAATCCTTGAAATATGTAACAATAGGAAAAAATATGCAATAAATCCCTGATAATAGAGATCAAGTAAGACATAAAACTGAGAGACAAAGATATTTCACTGTATTGGAGATCTGAGATTCAAGGTGAAGGAGGGATTCCTTGTCATTTATGAGGTTTTTTTAGATGTTCCTATTTCTGATTGGCATTTTCCTGATTGCTTCAAGTCCCAAATCATTGTAGAGATCTAGAAAAGAAAATGTAATCTTTCCACACAAGAAAGACCAAATGTATGAATGAATAATGAATAAATTTCAGGAGACATTTGGATGAACTTCTTAATGATCTTCCACAAAAGTATGTTTATTAAGGACAGATAATATTTGATGAACATTGATCTGGGCCTAGAGTTGCAAAAAAAGGAATACAATGGGGCTGTTTTCAGTACATTTCAAGCCTTTTCATTGATCCCAACATTCTCCCGAAACACAAAGCCCCAGACTTTCAATACTGACATTTTACTGTTGCTATATGACAATCAGGGTCATATTCCAAAGAATAAAACATAAGTATTACCCAGAAGGGAGCATCTAAGTCAAGCAATTTATAGAATGCCTGACCTGTCATTAGGAAGACTCACCTTCCTGAGATCGAGTCTGGCCTCAGACACTTATTATCTGTGTGACCATGGACAAGTTACTTAACCTATTTACCAAAGTTTACTCAATTGTAAAATGAGCTGGAGAAGAGCTGGAGAAGGAAATAGCAAAGTATTCCAGTTTCTCTGCCAAGAGAATCCTAAATGGGGTCACAAAGAGTCAGAAATGACTGAAAAACAAGTGGAATACAACAACATCAAGCAGAGGACAATGGGGAATCACACAATTAGTTCAATGTATCTATAACACATGACAAATAAGGAATACTAAAAAAGAAGAAAAAGTGGAATGAGGGATATTATCAAATAATTGGGAGAGAAGAAGAGAAGATTGGTTGGTTACATGTTAAGAGAAAGGGATAAGAATTGGGCAGAGTTCTCCACTGATAATTCTTTGTGATACGGAAGAAAGTCCAGAGGCCTCTAGCATATTGAATGGAGCCCTTGAGGCAGGCTTTGGGGAGTAAACACAAGAACCATACAGGATGGGCAGCAGGATTGCCAGTTTATACCACTCATAATCGTAGATTGTGAAATTTTCAATGTGAGGAATTTTTCACCTGGAAAACTGACAAATTCAACATAGGAATTGATTTGGCCAAAATTTGCAGGACCCTGGTCTACAATTAAGGTAGTGAAAAATGTTAATAAGCCTTTTTTTTTCTGGATAGCTGGTTGTTAAACATGTATGAGCAAACTGCTGATGGGCAGGCAATGCTTTCTTGGGATATGAATTGATCTAGGGATCTCATCACTGAGATTAAAGATCTGCTAGAATAAGATAAAATGGAAATGGACTTCTGCTCAGTTTGAGTTCATGGGATCCATAAAATAAACTAAAATTCCCTTCCAAACTCATTCATTCTCGAATGTCTATACTGAAGGAGAGAAACAGTGGTTTACATAATCCCAAATTGAAGATGAACCAGAGTAATTCCCTGTTGGATTTGGGATACATCAAGATTTTTCACAGCATCTTTACATTTTCAATTCTCTTTTGTTGTGGTGTTGCAATCTCTCAACTGATGGTGAAAGGAGCTGGCTCCTCCGAATAGAAGAGATGAACATGAGACAGGTGGGTAGCCAACCTTGGCTTAAATCATGTGGCATGTAGTCTGAAAAATAGATAATTCACACAGAAAATCAAATTTGGTGATTTCCTGATTGACTACTATCTGTAATACTAGGACAATGAGCTTGATAGGCAACAAAAAGAGTGGGTGACTCTCTTCCCCTAACACTTCCTTCTCAGATCATATACATTTATAGTCATGGTAGTACCATGATGACTTAAAGCAGCCATAAAATGTACAACCCACAACACTCCTAAGTGTAAGCACAGCCATATTAAAATGTAACTAGAAGTATTTAATTAAATAAATTAAAATTCAATCAAACATAGGTAACGTAACTTTTTGGTTTTCCAAGTCACCATGCATCCATATGGATCTTTACATATGGTTTCATTATCCCCCATTTCTTTCTGAATTTGATGCAACTGACCTTGGGCAGTGATTCTTAACTTGTGAAACATGGAAGCCTGTAGAGTCATGACCTTCTAAAGGACCACCAAATTATTGCATAGGGTCTACAAATTCACATATAAATGTGTAACTAAATGAAGACAACTTCTTCAGAATAAGTAAATAATATAGCTATTATGGAACTTTTAAAATGAAATAACTCTCAAATACATTTTTCTTTTCAAATATTTTTTCTTTTGACTAATGAAAAGCAAATTACCTGATTTTGGACTATTATATATTTTTGAATATACTATTTTTTAAACATACCGGATACCAATAATACAGTTGTTATGCAAATTGTAAAAAATCTTTCTTAAGGGGCCTCATACTCAAAAAAATTGGGGGTTGCTATTCTAGGGTATCATTAAGATTGCAATGATAAAATTATCCATATAATTAGAAATAATAACCCTGTGAATTCTAATATAAAAATCTTTTTTCTTGATATAATCACAAGTTGACTAATGCAAATAAAAATATACCTTAGTTTGAATTGATAACTAAAGGAATACATTCATTTATATTCAGTATTTCTGCCATCTCTCTTTCCCCAAAACCAGCATGTATACAAGTATTATTTTTAGACATTTTGGAGTGATAGAAAATATTAAGCATGACACCTTGCCATAAGGGCATTAGGAATCTGACAATAGAGAGCAAACACATAAAAATAAATGAACAGTGACATCACAGTGTAAGAGAGTAAATGACTTCCATTCACTTACCTCTTTTTTTTTTATTATGCAGGTCAAATGACTTAAAATGTTTTTTTTAATGCTTTATTAAGTTCTGAATTACATCATTCATTTCCACCAGATTTAGAATTCCAAATTTTCTCCCTATTTTTTCCCCTACACACCTCCCCAAAATAGCAGTCCCACAGGATATCCCCTCCTCCAATCTGCTCTCTCCCATATTTTCTCCCATAGCCCTTTCAACATTTCCAGTGGATCTCTATGCCTCAGTGCCTGTATAACTTATTTCCCAATTACATGTAAGATGGTATTAATAATAGTGTATATATGCATACAGACACACACACACATATATTTGAATATTTGATTTTAAAACTTTCAATTCCAGATTCATTCCCTTCCTTCCTTGTCACCCACCCTTACTGGGAAGATAAGCAGTTCAGTATAGGTTGTACATGTGTGGATAATGCAAAACAATAGCATAGCAGATATATTATAAAAGACTGACTATTTTTCCCTCCCTCCTATCCCACTTCCCACTTGTTCTATTCTCTACTTTGACCCCTTCCCTTTTCAAAAGTGGGTGCTTCCAACTTCCCTTCCCCCCCAGGCTGCCCTACCTTCCATAATCCCCCCTCTCATTCCCTTCCCCCCAATTGTCCTGGAGTGTGAGATACCCTATTTAGTGTGTATTTCACTCCCTCCTCAAGCCAGATTCAATGGGAATAAGGTTGACCCATTCCCTTTTGCCTTCCTCTTCTTCCCCTTCATTGTAACCATTTTCCATTGCCTCTTCTGTATGAGATAGTTTACCCCAATCTGTCTCTCCCCATCTCCTCTCATTATATTCCTCTCACCTCTTAATTTCACCTTTTAAGTATCATCCCTTCCTGTTAAATTGGTCCTGGGCCCTGTATCTATGTGTACCTGTAAACATATATACACATATTCACATATATATTCATATGCCCATATACCCTCATATATATATATATATATATATATATATATATATATATATATATATATATATATATCTAT
>NW_027185655.1:72044128-72087658 GCF_028583685.1 Petaurus breviceps papuanus
TGTTGACTCTCATTTCATAATTTTCTTGCATTGTTCTCATTTCTCTTCCCAATTTGTCCTCCACTTCTCTTATCTGCTTCTTAAGGTCCTCAATGGCCTGTAACCAGCTTATATTTTCCTTTGAAGCTTTTGGTGTAGCAGTTCTGACTTCACAGTTTTCCTCCTCTTTTATGCTTTGCTCCTTTTTGTCCCCAAAATAGGAATGTAATGTTGGAATCTTCTGTCTGCTTTTTTTCCTTTACCTGCTCATTTTGGCACTCAATTACTTGGGCTTTTTGCCACAGTAGGACTCTCCCACCAGACAGGGGAACTTTCCTCCCAAACACTGGGTTTTTTTCAGTTGCCGGAGTTCTTAGATGGGTACCCTCTCTGAGGTCTCCACATGCTCTGGCAAGCTGGACACACACCCCAGGACCTCCACCCTAGACTGCAATTCAGATCCAAGCAGGTTAAAGCAAGAGCGATTACCCCTCAGAGTGATGCTTGGTCCCCCTACACTCTGAAGGTCAGGAGCTGAAGCTGCCATGTGGTGCTGGCTGGCTGTTCTGGCCACTCAGAGGCTTCTCACTGCAGGGGTAAAAGCCACACACTCCCTCTTAATCGTCCCAAGTCCAGACTGCACTGGCCTCTCACTTTGTCCTTCGCATCTGTGTGTTGATACATCTGGAAACTGCCAATGCTGCTGCTGATCTCCACTTACCTCTCAACAGATAGCAAATGTGAAGGAATTCAGAGAAGAAAATTGGGTAAAAGCCTAGAGGACGTTGTGTAGGACTTTGTTGAAACTTAGCCTGATTCTTTCATATGAAAGAAAACAAACATTTTAGAATCTCTTGTTTCTCTTTCATTTCTCCCTTGTTTTCTAACAAATAAGGATATTGGAAGCTTTGAGAGAGGATGTGAAAAAAAATTACTTGCTATGTTTTGAAGGTAGTGGAAATAATTCAGGAGGAAACTGAATAAAGTGAAATTTAGAAAAAAAAGCTTTGGAAGGATCTTAAAAGAACAGCTTTTCTCAGGAACATTTAAAATTCCTGTGAAATTATCAGAACCAATCAATTTGAGAAAATTAGAAATTTAAAGAATAATTGGTGACAAAGAATCATTTTCAGAATAATTTGTACTCAACTGATAAAGTCAAGGGATTTAAAGTTGTTCAAGCTACAAATTGCTATACTTCGCCCCACAACATTATTTACACTGTCTTTTAACATGTTTCATAACCTAGGATAATGATCATATCATATATGTCACATACCTACACAGCTACAATTCAAAAGATACACTTTAATTATGGCCATTAAATATTAAAACATGCAATGCAATATGCAAAGTGAATGATACATACATATTTAAGTCATTTAAATTAGGGCCCCCAAAATCAAATTTTAGAAAAAAAATGTATTATATTCCTTGATTACCTTAGTGTGCCCTGATATCCAAATATCACTACTTGTTGGACCACTAAAAAATAGAAATAAGTCAAATAATTAGCTGGATTATCTATGGTCTTTATCTTTGTATCTCTAGAGTCAAACAGAGTACCTTGGAAATAGAATGGGATTAAAAAGTGCTATTTGCATTCAATTGGAATGCTTTTTTTCTAACTACTAAATCAACCTCATATATTACCAACTGTGCTTACAAGGAAGCATGGATTCTTATTTTGGTAAAGAAATTAAGTCATGATAGATTTGATGTGAAGAAACTGTTAATGAAGGATATCTCATCCTAAAGAAATACCAGTATATGAATTCTATCAGATTATTCTTAATTCATTAAATGGAAGGAAAAATATCTGTCATGTTTGGAGCTTGTTCTCTAGATTCATTCATTTATAATTTCCCTAGATTCTCTAGGGCTATTAAAACACATGATATCATAAGGTAAAAGGAAAAGAAAGGAGGGAAATTTTCTCTCTGCAAGAAAAAAAATTAGAAAAAAAGAAAATGTTCAAAAATGCCACTTTTAAATGTGAGCAACAAGGTAGTACAGTGGATAGAGGGTTGGGAATCACACACACACACACACACACACAAAACAAAACTTCTTACTCAGTTCAAATCTGTCTTTTGCCACTTAATAGCTGCATGACCCTAAGCAATTCATTTAATTCTGTTTACCTAAGAACATCTGTAAAATGATCTGAAAAAGGAAATGGCAATCCACTGTAATATCTTTTGTCCCTAAATTATCTGCCTTCCTCTCTTTATAGTAATATAAGTTATTATCTAAAAAGATATTACTGGAATAGCATGATTTAAAGAAAATAATTGTTTGTGATGAACATCTAAAAATTAAAAATGGCATTTTTTCAGTCCAGCATTCATACAGAAGCCCATGAGACCTGTTTAGGCAAGAAATTCCAGTCACATTTAGAAGTTAGTTAATTTTTCTACCATGTCATAGGCTCTCTGATAGTTCCCATTTAAAACTATGGTGATACTACTGCTAATAAAAATAATTATAATTTTATTGCCATCATTTCAAACGGGGTCAGGGTTTTAAGGCAAATTGAAGAGCAGTAATTTACTTGTTCTAAGGTATCATGTCTCAGCTCTGCCTGCTATCAGGTGCTTAATTAGCACAGCACAATGAATCAGTTCAACTGAGGGTAAAGAACCAAATTAGAAATGAGAAAGTGATGGGAAGATTATTTAATATACTCATGTGTGTTTTATATATTAAAAAGCACCTGATAATGTACTCAAACAATCAAACATAGATCAGTTAACATATGCATGCATAGAATGAATGAATGAAAAAGTATTTATCATAAAATTACTATGTGACAAACACCAGAGATACAAATAGGAAAAAAGTAAGACAGTCTTTTCTATCAATTAGCTCACAAAAGAGAGTCCAATTGAAGGGTAGATAGAAAGACTGGGCAGAGTAAGGACAAAAAATTGTTTAGTCGTTCATTTTTTTTCTTTGCAATTCAGCCTCCACTTTCTCTCCTCCCTCTCTTCCACCCCCTTCTAGTTATTAAAGGCAATTTACACAGCTTATGGTCTCATTTGTTTCAGCCTATCTAAGGAACAAACTTACCCTTGTCTTGTCATATTTGACAATTTTCTATTAAATGAAACAATAAACCAATTCTTACATTTTC
The DNA here is from genome assembly GCF_028583685.1 of Petaurus breviceps papuanus. NCBI lineage: Eukaryota > Metazoa > Chordata > Mammalia > Diprotodontia > Petauridae > Petaurus > Petaurus breviceps. Next base: position 72,047,244 of record NW_027185655.1, read on the forward strand.
CCAGTGTGAGTGCTTTCTCAATCATCCAGAGGATTTACTCTCAAATGACTCTTTTCTATGCCATCTACACATCACTAAAATCCTGTATGTTAGAGCTGTAGTTTATAGGAAACCCTATGACCCCAGCTATTTGTAATTCATTTAGATTCCTACACTAGGATAAATAACTTCATTTTACCCATAGATATCTTTCTTAAAAAGTCAATAACACACTCCATAAATCAAAATCAACAAATTATATAGGTTTCTTTACCCAAAAAGAAAATGAACATCAATATTGAGAGCATATTTCCAATATGGGGAAAATGTATATTCTGTTGACCATTTGGTTAATACTAGCTTTTTAAAAATTTCTCTGAGGATGCCCCAAATCTATATAAACTTATAGTTACACAATTGTTGTTTTTTTGGATTTTCAGGAGTATTCTTTATATTTTTCACATGCTGTTATACTGTGCTGTATAACTTTGTAGAATATTTCAGTGTCCTGCATTATTTAGCTTTCTTAACCTTAGTCTCTTCCTTCTCTAATTCATCCTCCACACAACTGCCAAATTTATTCTCCTAGAGCGCAAGTTTTGCTATTTCATTCTTCTTCTCAAGCAACTTAAGTGGCTCCCTAGTATCTCTTAAATAAAGTACAAAGTCTTCTGTTTAATATTTTATATTCTTTACAGTATGACTCCAAAGTTTGTATCCTTCCAGATTAATTTCACATCACAGACTTTCATTTACTTTTTGATGCATCCTAACTAGCCTGATTGATAATAAACATTAGGGCATACCCCCACCTCAGTGTGTTCCTATTGGCTGTTGTGCATACTCCAACTTCTCTCCCTTTTCATCTCAAACTCTTCACTCCATGCAAGACTTGACTCCACTCTGGCCTACTTTTCCTGATTCTCCTGGTGTAAGTGTGCCCCCACCACCCTACCTGGGATAATTATGCTGTATTTGCTTTGTGGAGGTTTTATTTTGTGTTCACCTAAGCACATCATGTTCCCCACTCTGGTGCAATGACAGCTCCTTGCAGGCAGGGATTGTTTTGATTTTGTCTTTATTTATTAAATATATAAATATTTGTTAAAATGAATGGAATTGAAAGAATCTTATTTTGCCCAGCACTAGCCAGAAAGCTGCCACATTTATACCAATTCTAGTTTGATCTTCCTTTTTTCTACCTACCAAGTGATCAAATAAGAAGTTATTAATAACACTAATTAACATTTGCATAATACTTAAAAGTTTATGAATAATACTTTAAAGTAAGTAGTATAATTATTGTTTTTCTGATCATCCCTCTCTCTCAAAAAAAGTGTTCTTAATATGTGAGAACAAATGCATTCTTGGTGTTCCAAGCAGCCAAGGAGTGATTCAGTTTAATTTGCACCAATTTAGATGAAAGAATGGGAGAACCTTTGAAGTTGTGATTTTCCAAAAAGTGAAGCAAGGACTTTCAGCAGCCTTCATCTGAAGAGCATTTTTAAGGATATCACATTTACTGATTTATCTATACATGTGCTATATTTATATTTAATTCTGCAAAATTGTGTAGATACTTGTTATGGGAATAGATATAAAAGATCTTTGCTGCCCCTAGACCCTTTGATAGGCTTAAGTGACTCTGAGAAACTTCCTTGATTTGAAAATATACTCTGCCCCCTAATAGGCTGAATATGGTCACATGGAGCCTGTGGCAGGAGGCTTGTTTTTCAGGAATGCCCACATCTTTTTGCTATGTGATTGGGCAGTGGGTCAAGAGAGTTGTGGCATTCTCTGAGCCAGGAGAAGGCTCTATATACCCTGATGTGAACTTTTGTTTTGGGGCTCACTTTGAGAAGAGTTGTTTGATTTAACCAGACAAGTCTCTGGGCAGCCCTTGAGATGCCTGGCTTGAAAACCCAGATGTTGGTGCTTCCCTCTCTGGTAACTGACTAGTTATGGATGTAATGGTCAGGCAGTTGGAAGCCTATCTTCTGATGTTTTGCTGTCTCTGTTGTCTGTTTGTAACTTGGTTATATTCTCTGAAGTTCGGGGTACTGAAGTTTTTTCCCCTGAACTAGGTAAATAACATATGATTGCTTAAAACAAGATTGTTAACACATTTTGAGTTGCTTTCCTTCAGAAAAACAGATCTAAGAACCTGTGTTCATTGCCACCCTAGGTATGCTAGGGTGCTTGCAGCTACAATACTTTAATAAAATGAAAACTACTTCCCAAGAGTAGGTTTATAAATCAATATTCAAGACATAATGAAATCAATGTAAAGAATGGTATGCAGACAAAAAATTACTAAGGAACTATTATTACTCATTGAATTACAGATTTGATGTAATTGACTGAAGGTTGTATATATATATATATATCATACATAAGTGTACACACATATGTGTATATACATATATTACATGGTACTTAGTACATAACTTACATACAGATACAAAGTTTATTTTATATTTATATGTCTGTGTAAAAGTACATGCTATCTATACTTATACATAGATACACATATACATGCATATATATATTCATATATATATATATATATCTTTAAGGTTTATAATAAGTGCATTATATTAATTATCTTATTTAATCTTCAAACCAACCCAGGAAGTGTAAGGGCAATGAGTTGTTGCTATCCTTGTTTTACCAATGAGGAAAATAAGGAGACCTGAGAGACTGAAACTTGCATGGTCACATGGTTAGTAAGAAACAGGGTTGGGATTTGAATTTTTGTTATCTTGACTGTTGGTCTCATCAATGTCACTTGTGTTTGTATGTATCATAACCCACCCATGTTTTTATATCCAATGGGATTATCATCTTTGTATTTTCATAGTGCCTCTATAGAAGTCCTCCGCCAGTTCAAGAGTTCTCCAAAATTTTTGAGTTATTGATACATTTGGACATTTATTGAAACCTATGGATCTTTTCTCATAATAATGGTTTTAAATGCATAAAATAAACTACATGAGATTACAAAGGAAACGGATATATTGAAGTATGTACATGAATTTGTGTTAAAATATATGTGTGTGTATAAGAAATGTATGGATCCCAGGTCAGGAAGATCTACTGTAGATTTTTGAATAGATAGTATTTGTGAAGCTCTTTAAGGCTTGCAAAGCATTTATGTCATTTGATCTTCACAAATACAAATCTGTGTATATTTGTGTGTATGTGTTAACTGCTATTGTTATACACATTTTATAGATAAGAAAGTTGAGGCAGACAGAGATTGTGACTTGCCTAAGGTCATACAGTTAGTACATTTCTTTTTTTTTCACCCATTTATTTCCAATTTATTTATTTAGTTTTCAAAATTCATTTCCACAAGATTTTGAGTTAAAAGATTTTCTCCCGGTCTTTTCCCTACACCTACCCCAAAATACCAAGACTACTGAATATCACTTCCCCTAATTTGTTCTCTTTTATATCTGCCCCCATTGCTCCCCTTACTTTATAGTAGGGCAAGATGGATTTTATACCCCAGTGCCCATATATTTTATTTCTCAATTGCATGTAAAAAAGATTTAGACATTTGTTTTTAAAACTTTGAGTTCCAGAATTTTTCCCTTCTTACTTCCTCACCCACCCTGACTGGTGCAATATGCAACTGAATATAGGAAGTACATGTGTTGTTATGCAAAACATTTCCATAGTAGTTACATTGTGAAAGAATAATTATAATTCCCTCCATCCTATCCTGCTTCCCACTTATTCTACTTTCTCCTTTGACCCAGTCCCTCTTCAAAAGTGTTTGCTTCTAACTACCCTCTTGTAATAAGAATGTAAATTTTGAAGATCTTCCCTGCCCCTAGGCTAATGTGCACCTGAAGCCTGGGGTGGGGGAGGCTTGTTTTTCAGTAGATACTTCTTGATTGGCCAGTGAGTCAATAAGGTTGTTACATTCTCTGAGCCAGGAGAAGGCTATATAAGCCCTGATGTGTAGCTTTGTTTTTGGGACTCACTTTGAGAAGTGTTCTGTGATTTGATCTGAATTCTGGGAAGCCGATGTTGAGAGTCCCCCGGCTTTGAAAAACCCAGAATGTGGAAACCCAGATGTTGACTGGGTATGGATGTAATGGTTGGACAGTTTGGAAATCTGTCTACTTGATGTTTCTGTCTTGATAGTTATGCCTGTATACTTTGAGGTTCAGGGTGCTGACCTTTTCTCCTGAACAAGGTAAACAATATATGTCTGACTGATTAAAGTAAGCTTGTTAACCCATTTTGAGTTGCTTTCCTTTGACAAAGCAGATCCAAGAACCTGTGGTAGCTGCAAACCCTGAGGACGTGTGGGGTGCTTGCCGCTACACCTCTCCACCAATCTGCCCTCCCTTTTATCACACTCCATCTTATCCTCATATCCCCTATTTTCCTTTAACGTAAGATGCACAATTCAGTGTATGTGTTATTCCCTCCTTAAGCCAGATTCAAGGAGAGTAAGGTTGATGCATTCACTTTCACTTTCCTGCTGTTCCTTTCCATTTTAACAGTTTTCTCTTACCTCTTTTATATGAGATGCTTTACGCTAATGATCTCTTCCTTTCTCCCTCTCCCAATATATTAATCTTTCAATTCTTAATTTTAGTTTTTAGATATTATCCCTTCATATTCAACTCATCCTGTGCCCTCTGTGTATATATATATATATACACACACATAAATATGCATACACTCATATATATATATATATATATATATATATAAATATACTCATACACCCTCTTATGTATGTATTCATATATATTCCCTTTAACTATCCTCATACTGAGAAAAGATTTATGAGTTATAATTATTGTTTTTTTCCATGTAGGAATGTAAATATTTCAACTTTAAGAAGTTCCTTAAGATTTCTTTTTCCTGTTTACCTCCTCATGCTTCTCTTGCTTCTTGTATTTGAAAGTCAAATTTTCTGTTGAGCTCTGATTTTTTTCATCAAGAATCCTTGAGAATTCTCTATTTCATTGAATGACCATATTTTCCCCTGGAGCATTATACTCAATTTTGATAGGTAGGGGATTCTTGGTTTTAATCCTAGCTCCTTTGACCACAGGAATATCAAATCCCAAACCCTTTGATCCCTTAATGTAGAAGCTACTAGGTCTTGTGTTATCCTGATTGTGTTTCCACAGTACTCAAATTGTTTCTTCCTGACTGCCTGCAGTATTTTCTCCTTGACCTGGGATCTCTGGAATCTGGCTAAAATATTCCTAGGAGTTTTCTTTTTGGGATATTTTTGAATAGGTCATCGGTGAATTCTTTCCATTTCTATTTTGCCCTCCAGTTCTAGAATATCAGGGAAATTTTCTTTGATAATTTCTTGAAAAGTGGTGTCTAAGGTCCTTTTTTGATTAGGTCTTTCAGGTAATCCAATACATTTTCAATTATCTCTCCTCGATCTATTTTCCAGGTAAGCATTATTTCCAACGAGGTATTTCACATTACCTTCTATTTTTTTTTCATTTGTTTGGATCTGTTTTATAGTATCTTGATTTCTCATAAAGTCTTTAGCTTCCATTTCTTCCAATCTAATTTTGAAAGAATTATTCTCTTCAGTGAGTTATTGAAATTCCTTTTCCATCTTGCCAATTTGGCTTTTTAAGGCATTCTTCTTCTCAATGGCTTTTTGGACTTCTTTTGCCATTTATGTTAGTCTATTTTTAAGGTGTTATTTTCTTCAGTAAAGCTGTTAAGTCACTTTTCATGATTTTCTTGCATCATTCTCATTTCTCTTTCCAATTTTTCCTTCACTTCTCTTACTTGATTTTCAATATCCTTCTTGAGCTCCTCCCTTGCCTATAACTAATTCATGTTTTTGTTGGGAGCTTTTGATGCAGGAGTTATGACTTTGGTGTCATCCTCCCATTCGATGATTTGATCCTTTTTGTCCCCAAAAAAGGAATCTATGGTTAGTTTGCATCTTCTTTGCTTGCTCATGCTGCCAGCCAATTGCTTGTCTTTTCAGCACTTTGCCATGGTCAAAATCTGCTTTCAGAATGGAGAGAACTTTGTCACAAATTGCTGGCATGTTCACAGCTAATGAAGCTATTAAGAGGGCACTCTTTCTGCAGCCCACACAGTCTCTGGCACACTGCCCACTAACCCAAAAACCACCACCCAAGATCATGATCCAGTTCTAAGGAGGTCAAAGCAAGAGTGATTACCCTCTGAATTATTGCTTGTGCCCCCTACAATCTGCAGGGCAGGAACTCTGAAAACAGCCATGGGGCATTAGTTTCAACTGCATCAGCTCTGTCACTTCTTGCCCTGGGGGCAGGGGCCAGATGGGCTCTTCTGTCCCTCTCTTCCAACAGATTTCCTGACCGACCTTTTACTTTCTCTTTGGCATTAATGGGTTGAAAAGTCTGGAAACCACCACAGATACTGCTAATTCACTCTCCTGAAGTCTGCTCTGGTCACTGATAATAGGGGATGCCCTGAGACTGGAACCACATCTCATGGGGGACTGCACTGGTCTCCCAGAGCACTAAGATTGAACCTTTCTGTTGGCCTGCTGGTCTGCCTTCAGCAGGAGATTTGTTTCTCTCTGTCACTTTGTGGGTTCTGTAGCTCTAAAATTTGATTAGAGTCATTTTTTACCTGTTTTGGAGGTGGTGTGAGCAGTAGGCACATGGAAGTCATATTTTTACTCTGGCATCTTTTTGCTGCCCCCAGCTAGTACATTTCTTATGCAAGATTTCAAGCAACGTCTATGTTGATATGAAACCCCACATACTTTACCACCTAGGGTAAAGTATTCCAGTGGGGTGAATATCAAATATAGGAAGTGCTTTGCAAACCTTAAAGCAGTATAGTTGTGCAAGTGAGGATGATAATTATGGTTATGATGACAATACACTTCAATTATCCATCTGTTATCTCTTTCCCTGTGAAGGAGTCACATAATTTTCTGGATGAAGAACCATGAAACAAACAAACAAAAAAGAAGTAAAGAAATGGATTCAACTGTTTTTAACAGAAAGAAAAATAAAATAAACACCTTATCTCTAACTTAAAATGAAAATACCGAAAATTATTCAGTTAAGTACTATCTATGCTAAATAATTGATACTTCAATTTCATATCCTGAGAAGTAGATTTCCCAGGAATATAGAATAAGAAAGGAAATAAAGTGGGGATGGGAGAAATACAGAAGGAAAAGAAAAGACACACACACACACATATGAGTAGTGAGAGTGAATAAAAATGGCTATAAGACAATAGGCAGAAACATAGTAGATTGAATATGATTAGATCAAGACTAGAGACAGAAGAAATGAGGAAGACAAAGAGTTTCAATGATGGAAGGGGCAACCTCTGTAAAATTGAGGCAGAGAGGGAAGAAGACTAAGTTGGAAAATGGGAAGAAAAAGAAGGAGATTGAAAAGAAAAAGAAAAGTTTAGGAAGTTGTAAGCTAAGTGTGTGATTCAAAGTAAACATCTGTGATAGAGACAGCTTGGTATCAATAACAATAGGGCTACACTTGGAATCAGCAATCTTTGAGTTCACTTCACCTCACTTTACTAGCCATATAATCTTGGGCAAGACAATTAACCTCTTCCTGTATCATTTTCCTTATTTTTCAATGAGGATCATACCAAGCATCAACCTTGTTAAATGGTTGTGAGATGCCAAAGAGATAAAATATCTAAAGTGCTTTGTAAACTTTAGTGTTGTATAAATGCCATTATTTTTGTCAGGTAATATATCTCACTTGAACTATTTTAGCAAGTCCTGACCAATTATCTTTATCCTTTGAAATTGTAATTAGATCTCTATAATCAATGTAGTGAATGTTGGGATACTTATAATATTGGGCAAAGTGTAGAAAAAGTATGAGAAATTGTCCCTTCCTTCAAGAGACTTGAAACCTACTGAGGGAGCCAAGATACAGAAAAAAAAGTAATAATTCAGAAACAGATCCAAAGACAGTCTATTATTCAAAGCTGAATGAATGGTATAGATTTATAAAATCTATATTTTATTTTATTAATTTTTTTATTTTTTTGCTTTTTGGAGTTCAGTTGGGGTCAAGTGACTTGCCCAAGGTCACACAGCTAGTTTTTGTGTTAAATGTCTGAGGCCGGATTTGAACTCAGGTCCTCCTGACTCCGGGGCCAGTGCTCTATTCACTCTACCACCTAGCCACCCCAGATCTATATTTTATATAATACTCATTCAGAGGCAACAAGGTGAGTGCAGTGATAAGAGCAAGGGCCCTGGAGTCAGAAAGCTCTAAGTTCAAATGTATCTTCATATATTGAGTAGCAGAGTGACCCTGGGCAAATTGCTTAACATCCATTTGCTCTAATTTCCTCACCTGTAAAGTGGGGAATAATAGTAGCATCAAACATCTAAGGTTGCTATGAGACTCTAATGAGATAAAAATCGTAAATCGTTTACCCCAGTGTTTGGCACATAGTATGTGCTATATAGATGTATATTCCCTCCCCCCTTCATAAGAGAAAGCAAGCAATAAGAAGCACTGTGTCTCATAAAATTCATTGAATTGATGCCAGAAAATTTGTATTCTAGAACTAGATTTTACACTAAATAGCTATGTGACCTAGGGTAATTCACTTAATCTCTATGCCTTAGTTTCCTTATCTCTAAATTGAAGGGGTTCAATCAAATAAAGCTCAAAAGCTAATAGGTCACCATGGCTTTTGGAAACTGTAATCATGGTACCTAATTTTTTTTTTTTCCTTAAGCAATGTGATAGGAAATGTAAGTCTCATACTAAAAGTCTGTCCCAATTTTCCATGATAACATGGAATAGACACTGGATTCCTGAAAGTCAAGCCAGCACATCAGATCTCTGGCAGGTCCCAACAACCCACCTCCTCCCCCCAAAAAATAACGAGGTCCCAGTAATGTGCCTGCCTCATGTGGCTGGTGCAGGAATTAAATAACATAATACTTGTTAAGTGACTTGGAAACCTTTTGGTGCTGTGTAAACATTTTGACACCAACTATCATTTTGTATTATAACATACTATTTTGCTAGGATTGAATAGGGTTATTTGGGGACATATAAAATATGGAAGTAATGTTATTACTAGGATATCAGTCAGGATTTAGTAAATGAAAAATTTAAATGTGGGACCTCACCAATCTAAATTTTCTCTGGGCTTTGATGATTTATACTACCCTATTACCTTTCTCAAAAACAAAGTTACTTCTTTATTTAAAGAATGAACATTAAAAAAAAGCAACAAGGCACCAACTCTTCATCTGTAGATATAAAGATTATAGAATTCTTAATGAAAGTTCTTGTCCTAAGTGCTTTGTCTACTTCTAAACCGTTAGAGTGACAATGTTTTCCTTCTTTCAACATGGACACTATTCTGTCATCTATTACCAAAATCACATTCCTGGAATTTACTGTGTTGAAATTTATTCATGTTCATTAATTTGAATTACTCTCTTTATATGTTAATCAGTTTTCAGTATTCCTCTTGGTTATACATTTCTAGTGCTATTAACTCCCTTGAGGTCACTAGTAATTTTACACCAATTCTTGACCCGTGAAAAAAAGAAAGGGAAGGTTCTGTAGGATGTTTGTTACTCAAAACAGAATCAATGATTTCTTTCCTTCTGATTTAATTTGTAATAAAATTATACATAATTTCTGATTACAAAAGACAAAATCTTTCTTATTGGTTCAAACAGGAAAAAGATTGTGATGGTTGTGTGTGTGTGTGTGTGTGTGTGTATGAGTGAGAGCATGCACTTGTTTATGTGTGTGTATGTGTGTGTGTGTGTTTTACTATGCCAGTTCAAAAAATGACAGGAATTCTCTTCAAGTTCAAAGTTTAGCTGTACCTTACCATTCACAATACACATACCTAGAAAATTATCATTGTAGAAAATGCTGGGCTCTTTGTCCTTTTGGTCCCCACACCTATTTAGAAATTTTGTCTATGCCTAGAGGTGCACAGTTTGGGGGATAATTGTTACTCCTTCAAAAATCTCTGCTTTGTTTTGATCCTTCTCTTAAAACATAAGATGTAAGATGGTGGAATAGAAACAGGACTTCCGAAGGGCTCTGGCTTCCAACTCCTCCAATTCATGTAAAAAAATGACTCTAGACAAACTTTGGAGCTACAGAACCCACAAAATGACACAGGGAAGCTAACCTCCTGCTGAGGACAATATGCAGGCTGGCAGGAAGCAGCCATCGCAGCACTCTGGGAATAGAAGCCAGCCCTTAACAAGCCCGAGGTTTTAGCCCCAGGGCAGCCTAACCAGCCACTGGCTGGAGGGACTAGAGATCACCAGCAGCTGTGGCAGTTTCCATAATTATTAACCCATAGATGCTAAGGACAAAGGGAGAGCTCAGTGTAGTGTGGACTTTAGGCCCTGGGAATTTGGGAGTGGAATCTGGCCTTTGCCTACAGGGCGAGAAACAGCTGAGGCTCCATGGCCATGCAGCCACCCAACTCATGGCTGCTTCAGAGCTCCTGGCCATCAGATTGTAGAGGGAACAAGTGTCCAGTCTGAGAGGTCATCACCCTTGCTTTAACCTGCTTGGATCTGGATTGTGGTCTAGGGTGGAGGTCCTGGGTAACAAGAACAATCTGCCTGAGTGTGTTGCGGCTTCAGAGAGGACACGCAACTAATAGTTCTAGCAGTTACGAAAAAAACCTGGGGTTTGAGATAAAACTCCCTTTTCTGGTAGAAGTGTTCTACTGTGGCAAAAGGCTCAAAAGTCAAGTAATTGATTGGCAACATGAGCAAGCAAAGGACAAAAAGCAAACAGAACAATCCAAGTTTACACTCTGGTTTTGGGGAAAAAAAGGATCAAAGCATGGAACAGGAGGAATACAACAAAGTCAGAAATGCTGCACCAAAAGCTTCCAAGAAAAACATTAGCTGATTGCAGGCCATAGAGGAGCTTAAAAATGATTTTGAAAACCAAATAAGAGAAATGGAGGAAAAATTGGGAAGAGAAATGAGAACAATGCAAGAAAATTATGAAATGAGAGTCAACAATCTGACTAAAGAAAATACACTTTAAAAAATAGACTAACTCATGGGAAAAGAAGCTCAAAAAGCCAATGAGGAGGGGTGGCTAGGTGGCGCAGTGAGTAAAGCACCATCCCCAGATTCAGGAGGATCTGAGTTCGGTTCCGGCCTCAGACACAACAGCCACACGCACACACAAAAAAAATTAGCCGTGTAATCTTGGGCAAGTTACTTCATCCCAATTGCCCTCCAAAAGGCAAAAAAAAAAAAAAAGCCAATGAGGAGAAGAATGCCTTAAAAAGCCAAATTTGCCAGATGGAAAAAAGAATCTCAGAAGGTCAGTGAAGAGAATCATTCCTTCAGAATTATATTGGAAGAAATGGAAGCTAGTGACTTTATGAGAAATCAAGATACTATTAAACAGATCCAAACAAATAAAAAAATAGAAGGCAATATAAAATATCTCACTGGAACAGCCACTGACCTGAAAAATAGATCCAGGAGAGATACTTTAAAAATTATTGGACTACCTGAAAACCATGATCAAAAAAAGAACCTAGAAATCATGCTTCAAGAAACTCTCAAGGAAAATTATCCTAATGTTTTAGAACCAGTGGGCAAAATAGAGATAGAAAGAACACACTGATGACCTCCTGAAAGATACCAAAAAGAAAACTCCTAGGAATATTATAGCCAGGTTCCAGAATTCCCAGATCAAGGAGAAAATATTACAAGCAGCCAGGAAGAAAGAATTTCAATATTGTGGAAACACAATCAGGAAAACTCCGGACCTGGCAGCTTCTACACTCAGGGATCGAAGGGCTTGGAATATGATATTCCAGAAGGCAAAGGAGCTGGGATTAAAACCATAAATCTCCTACCAAGCAAAACTGAGTATCATGTTTCAAGGGAAAATTTGGTCATTCAGTGGAATAGAGGGCTTTAAAGCTTTCTTGATGAAAAAACCAGAGTTGAATAGAAAATTTGCAATTCAGATAAAAGAAGCAAGAGAAGCATGAGAAGGAAGATTCTGAAGATCTTCTGACAGGATAACATGCTAATCCTTTGTAGAACGGAACTGCCAAGCATTCAGACTCTACTGCAGAGAAAACAACTCTGATGGACTGGCCACATTCTTTGAATGCCAAAAGTATTTTTGCTTAAAAGACTTTTGTGGAAAATTCACACAAGGCAAGCCCTCACATGGAGGTCTGAAGAAGCAATACAAAGACACTCTCAAGGTCTCTTTGAAGAGTTTCAAAATCAGTTGTGAAACATGGAAGACACTGGCATAGGACCATCTAGTATGGAATGTCCACATCAAAGAATTCATTGTGTCCTATGAGATGAGTAGAACTGTAGCATCTCAAAAGAAAAGTGAGATGTGAAAATTTAGACATCTTTCCTTCAAATTTGTGCCTAACCTGTTTATCTGATTAGCCACAGCAAGATAACCTTTAACTTGACCCCAACATAGTGATGGTATTTTGGTCCTCTTTGAGAACAAATGATAATAACCTACCAACAAACCACGCATCACAGATGGCATTTGAACCTGGGTCTTCCTGACTTCAGGTTTATTACTCTTTCATATATACTATGCTTCTGCTTTATGTGAAGAATGCAATGATCTGGTAAACTTTCATTACTTTTATGATGAAATAAAAAACTTAGAATGTAACATACATTCTAGGCAGCATACAAATTAAAGCATAAAATTTGGTGTCAGGAAAGTCAACATTAAAATATGGTCCTAGAAACTTACTAGCATTATAACCATGGTCAATTCACTTAAAATCTTTAGTCTTCATTTTTCTGATTTGTCAGACGAAGGGATTGGACTGTGACACCCCTTACTGATATAAATCTACTAGCTTCATGTGATACTGTGGAATACCATACAATATAAGCAAAAATAATTGAGGAAATCCTTTAGGCTATAACTGATGTTTCAGGCTATTAGTCTAGGTCACACAAATGTTACTGTTTTTCCATAAGATTTACAGCTATTACACAGATTTCAGCAAATACATTCCTGTTTAACCTCCCTTAAAGGGAGTGATACCTAATTATTCTATTTGTTATTTGGCCTACCTTTGAGATACTTTTCATTGTATGTTAGGGGAGATGGAATGAAGAGAATCCAGAAATAGTTTTATATCAAGAGAGCATGGACTGTCTATCAACTCTTTTTGTATCCCAAAAATATAGTACAGTTTCTAGCATATAGTGCATCTTTATTAAATTTTATTAATAGATTTGTTTAAAGACTACATAGACAATGATAGGCAGTGGAAATAGCATAAGATTTGTAATGAATGTGTAAAACTTCAAATCCTGTTTCTGTCACTTACTTCATGTATGACCTCAGAGAAGTCACATCACCACCCTGATCCTTAATTTCCTCAGCTAAAAATGAGTTTTTTTGTACTAGAGAGCCTTCAATTTCCCCGACAGATCTGAGTTCTTTTGACTCAATGTATCCTTGACCATTTTGTTCCAAGACAGAAGATATTTAAATAAATCATTGTGATGTTAAAAACAACAACATAAATGTGAAGTGAAATGGTTTACCAAGGATTGTGGGCAGCTGGTTGGCACCATGGATAGAGTTCCAGACCTGGAGTCAGGAAGACTAACATTCCTGAGTTAAAATATGGCATCATAAACTTAACTAGCTTAAGTTTGACTTAAGACCTTGAGCTTAAGACCTTGAACAAGTCACTTAATCCAACTTTCCTCAGTTTCCTTATCTGTAAAATGATCCAGAGAAGTAAATGTCAAAACACTCCAAAATCTTTGCCAAGAAAACCCCATATGGGTTCATGAGGAGTTGGACATGACTGAAATGACTGAAAATCAACATTCAAGGATTATATTTGCTTCTGAATATGTTATGCTCAGTCAAGGGTTTAAGATGGCATGGCATTTGTAATCTTGATGTTGAAATGCTAAAAGATGAGCAGAGGAATTTATTTAACAATCTAATCCCTGACAATTTCATTGAAAAGAATGTGCTGATGGAGAGATGGCACATCATTAGTTCTGCTATGTAGGAAATGAATGCTTTTTTAAAGATAAAACATGCAGTATTCAATTAGCCAATTAGATAAAGCAGGATTCTGGAATTTATGTTTGTTTCTGTTGGAGAAATGTAAAATTATGTCACTTCATCAGTACACACAATTAATGGATCCAGGGCATGTAAAGCCCTGTAGGGATATAGATTACAATGTGCAGCCTCTGCAAATATGAAGGTTAGATTCTGAATTTCACTAAAATCACTATGGGATTACTCTTCAGTTGGGTCTCTTTGAATATCTCTGTAGCTCTGGGCATTAAAAAAATACTCATCAACTTACCCCTGGATTTGACTTCAGCAAGATTTCACTCTAATTATTGGGGAATTTGAAAGTAAATTTTTCAGACTTAAGCAATATAATTTTGCATTGAAATTGCACAAATGCGCTTATGTGATATTGAAACAGTGTGTCCCTTTGCTTACAAAACCACAAGGAAAATTCACTTAATAAAAGTGACAAATCATTAAAATATGCTTTCAGAAGGCTATATTATGTTACTATTCAAATCACGTCTCAGATAATCAACCCATCCTGAAAAGTTCCTATCTGGAGTGTGCTTTACTTGTTTTCACCTTCCCCCCTGCTGGTCTTCTGAATTTGTGCACATTTATTCAACATCATTAATCTCTCTTTCTGACTCAACACCTTTATGAGGTACATAGGATTTTTCACAACATTTAAAGTATCTTTTGTAAAGGCTGTAAAATGTCATTAAAAAGAAAAGGTTTGGGAAATATCATTATCATTGCTCTTATCACATCCTTACTTGTCCTCAAGGGAGGCCTAAAGGAAGTAAATGAAATCAAAGTATAGATTCTGCCATCATAAATCAACAAACACCAATGACACACTCTTCATCCCTGACATTAAAAGTAACCACCCTGTAGCTGGAAAATGAGGTAAGCCTTAAACAAAATTTCAGAGGAGGTGAAAAGTTCATCGATGGATAGTGCCTTCAAGTCATCCTTTTCCATGACCTATCTCCCTTCTGATGCCAGCTACCCATATACTGCTGCTTAGCTTCCCAAGTCTCTACCTGGCACCTATTCTCCATCAGCAGCATATTGTGCCCTGGCTCTCTTCCTTCTCCCTCCTTTTGTTTTTAGGACATTATCAAGACATACTACATAATTATAATTTCCTTAGCACTTTGCTAATAATAATAATAATAATAACAAAATAGGTAACGATTGTATAGGGCTTTAATGACCATAATACACATGGACACACATGCAAATATGGTTGTGTGTATCTATGCATACACATATATGTACATTTGTATATATATAAGCATGTATACATGTGTATATATATGTATACAGGAGAGTGAGGCCCAGAAAAGTTGATTTGATTACTAAGGCTCGCATTGGCAGTATTTGAGGCAGGCTTTGCACTGAAGTCTTCTAGCCTCTTAGTCTTACCTTCTCTCTAGCCACCAGGACCTCTGTGGTTATTAAATTGAATCTGAAAATAATTTCTTGCTACTGGTTCTGAACCTGTGTTTAAATTCTGTCTCTGATTTCTAAAAGTTGTGTGGCTTTGGGTAAGTCACTTAATCTCTTTAGCCTCAGTCTCCTCATACATAAGTGCGGTTGGTTAGAGATGGTACTTTGCTTTTCTTTCTATCATAGGGTTTTGCACAGTTTTGGGAACAGGATAGGTCTTTAATAAATGCTCATCAAGCTAACTTCTAGGTCATAGGATCACATGATCACAAAATTAGAGATTTAGTGTTGAAAGGGACCTAAGAAACCTGTTGATATAATCATAGCATTTCAACCAGGTAAGGTCTTTTGTGATCAATTTGACCCAACTCCATTTATAGATCAAAAAATTGGTGGCTAATGTTTAAATAGTATAACCATAAAGGTATAAAACACATGACTTCTTCCAAGAGAACCCTGATATAGATTAAAATATAATTGGTTAAATTTAACAAAATAAAATCTAATAAAATATAGATAATATTATATTTTAAACCTAAGAATATATCATTCATGGGCCGCTTGGTGGCACAGTGAATAGAGCACCGGCCCTGCAGTCAAGAGAACCTGAGTTCAAATCCAGCCTCAGACACTTAACACTTACTAGACTTGTGACCTTGGGCAAGTCATTTAACCCTAATGACCCTCTAAAAAAAGTGCAAAAAAAGAATATATCACTCAGAGGGATCTTAATGTGCAAATTCGTGATGTCCCTTTCCATTTGAGTTGGGCACCACCAATATATTCCATTCCATATAGGTAGGCAAGTATCAGAGTCATATTCTCTGACTCCATATATACACACAAATATGCATATATAGAGATATGTACCTATATGTAAACATACACAAGTACATTTACTTACATGTATGTATATAGGACACTATGCCCCTTAGCTGTGTGATTCACATTTGTTTGTGAATCCAAGCACTCTCAAAGTAATATTGCTATAAAGAATATTAAGTACATATCAATGTTAAAAAGGAGTGATTACAGATGATGAGCAATCATGAAATTTAAACCAAGGAAGAACCTTAGAGATCATTTGGGATTATCTTTCTGCCATGGATAAATGTGAGGACAAGGGGGGTATTGAGAGTATAGCAGAGGTTACAGTAACAGGAAGGCATGATGTGATTTAAAACCACACAAAGGTGTGATTTTGACCCAGTTAGCCAGCTCCAAATCTGGTGATCTTTCTATTAGAGTGACAAAACAAGTGTTAATATCAAGCAATGATTTGGCTAATAATAATCAATTTCTGTTTGAAAACATCAGTCAAATTCAATATTTCCTGATAAATAATTGATATTTCTATGTATTTGATCCATATGTCTGCTGTTGTCTTTTTAAAAATTTATTTATTTTTAGTTCTCAACATTCATTTCCACAAGATTTTGAGTTACAAATTTTTCTACCCATCTTTCCAATATCTCCCACAACAAAATTACAAGCCCATTGAATAAACCCTTCCCTAATCTGTTCTCCCCTATATCCTCCTCCATCACCCCTCTAGCTTTCTAGCAGGGCAAGACAGACCTTTATAACCCAGTGACTGTACATCTTATTTCCCAGTTGTGTGTAAAAAACAATTTTTTTATACTTTTGTTTTAAAAACTTTGTGCTCCAGATTTTTTCCCTTCCTCCCTACTCACCTGCCCCCACTGGGAAGAAGAGCAATTCAATATGGCTTGTATGTGTGCAGTTACCCATATCATTTCCATAGTTGTCATATTGTGAAAGATCAACTATATTTACCTCCATCCTATACCACTCTCCACTTGATCCATTTTCTCCTTTGACTCTATCCTTCTAAATACCATCTCCCCCATTCTGCTCCCTCTTCTGTCATCCAACCTTATATCCCCCCCCCCTTTTTCCTTCAATAGAGTAAGATACCTAATTGAGTGTGTATATTATTCCCTCCTTAAGCCAAATTCAATGAGAATAAATTTCTTGCATTCCCTTTCACCTTCCTGTTCTTTCCCTTCATTGTAACAGTTTTTGTTTGCATCTTTTAGAAGAGATAATTTACCCTAATCTATCTCCTCCTTTCTCCTTCTCCCAATAAATTTCTCTCTCACCTCTTAATTTTATTTTTTAGATATCATCTCCTCATACTCAACTCATCCTGTGCCCTCTGTCTATGTATATATGAACATACATATGCCCACATTCACATATATATATACTTATATACACATATATCATTTTATACATACATATGTATGTACGTGTGTATATATAAATATAGATATATTTAAATACACACACATATATTCCCTTCAACTATCCTCATATTGCAAACAGTTTTATGAGTTAAAATTATAATTTTTTCTACCTAGGCATGTAAATTGTTCAACTTTAATAACTTTGTTATGGTTTCTTTTTCCTATTTACCTTCTCATGCTTCTCTTGCTTCTTGTATCTGAAAGTCAAATTTTCTGTTCAGCTCTGGGTTTTTCTTCAAGAATGTTTGAAAATCCTCCATTTAATTGAATGACCATATTTTCCCCTGAAGCATTATACTCAGTTTTGCTAGGTAGGTGATTCTTGGTTTTAGTCCTAGCTCCTTTGACCTCCAGAATATCATATTTCAAGCCCTTTGATCCCTTAATGTTGAAACTACTAAGTCTTGGGTCATCCTGATTGTGTTTCCACAGCACTCAAAATTGTTTCTTCTTGACTGCTTGCAGCATTTTCTAAGTGAACTGGGAACTCTGGAATTTGGCTATGATATTCTGAGGAATTATCTTTTTGGGTTCTTTTCAAGAGGTGATTGCTGAATTCTTTCAATTCCTATTTTGCCCTCTGCTTCTAGAATATCAGGGCAATTTTGCTTAATAATTTCTTGAAAGATGGTGGCTAACCTATTTATTTATCATGTCTTTCAGGTAGTCAAATACTTTTAAATATAACTCCTGGATCTTTTTTCCAGGTCAGCAGTTTTTCCAAGAGATATTAGATATGGCCTTCCATTTTTTTCATTTGTTTGGGTCTGTTTAATACGATGTTGATTTCTCACAAAGTCATTAGCTTCCAATTGCTCCAATCTTATTTTAAAGGAGTTATTCTCTTTTGTGAGTTTTTGAAATTCCTTTTCCATCTGTCAAATTTTCCTTTTTAAGGTATTCTTCTCCTCACTGGTTTTTTAATCCTTTTTGGCCATTTGAGTTAGTAAATTTTTTTTTTTTGCTTTTTTTGCAGGGCAGTTGTGCTTAAGTTACTTGCCTAAGGTTACAAGGCTAGTTTTTGTGTTAAATGTGTGAGACAGGATTTGGAATCAGGTCCTCCTGACTCCAGGGCCAGTGCTTTATTCACTGTGCCACCTAGCTTCCCCAAATTCGTCTATTTTTAAGGTGTTATTTTCTTCATTGTATTTTTGGGTCTCCTTTAGCAGGCTGTTCACTCACTTTTCATGATTTTCTTGCATAATTATCATTTCTCTTCCCATTTTTTCCTCCACTTCTATTATTTGATTTTCAAAATCCTTCTTGAGTTCCTCCATGGCCTATAATAGTTTATAAATTTCATGGATTCTTTTCATGCAGGAGTATTGACTTCACTGTCTTCCTCATGCTCTATGCCTTGATCATTTTTATCCCCACAAAAGGAATCTATGGTTTGATTATGTTTCCTGGTCTTGCTCATCTTGCCAATTAATTACTTTACTTTTGAGGGCTTTGCCACAGTAGAACTCTGCTTCCAGAATGGAGAGAGCTTTGTCCCAAATCGCTGGTGTTTTCACAGCTGCTGGAGATATTTAGTTGGGGGCCCTCTCTACAGCCCCCACAAGCTCTGGAACACTGGTCACACATCCCAGGAAAACTACCGAAGATCACGATCCAGATTCAAGCAGGTTACAGCAAGAGTAATTACACTCTGAATGATCACTTGGTCCCCCTACATTCTGCAAGCCAGGAGCTACTGACACAGTCAGGCAAGGGTGGCTGCACAGCCACTGCACTTTCAAGCCTTCTTGCCCCAGGGGCAGGGACCAGACTGAGCTCTTGGTTCCCTGTTGCCCCAAAGTTCCACAGTGACCTTCTACTTTTTTTCAATGTTTATTTTTAGTTTACCTCATTCATTTCCACAAGATTTGGAGTTACAAATTTTCTGCCCATCATTCTCCTACCCACCACCCCAAAACAGTGATCCCACTGTATACCCTCTCCTGCAACCTGCTCTCTCCTATATGCTCCTCCATCCTCCCTTTGACTTTCCAGTAGGGCAAGATGGATCTCCATATCCCAGTGTATGAATGTATGTATTGTTTCCCAGTTGCATGTAAAAAAAGAAATTACACATATATATACACACGTACATATACATGTATGTGTGTGTATTAAACATAATTTTAAAACTGAAAATTAATTTAATTTTTAAAATTTAAAATTTAAAAACTTTAAAAGTTTGAATTCCAGTTTCTTTCTCTTCCTAGTCATCCTTACTTGTCATCACCTTACTGGGAAGAAAGGCAATTCAATATAGGTTGTACATTTGTAGCTAAGCAAAACATTTCCATAATGGATATATTGTGAAAGACCGACTAAATTTCTCTCCATCCTATCCTGCCCACCACCTTGTTCTATTCTCTGTTTTGATGCTGTCCCTTTTCAAAACTGAGTGCTTCTAACTTTCTGCTCCTCCCCCACCTGCCCTCCCCCACCCTACATCATTCCCCCTCTCATCTCCTTCCCTCCTAATTTCCTGTAGGGTGAAATACCCTATTTAGTGTGTATATCATTCCCTCCCTAAGCCAAATTCAGTGAGAATAAGTTTGACCTTTTCCCTTTTGACTTGCTGTTCTTCCCCTCCATTGTAAAAGTTTTCCCTTACCTCTTCTGTCTGAGATAATTTACCCCATTTTGTCTCTCCCCATGTACTATAATTATATTTCTCTCTCACCTCTCCATTTCATCTTTTAATTATCATCCCTTCCTATTCAATTGGCCCTGTACTCTCCATGTATACCTGTCCATATATACACACACTCACATATGTATTCAAATACCCATATACCCTCTCATATATACACAAATATGCATGTGCACACACACATGCACATATATGTATATATAGATACATACATACTTATATATACACATATTTACAGTCTGTTCAACTATTTTCATACTGAGAAAAGTTTCATAAGTTACAATTATCATTTTTCCATGTACGAATGTAAACACTTCAACTTTGATAAGTTCCTTATGATTTCTTTTCAATGTTTAGTTTCTCATGCTTCTCTTTCTTCTTGTATCTGAATGTTGAATTTTCTATTCAACTCTGGTTTTTCATCAAGAATGCTTGAAAGTCCTCTATTTCAATAAATGACCATATTTTCCCCTGAAACATGATACTCAGTTTTGCTGGGTAGGTGATTCTTGTTTTAATCCCAGATCCTTTGACCTCCAGAATATCATATTCCAAGCTGTTTGATCCCTCAGTGTAGAAGCGATGAGGTCTTGGGTTATAATGATTGTGTTTCCACAATATTCAAATTGTTCCTTCTTGGCTGCTTGTAATATTTTCTGCTTGATCTGGGAACTCTGGAACCTGGCTATAATATTCCTAGGAGTTTCCTTTTTGGGATCTTTTTCAGGAGGAGATTGGTGGGTTTCTTCAACCACTATTTTGACCTCTGGTTCTAAATTATCAGGCAATTTTCCTGGAGAATTTCTTGAAGGATGATTTCTAGGTTATTTTTTTGATCATGGCTTTCAGGTATTCCAATAATTTTTAAATACTCTCTCCTGGATCTGTTTTCCAGGTCAGTGGGTTTTTCAATAAGATGTTTCACATTGCCTTCTATTTTTCCACTTTTGGGATCTGTTTAATAGCATCTTGATTTCTCATAAAGTCATTAGCTTCCATTTTCTCCAATCTAATTCTGAAGGAATGATTCTCTTCAGTGAATTTTTAAGATTCTTTTTTCATCATGCAAATTTGTCTTTTTAAGCATTCTTCTCCTCATTGGGTTTTTGAGCCTCTTTTGCCACGAGTTTATCTATTTTTAAGGTGTTATTTATTCAGTCAGGTTGTTAACACTGTTTTCATGATGTTCTTGCATCATTCTCATTTATCTTCCCCATTTTTCCTACCTTTCTCTTCTTTAGTTTTCAAATTCTTTCTTAAGTTCCTCTATGGCCTGTAAACAGTTCAGATTTTTCTTGGAAGCTTTTGGTGCAGTCTTTCTGACTTCATTGTCTTCCTCCTCTTCCACGTTTTGATCTTTTTTGTCTGCAAAAAAGGAACCCGAAGTTGGATTGCTGTGCTTGCTTTGCTTCCTTTGCTTGCTCATGTTGCCCCTCAATTACTGGACTTTTGAGCTTTTTTTCCAGAGTGTAACTCTGCATCCAGAAAGGAGAGCTTTTTCCTAAATTGCTGTGTTTTTTGAAGCTGCCAGACCTATTAGTTAGTTCCCCTCTCTGAAGCCTCCACATGCTCCGTGTCTCTGGTCACACACCCCAGGACCTCAACCTTATACAGCAATCCAGATCTAAGCTGGTTAAAGGACGTGTAATTATCCCTCAGAATGTTTGCTTGGTTCCCCTACAATTTGCAGTCAAGGATCTGTGATGAACACTTCTTGCTGGCCTGCCAGGCTCCCTTCAGGGGGAGATCTGTTTCTCTCTGTCCCTTTGTAGGTTCTAAAGCCTTAAAGTTTGTTTAGAGTCATTTTTTTATAAGTATTTGAGGTGGTTATGGGTGGGGGGGAAGCACAGGGAGTTTTCCTGCTTCTGTGTCACTGTCTTGGCTCCACCTCACTGACCTTTTACTTTCTTTTTGTCATTTAAGAGTTGATGATTCTGGAAACCACCACAGCTCATGGTGATCCTCTCT
This sequence comes from Petaurus breviceps papuanus, assembly GCF_028583685.1. Classification (NCBI taxonomy): domain Eukaryota; kingdom Metazoa; phylum Chordata; class Mammalia; order Diprotodontia; family Petauridae; genus Petaurus; species Petaurus breviceps. Next base: position 72,069,632 of record NW_027185655.1, read on the forward strand.
TCTGAAGTCTGCTCCAACTTGCCAGTGGTCGGGGCCACCCGGGGGCTGGGAACCACATGTCTCATGTGGGGCTGTGCTCAGCTTCCAGATCCTTCCTGTCGGACTACCGTGCTTCTTTCAGAGGAAGTTTTGTTTCTCTTTCTCTCTTTGTATGTTCTGTAGCTCTAAACATCTTTTAGAGTCATTTTTACATGTATTGCAAGTGATTAGAGGGGATCCCACACCAAGTTTTTGCTTCTTCCTTGCCATCTTGTGGGACTCCCTCATGTCTGCTGTTTTCAACATTTTCCTTGAAGGTGGGCCCTATCAATTTAGTTTTCTTTGGTAATGTGTACTTTGTGTCTTTTTGTTTCTTTTACAATTTGTCATAGTATATTTGTATAGATGCTTAATGAATGCCTACCAGGATGAAGAAGATGGTTTCCAAAAAAGTATCAAAGTTGAAATGCTTGAATCTTCAGGTTTACCTTAAACAAAAAAGATAGGGGTGGCTAGGTGGCGCAGTGAGTACAGTACAGGCCTTGGAGTCAGGAGGACTTGAGTTCGGATCCAGACCCAGACACTTAACACACGCACACACACACACACACACACAATCTAACCCTGTGACCTTGGGCAAGTTTCTTAACCCCAGTTGCTCTCCAAAAAGCAAAAAGAAAGCAAGAAAACAAGCAAGAAAGCAAAAAAACAAGAAAGCAAGAAAATTACCATCATTTTATTTGGGGCAGCTAGGTTGCACAGTGAATAGAGCACTTGCCCTGGAGTCAGGAGGACCTGGGTTTGGATCAGACCTCAGACACTTAACACACACACACACACACACACACACACACACAAAGCTAGCCATGTGACCTTGGGCAAGTCAGTTAACCCCAACTACCCTCAGGAAAAAAAAAAGAAAGAAAAAGATAATTATGATACCTTAAATGGGCTGTAGTTAAATGGAAACTAATGGTCTCATGGCTTGACTTCCCATGTTTTCCTTCTAGAGTCTGCCATTATCTCCTGTGAATGTGGAAGACTGCTCCTTCATGGAACAAACAATTTCTCTGACTAGAGGAAATTCCTACAATTCAATTAACTGAAAATGAAAACAAACAAACAAAGAAAAAAACAAGAACTACCCAGAGTACAATAGACTAAAATCAATTGTGGAACTATAAGGTAGGAGAGCTCTTTGCAAATGTGTTAATTATACTGACCAAGATAGAGTGATTCATTTAAATGAAACTAGTATATTGTTTCATATGGAAAACAATAACAAATCCTTCCAATAGGCTATGAAATTTTATTCAACAAATATTTTATTAATAAAAGTAGAACATTTCAAACCTTGTATCAAGACTTTTTTTTAACACATATAAGATTCCTTTTAGTACCTTCTAACATTAGCAATTCTCTATCAATATTTGTGTATAATAGCAGAGTAAAGAAAAAATTATCATAGGCCACATTTCTATGCAATTGTATCTGCTATTTTACTCTTCAGCAAGCTTATCTGTTATCTTCCAAACTGCATATTTTAAAACTTGTGAGGCTTGTCATCTCATCATATATACATATACTTCAGATTTTTACCAGCTTAGGAAAAAACAACTCAAATATAAGAAAACAAGCCTCTCTTAGGATGACAGAAAAGAGTACAAAAGCAGAAAAAAGGTTAATTCTTGATTGATTTCCATTCCTATTCTTTTAAGATGCTTTAGTGGAATTTTCAGAAAATCTGATTTAAACCAAATCACTCAAAGATGTGGTTGGTAAGGTTTTTTTTTATAGTCTTTGGCCTTCTGTTCTCAGTTACATTTAACATTCTGTCTGTAAAGAGTACTTAGTAAGAATTTATTTACTGAGTTCCACCCTTCCCTATGCAGCAGTTAAATAGCTAAGATCATTATGTTTACCTTTCATATTGGAAAAAAATTATGAATATGTAAGCAAATGATCTTTTCCAAGTCACACAGTAAATCAAAGTGAAAGCTAGAATGAACATTTAAAATTTCCTAAATAACTAGGCCCTATTGAAAATTTTCTTCTATCAAATTCAAAGTTTTGAACTCTCAATATATTCATATCTTTTGGATACTGTGTTATAGTAATCTTTATTGTACTCCAAATCACCATTTAGTTGGTTCCGTTTTTAAGATGTGTGATGTTAAACACAGTCTGCCTCCTTCACTTCCTACTTCTTGTCAAACGTTCTATGTGCCTTCATCAGCAGATGATTAATACCTCTTAGCTATTCTACTCAATCATCTCTACCACCTACTTTCTCCAGAAGTGGGGAAATTCTGAGGAATAGTCCTCTATTTGATATTCCTTATATATCAGATTCCAACTTTCATTTCCCTAACTTTTCAAATATTTTATAACTCAGTAATATTTAGGTACTCCCTTTGTCTGGAGGTTTTTTTTTTGGGGGGGAGGGGTTCCTCTGTTTTTAGTTTTTTCTTCACCAGAGACTTTATACTGTATAGATCTTTTCTTTTGTATTTGATTAGGGGCAAGCATGTGGTAAATCCAAAACTTCAAAGACCTATGATATCATTGCCACATTAATTTCCCTCCTCTGACTCAGACTGAAATTTGTATAGATATATCAGAAGCTGGAAAAATTCATTACTTGTAGCCAATCTGATGATGCGCATCTCTGAATTTAGGTCAATTGGTTCTCAGGTGTAAGGCCCATACTAGAAATCTTTCTGCCTTAGTAGAACCTGACAAACTTTATGTTCCACTACCTAAGCCTTCAAGAACCCAGGGTCAGTTGCAAACCAAAATATGGCATAAAGTTCAACTTCAATGAACGTTTGAAAAAACCTGTTACAAATTATACTTGATGATCATACACTTCTAGCTATTTTATCATTTGGGGAATGCAAAATCTTAATCTCTTGAATTCCTTGAATAACTGTCAATTATTTTTACAATTATACTCAATTAATGTAAGTAAAAAAATCATTACAATAAACACCACTGTAACACAAACCTTTCTGCAACAACAATCTTTTCAACCCATAGACAGTTACTCACCCATTGCTACAATATTCATTACAGATCCAGAACCACAAAAACATTTATGGTTATCTCTAATTGCCTAATCTATGAAAAGAGAATAATAGTAGCACCTATCACACAGGATTGTTATGAGGATCAATGAAATAGTAAATGTAATGTGCTTTGCAAACTTATGCAAATACTAGATATATTATTGAAATAACTGTGGGATTTCTCAAATGAAATCTAGCCTATTTCTCCCTTGTCCAAATCAGGGTCCAGTTCATGAATGTTTATAGCAAACATGCTATAAAATAAAGAGACATATGTTCACTAAAGATATCCTCTAATGTCATTATGGATGTCAAACTGAGAGTTGAAATATAAAAGAGATTCACCAGAAATGGTGAGGTGCTCCAGATACTTTTGTTTGTACATGGCATTGTGCTGATTATAGCATATTCTGGAAAACTGCTAAGCCTCCTAAGTTAAATTCATAATCATTCAAAACAATTAAGCATAAAAATCTAAACAACTAGACTAAAAGTGAATGAAAATGACTAATTGTCGGTCATGACATGTAGTTGGATAAACAGTTGAAAGAACTTATCAATTAATATGTATATCTTGAAGAAATACTACAAATTGACAATGAGCTGGTCCAAGAATTAAAGAAATTGTATTTATAAAAAAATTAATTTAAGATTTCCAAATAAATAATCTTTTAAAAGTCTTGATGTCATTAATAATGGTACTTTAGCATTCGTTGTCCTAGTTGAAATATTTAAAAAAAAAATCTTCAGGCCACTGGAAGTAAAGGAATCCAAAGACATATGAATAGTATTTGAATAATAGTGACATCAAATTTCAAAGCCCTGAATACATTTTCCCCATCTGTTCTTTGTAGTGCATATACACACAAAGATACACACACACACACAAATGTGATTTACTTCATGAATACAAACTGGCTCATGATAATTTCCAGTGTGCTTATTCTCACAAAAGAATGAGCTTTGCAACTGAGCTACAGTGTTTCCAAAACAGAGATTGTTAATATGATGTATACTATCTACTTTCATATCTGCACTACTAGGCAGCGATACATCAAATAAAGGATTTTTTTCTTGCTACTAGGAAAAGTTGAGCATCAGCGACATCCTTTCTTTTATTAGTTTTCAAAGTTTCTTCCCAGAATCTCTAAAGACAATTTGATAGGAAGATAGTTTTCTGGATCTTAGATATGGGAAAGACTGTGAATAAAGCAATAATGGAAAGTAATCAAAAGATCAAATTTCTCATTCTGGAAAAGAATGGCAATATGAGTAATTTTTTTTAGTTGCTAGAAATAATTATCTTTAGAAACTTTCTTCTCAGCTGAATAATAGTGAGCAAGCTCCCTTAGTGCTAATCTTATTGAACTAGGCTTCATAAAGTATAAAATCTCCTATTCACATTCAAATCATGCAAAAATCATATAGAATGTGACAATTTTTCTTTTCATGATGGTATTTAGATACAAATCATAAGAACAAGGAGATAGATTTCAGTCCAGTTTAAGTTAACTAAAATTCAGAAAATTCAAAGAGTTAAAATACTGAAATGTGCCTAGGTTGATACTATATATCTATTTCTATATCTATATTTAATCTATATCTATATCCATATCTATACCCATATCTATACCTATAGCTATACCTATATCTATATTTATATCTATATGAACAAATCTCTTTATATATGAAGTAGATTATGTTGTAGTGATAAAAGTGCTGTATTTGGAGACAGATGACCTGGGTTCAGATCCCAGCCCTACTACCTACTGTGTTCTTGAAACATAGTAGAAACTTAATAAATACTTCAAGGTTGAGTATGTGACCATGGCCAAGTCACTTACCCTCTTCTGATCTTAGATTTTTTTTTTTTAATTATCAAATGAGAAGTTTGAATTTGATCATTTATTGCTCTCTAAATCTATGAGAAATTAATTCTAATGCAGAAACAAGGACCACCCTTTTCCAGTGAGGCTGGGTCTCCACACAAAAACCACTTTAAATTAACAATAGAACACAAATGCTGGGTATTTCGAGGGAAAAGAAAAAAAAGTTTTCACTGTGAAAGGGAGAGGGAAGTCAGAGTAGGAGTAGGACTCTTGCTAACGTGCAACTACACTTAGGTGAGCCTACCACCCAAGAGGTACCTACCTACCCTTAACAGAAGATAATCTCAAGGACAGGGGAAGAGGTAATTTTTCCAATGGTACCTGCGTAGTTGCTGGTGTGGGTACCTAAGTACTTAATAGTGAGGTAGTAACTTACTTATAACTGTCTTGAGAGGCAATGCCCAGTGCAGAAATGGTGAAGATTGGAACTTACATCATGAGGAGAGAGGGAGAAGTATTGGAAAATAAAGCTAATTATGATTTCATTGGAGACAAGTCCCACATAGAATTAGAAAATGTCATGAAATATTATCCACATTCTTACTCTCCTTGGCATAAGGCCACAGATCCCTAGGGTTTTCAGCCCACAATTTGTAGTCCACTAGCCTAGGTAATGGCAGCTAGGTGGTACAGTGGATAGAGTGTAAGGCCTGGAGTCAGAAAAATATCTTCTTGAGTTGAAATTTGCCTCAGACACTTACTAGCTGTATGAGTCTGGGCAAGTCATTCAACCACATTTGCCTCAGTTTCCTCATTGTAAAATGAGCTGAAGAAATAGAAAATGGCAAACCACTCATATACCTTTGCCAAGAAAAACCCAAACAGGGTCAATCAGAATCATACGCAACTGAAACTAAACAGAAAAATCATAAGGATACATGATTTCATCATGGTATATAATGTCTAAATGCAACCTGATTTTACAGAGTATGTCCAGTTCTAATACAAATCTTGTTGTGGCCCCTCCCACAATGGTGGGGGTAGCCTATTTTGATTGGCTACCTGCATCTTTAAAACTGATAAGAGTGAGCCAATCATCTTTTTTTCATTTGAACTGTTTGGTTATGTTCTCTTTTGGGCAACTTCTATCTCCTGTACTTAGCGTGGATGTATTGAATTGAATCAGTGAAAAGTGGAAGGACTTAAGTTCTCTGTTACCATGGCTCTACACTAAAGGTGTCTGTGTCCATTCTGTGTTGTTTCTCCTCATTCTCTGGTCCTGGAAGTGAGTTTGAGCCGTGACGACCTTGGAGCTAGGATTACAAGTAACAGCTAGGCCAGCATGGAAACTCTGAGGAGCCAGCGTGCCTCAATTCAAGCCACAGTAGGGTTTGGATTTGGAACTTGGACTGTGATCCATGGAGAAGAGCTAAACAGTGAATCTAATGCTGTTTCATTTCTCAGAAACTTACTTGTTGTAGGGACAGGGAGGAGGGTGGTATATTTTTCATTTTTCTTTAGTAAACATTCCTCTCTAAAAGTAAAGATAAGTTTGAAATACTTTCTCAGTCTCTTGTAGAGGCTTAATGATCACGCAATCCTGGTCAAATCTAAGCTCAAAATTAACTAAGAATTTATGAGAAGATATTAAGCCTGTATTGAATGTCTTGTTGATGAAATTGATTCTTTGGCCATGGTGCATCATGCAACATATTACAAAAATGTGTATGGAAAAATCAGAGGAGGATGAATTCTTCATCATTTTGGCAGAAATCCATCTTTTTAAAAGTTTAATCTACTCTCATTATCACAGCCCCAGGAAATATGCAATTGTTTTCTCTGCCTAACCTGGAAAGTCCTACAAGATTTTTGAAAGGACAACTGCTCCTTGTTTGACATTCCCTAAATCCAAATGATTACTTCTGACATCAGCAGCCTGAACCAATTATCTTTCAAGACAGTAGCACATGGGAAATGAACTCATTCCTTAGTGAATACCAACAGCTTTGCTCCACTGGGGCTGTTTGTCACTTTCTCTAGAGTGACACTAAATCAAGTAGCAGCACACAGGGATGTAAATCACAGTCTAATTTAGTTGTCACTGTGTTGTGACACTTAGTTAAAAATGCTTTTTAATTGTGACTATAAATTATACATGAATAATCCTTAGTGACAGTCTTAATACGACATCTGATTATTTCACCCAAGGGGGGAAATGAATACCATCAACAGAAGGATAGGAAAAGAATCCTTTTTTAACTGAAAATTGACAATTGCAGTGGGGATGGGTGCCTTGATGATGGTGGCAGTGCTGGTGGTGGTGCTAGTGGTAATGATTTCATTCTGATTCTTAATTTGGGACATTTCTGCAAAGGAATGAAGATGCATTGATTTAAAGGGAAAAAAAACTGTCAAAAGACAAAGAAAGAACTATAGATTTTGAACATCTATGTCTTGTTTTTAATTTTGTGATATTTAGGGAGATAGTTGTTACCTCTGTACCTCAGTTTTTCCCCTTCTAGGATGGAGACCATAATTCTTGATATTCATTTCAAGTGATTATCACAATATGGAGAATCAAAATATTGCTTGTTGCAAGAGGCATTGAAACAATATTTGTTCTGAGGCAGAACAGTCTAGTCACTAGACTCTAGTGTCTAGAATATTGACTCTGGAGCCAAAGGAGCTGCATTCAAACTCTAATTCTGTAACTTTGTCATGTCAAATCTTTGGGACTCTTTTTCCTGTTTTGCATGGCATAATGTATAGTGACCTAGTTACCAAGTGAGAAGGTCTAAGATTTCATTTCTTCTTCAGAAACACTAGTTATGTGACCCTGGGCAAGTCATACTCTCAATGTCACAATGAAACTCTTTCAGAATCCAATTAGGGAGATGGTCTAAACTAAAATTATCATATGCAAAGTGGGGTGGAATGTTCTCCAAATGGGGACTGAACCAGATTAAATATAATTGGGGAATATTTAACAAAATAAATAAAAATACAGAAAAACATATTCACTACATTTGAAAACTAAGTCAATATGCTGCCCAAAAGAATTATTATTAGCGACTCCCAGTTATTTTGAGTATGACACCATTGATCTAAACCTGTTTAGTGAGTAGTTGTGACCAAAATCTCTCTTTAGAAATCCAAAGGATTAGTTTAAAAGAGTAAGAAAAAAATGAAAAAAAAAAGAATAGTACTTCCAGGCCTAAACCCTATGATTCTGAATTCATCAAAATGAAAATCTGGGGAAAATAATCCAATACCAATTTGCTGCTTTTATCCTATGTAATCAGCTTAAAATGTACTAATTTGCAACTTGTTGATGTTACTGTGTTATATTATGTGTTAATGCAGTCCTGTTTGAATACAGCAAAGATTTTGAGCTCTGACCTCACCTTTTGCAGACTGATTTGAGATAGAGGAAGACAGACCATCAGGGTTTGCAGACTTCATTAAATCTTAAGAACTGAGCTTCCCTAAAGAAGAGGTAACTAGTGCTTATCAAAGGCCTGGATAGGTTAAACAATAGAATTGTGGATGAGGTTTTTGTCCCAGATTGATTCTTTTTTTAAGAAAACCTAGGCCATCTTTTTCTTCAATTCTTACCTTTCCTTTAATTATAGAATGGACATTGCTTTAAACAAACTGAGACTTGGGAAAGACCTTAGCTTGAAATGGTCATGATCTCCCACTGTAACAGGGCATAGTCAGTAATCTTGACCTATGTCTTACCACTGGGATCCAATGACTCTGGAGAAAGGGGTGAGTCAGATGACTTTGCAAAACTCTGCCTTACTTAAATCCAACTCACTTTGTGAAAAAATGAGTTTTTTTTCTTAGTAATCAACATCTTGGAGACTCAGAGATTTCTACCACCACCACCCCCAGCCATACAAGTTCCCTTACACCCAAGTTCTTCAGAAAAGACATTACTGATAATGAAATTGCATTGGAGTCTGCTTGGGTAGAGACAGATTCTTTCTAGACATCCCAAGGCTGGAAGTGGTCTGGTATAGTAAAGGGGAGATCTGATAGAACAGGTATTTCTGCTGTCAGGATATAGAATGATGGTGGGGCAATATCAACTTGTTTTGAAAAGGTACATAGACTAAGTACCCCAACTCCCAAATTGAGCCAGTTCTGAACTGGTCCCCTACTGGGGACCCAGACTTGGACCATAACTCCCATGCAATGGATGCTACCAGCTTGTGAGAGAAGTAAAATGAGGACCCAACCTAATTTAGTTTGTCTTTATTAGATCAAAATTTTGGGGGGTTGACAACTTATAAGTCAATGCATCATCCTCCTGATGTCATTGATCTTATTCCAGAATGAAGGATGAACAATAATTTGTCATATAAAAGCTGGAGTTGTGGTGGTAGTTGTTTTGTTTTGTTTTCCTGCTGAGGAGGTGAGACTGGGATAGAACAGAGGGTGCTACGGTACTCTAAGATTACATAGTTATTTCTCTTCCTGCTTGGTTCATTTAACATTCAGGTGGGAACAGATAAGCTCTAAATACGTAGAGTAATATAACTGGAAGAGCATTAGGTTTGAAATAAAAAAAAGATCTAAACTCAAATTTGAACTTTACTTTTTCACTGACCATGGGGGAGTTATTTCCTCCATAAGAGTCTAAAGTTCTTCATTAATAAAACAAGGAACTTTTATTAGTTGATATCTAAGAACTCTTCCAGATCTAAATGCCATCATTCTACATGAAACAAACCCAAAAAGAATCACTGATCTAGGAGACAGAGTAGTATAATGGAAAGAATATTGAACATAGATTTAGAAAACATTAGTTCTAATCTTAGTTCTAGCACTTACTTTTTCTTTAAAAAAATGTATTTATTTATTTATTTTACTTTTTTTCTTTATTTTTCTTGGGGTATTTTTTGTCTTTGCTTCCTTTCACAAAATAACTAACATGAACATATGTTTTGCATAACTTATCAAATTGTTGGCTTTTTCAATGAGAGGGGGAAGGGGAAGAAGGGAGGGAAAGATTTTTACATTCAAATTTTTTAATGGATAATTAAAAATGTTTTTACATGTAGTTGGGAAAAATAAAATATTAAATTTAAAGAAATAGCTTTCTATTTAGTCTCCCTGCCTTATCTCTCCTCTCCTCAATTCTTCCTCTTCTCAGCTGCCAATAAGAATTTCTTAAAGTACAAATCTGACCACGTCACATCCTTTAGGCAAACACCAGTGGCTCCCATTAGGCTTTCGGAATAAAATATAAATGCTCTATTTGACATTGAAGACCTTGCACAATGTGGCTCCTATTTACCTTTTCAGTATTTTTATGCTTACTCCCTCCTGATTCAGTAACACTGACTTACTTAGTGTTCCTTGTACACAGAAAGGGATTTTTATTTTATTTTAGCGGTTTTTTTTGGAGGGCAATTGGGGTTAATAGACTTGCCCAAAGTCACATGGCTAGTAATTGTGTCAAGTGTCTGAGATCGGCTTGGAACTCAGGTCCTCCTGACTCCAGGACTCTTTTCACTGCACTACCTAGCTGCCCCTGGGATTTATTTTTTATTTCCTTTAATTCCTACAGCAACTTTTGATTAAGTAAGAGCCTATTTTCTGTTAATATTAACTTCACCTGACCAAAACTTGACTCATGGAACAATAAAAGAAAAATCAGGGTTGTTTCTCCTAATTGAGAGACTGAGTTGACCAAATGTGTCCCAAGGGAAGTGAAAACTTACATAAAGCCCTAAACATTCTTTATTTTTTTTTAATTTTTCAAATGTTTTATTAACTTCTGATTAACATCATTCATTTCCGCCAGATTTTGAGTTAGAAAGTTTCTCCCCGTTCTTCCCCCAAACACAGCCCCAAAATAGCTGTCCCACAGGATATCCCCTCCTCCAATCTGCTCTTTCCAATATTTTCTCCCATACCCCTTTCGACTTTTCCAGTGGACCTCTAGGCCCCAGTGCCTGTATATCTTATTTCCCAATTATATGTAAAATAGTATTAATAATAGTGTATATATATATATATATGTATATATATTTGGTTATAAAATTTTGAATTCCGGATTCATTGCCTTCCTCCCTTGTCACCCACCCTTACTGAGAAGATAAGCAGTTCAGTATAGGTTGTACATGTGTGGCTAATGCAAAACAATAACACAGTAGATATATTGTAAAAAATTGACCATATTTCCCTCCCTCCTATCCCATCTCCCGCTTGTTCTATTCTCTACTTTGATCCCATCCATTTTCAAAAGTTGGTGCTTCCAACTTCCCTTCCCCCCCAGCCTGCCCTCTCTTCCATCATCCCCCCACTCATCCCCTTCCCCCCTATTCTCCTGGTGGGTGAGATAAACTATTTAGTGTGTATTTCATTCCCTCCTCAAGCCAAATTCAATGGAAATAAGGTTGACCCATTTCCTTTTGCCTTCCTATTCTTCCCCTCCATTGTAACCAATTTTCCTTGCCTCTTCTATATGAGATAGTTTACCCCGTTCTTTCTCTTCCCATCTCCTTTCATTATGTTCCTCTCTCACTTCTTAATTTCAACTTTTAAGTATCTTCCCTTCCTGTTAAAATTTTTCTGTGCCCTCTATCTATGTATACCTGGAAAGATATATACACACATTCACATACGTATTTATACACCCATATATCCTCATATATATTTCTATTCCCTTCAATAATGAGAAAAGTTTCATAAGTTACAATTATTGTTTTTGCATGTAGGAATGTTAATAGTTTAAATTTGATAAGTTTCTTATGATTTCTTTTCCCTGTTTACGTTCTCATGCTTCTCTTGCTTCTTATATCTGAAATTCAAATTTTGTATTCAACTCTGCTTTTTTTCAGCAAGAATGCTTGAAAGTCCTCTATTCCACTGAATGACCATATTTTCCCCTGAAACACGATACTCAGTTTTGCTGGGTAGGTGACTCTTGGTTTTAATCCCAGCTACTTTGCCCTCCAGAATATCATATTCTAAGCCCTTCGATCCCTCAGTGTAGAAGCTGCCAGATTCTGGGTTATCCTGATTGTGTTTCCACAACATTCAAATTGTTTATTCCTGGCTGCTTATAATAGTCTCTCCTTAAGCTGGGAATTCCAGAATCTAGCTATAATATTCCTAGGAGTTTTCTTTTTGGCATCTTTTTCAGGAGGTGATAGGTGGATTATTTCAACCTCTATTTTGCCCTCTGGTTCTAAAAGTTCAGGGCAGTTTTCTTTGAGAACTTCCTGGAGGATGATTTCTAGGTTCTTACTTTGATTATGGCTTTCAGGTAGTCCAAAAAATTTTTAAATTATCTCTCCTGGATCTATTTTCCAGGTCAGTGGTTTTTTTCCCATGAGATATTTCACATTGCCTTCTATTCTTTCATTTGTTTAGATCTGTTTAACAATCTTGATTTCTCATAAAGTCATTAGCTTCCATTTGCTCCAATCTAATTCCAAAGTAATGATTCTCATCAGTGAACTTTTGAGATTCTTTGTCCATCTGGCAAATTAGGCTTTTTAAGGCATTCTTATCCTCATTGCCTATTTGAGCCTCTTTTGCCATTTAAGTTAGTCTATTTTTAAGGTGTTATTTTCCTCAGTAAGGCTGTTGTCTCTCATTTTGTAATTTTCTTTTATTGTTCTCATTTCTCTTCCCAATTTTTCTGCCACTTTTTTTATCTGCTTCTTACGTTCCTCTATGGCCTGTAACCAGCTCATATTTTCCTTTGAAGCTTTTGCTGCAGGAGTTCTGACTTCACTGTCTTCCTCCTGTTCCATGCTTTGCTCCTTTTTGTCCCCAAAATAGGAGTCTAATGTTGGAATCTTCTGTCTGCTTTGTTTCCTTTGCCTGGTCATGTCTCCTCTCAGTCGCTTGACCATTGGGCTTTTTGCCACAGTAGGACTCTGCCACCAGACAGGGGAGCTTTCGTCCCAAAAGCTGGGTTTTTCTCAGCTGCCAGAGGTATTAGATGGGTGCCCTCTCTGAGGTCTCTACAAGCTTCAGCAAGCTGGACACACCCTCTAGGACCTCCACTCTAAACTGCAATCCAGATCCAACCAGGTTAAAACAAGAGCGATTACCCCTGAGACTGGTGCTTGGTCCTCCTACATTCTGCAGGCCAGGAGCTGAAACTGCCACAGGGAGCTGGCTGGCTGTGCTGATGTCTCAGAGGCTTCTCACCCTGGGGGCAAAAGCCAGGCACTCCCATTTACTGGGTCCCAAAGTCCAGACTGCATTGACCTCTCATTTTGTCCTTCGCATATATGTGTGGATAAATCTGGAAACTGCCACCACTGCTGTGGCGGCTGGTCAGGCCTGCCCTGGGGCTGAAGCCTTGGCATGGGGCTGGGCTTGGCTTTTAGAGCGCTGTGCTGGCCTATTCCTGCTGGACTGCAGGGCTGTCCTCAGCAGGAGGTTAGCTTCTCTGTGTGATTTTGTGGTTTCTGTAGCTACAAAGTTTGTTTAGAGTCCCCTTTTTACATGGATTGGGAAAGGTAGAAGCCAAGAGGCAGGGAAGTCCTGCTTCTACTCTGCCATCTTGACTCAGCCCCCCAGTTATAGCACTTACTGAATTATCTGGAACAAATCACTTCACTTTTGTGGCCTTGCTTAGCTCACATATAAAATAAGGGGACTGAAGTATGATGTTTTCATTCATCTGACTAATGTAATGAAATGTAGCTGGCAGAATGATCCTCTTTGAATAAAAGAGAATTACCTTATAAACCTTAAAGAGCTCTATGAATTGTCATTATCATTGTTGTTCTTGTAAGAGGAATGGGCGAGCTTAGTGAAAGGACTAATTTGGAGAAATGTATGTCTTTCTTAGTGGGAAACTATATCAGCAAAGGTCCAAGCTACAGATTTTCATATTCTAATAGTAATACTCTTTATGTAGTGATCATGAATTTGGGAAATCACTGCTGAAGAATAAGTATGGGAACTTTTGTAGTATAGAGGAAGTGTACTAATTTTCATTCTCTGTTAATAAAGTTTCTTTCTAATAAAAGCAATCAAATTAGGCAAAGAAGAGACCAAGCTGTCACTCTTTGCAGATGATATGATGATATACTTAGAGAATCCTAGAGAAATAAGTAAAAAAAAAACTACTTGAGACAACAAATAAATTTGGCAAACTTGCAGGACATAAAATAAACCCACGTAAATCCTCGGCATTCCTATATATTTTCAATGAAATTCAACAGCAAGAAATAGAAAGAGAAAACTCATTTAAAGTTATTGTAGATATTATAAAATAAATGGGATTCTACCTGCCAAAACAAACCCAGGACCTATATGACCACAACTACAAAACACTTTTCACACAAATAAAGTGAGATCTAACTAATTGGAAAAATGTCAATTGCTTGTCACTGGGTTGAGCTAATATAATAAAATTGACAATTTTACCTAAATTAAATTATATATTTAGTGCCATACCAATTAATTTACCAAAAAATTACTAGATAGAGCTAGAAAAAATAGTAACAAACTTCATTTGGAAGAATAAATGGTCCAGAATATCAAGGGAATTAATGAAAAGATATGCTAGGGAAGGTGGACTAGCTATACCAGATTTCAATCTGTATTATAAAGCAGCAGTCATCAAAACTAATTGGTACTGGCTGAAGAATAGAGGACTTGATCAATGGTATAGATTAGGCACACGAGAAGCAGAAGTCAACGACTATAGTAATCTATTGTTTGATAAACCCCCAGACCCTGGTTTTTAGGATAAGAACTCACTATTTGACAAAACTCCTGGGCAAACTGGAATATGGTATGGCAGAAACTGGGCATAGACCATTATCTAACACCATATACCAAAATCAAGTCTAAATGGGTGCATGATCTAGGTTTGAAGGTTGATACTGGAAGCAATCTCTTAAAACAAGGAATAGTTTACCTATCTGACTAGTGGAGAGGGTAAGACTGTATGACTAAACAAGAATTAGAGAACATTATAAAATGTAAAATGGATAATTTTGACTACATGAAATTGAAAAGCTTCTGTACAAACAAAGCCAATGTAACCAAGATTAAGAGGGAGGTGGGAAATTGGGAAAGAATCTTTACAAACTATGTTTCTGACAAAGGACTCATTTCTAACATATACAGAAAATTGAGTCAAATGTATAAGAATACAAGTCATTCCCTAATTGATAAATGGTCAAAGGATATGAACATTCAGTTTTCAGAGAAAAAAATTAAAAATACCTATAAGCACATGAAGAAAAGCTCTAATTCACTATTGATTAGAGAAATGCAAATCAAAACAACTCTGAGGTACCACATCTCACCAGTCAGATTGGCTAAGATGACAAAACAGGAAAACGATGAATGCTGGAGAGGATGTGGGCAAATTGGAGCACTGTTGCATTGCTGGTGGATTTGTGAACTGATCCAGCCTTTCTGGAGAGCAATCTGGAATTATGCCCAAAGGGCTATAAATACTTTCATACCCTTTGATCCAGTAATACCACTCCTAGTGTTATATCCCAAAGAGATCATAGAAGTGGGAGAAAGACCCATATGTACAAAACGGTTTATAACAGCTCTTTTTGTGGTGGCAAAGAATTGGAAATTAAGGGGTGCACATCAATTGGGGAATGGCTGAGCAAGTTGTGGTATATGCATGTTATGGAATACTATTGTGCTATAAGAAACGAAGAGCAGACAGTCTTCATATTTACCTGGAGAGGCTTAAAAGAACTGATGCTGAGTGAGAAGAGTAGAACCAGGAGAAATTTGTACACAATTACAGACACAACGTATGTGTGATGACCAACTTTGATAGACTGGACTCTTCTCAGCAATGCAGTGATATAAGTCAATCCCAAAAGACTCATGATGGAGAAAAATATGTGCATCCAGAGAAAGAAATAAAAAGAACTGAGTTTATATCCAGGTGTAAGCAAAATACCTGATCTTTTTTCCTTCTTTTATTTGGTTTTATGTCCTCTTTACCATTTTTCTTTCCAGCTGGTACAATCTGTCTTTATAACCTGACTAATGTATAATGTGAAAGTATTTGCTGATCTTATTCTTGACTATATGCTGCCATGGGGGGGGGAGATGAGGGAGGGGGACAAAATGTGTAACTCAAGGTATTGTGGAATTGAATCCTGTAAACTAAAGCAAAACAAACAAATTAATTAAAAATTTTTAAAAAATAAAGTTTCTTTCTGATATACTAAGTGCATGGGATTTTTGGGGGGAATTATTATAAAACTATTGAATTTCTAGTGGTGAAATTATCACAAGTTTCTGGGGATAGGACAAAATTAATGTGATGCCTGAAGATAGTAAGCCAGGCAGACAATCATGCCACTGCTATTTCTTCTTTTTTTAGCTGTTCCTAAATAGTTTTACTTTTAAAAGTCATATCATACTCAATTTTCCCCCAATCTTCTTTATGAACTACCCAAATATTAATAATAGTCTTAGACATAAATTTTATATTTTACATATATAAATTAAACAATTTGTCTTTATGGATCCTTTATAATAAGTCTCTGTTATGTACTTTATATTTATATTGGTTCTAGTATGTCGGATTGTCTATTAAAAAGTTTTTTTTTTAACAAATCTTTAAAATCTGAGAGTTTATCAAATATCCATTTTTTGGTTCAAGTTAATAGTAAACTTTGCAGGGTATGATACTTTTGGCTCGATCACCAGTTATTTTGTTCTTCAATATGCTGTGTTCCAAGATGTGTGGTACTTAAATATCTCTACTGCAAGGTCTAGTGCAATTCTAATGGTGGCACCATCATATTATATGGTTTTTTTATATGTATTTGAATATTTGATTTTAAAACTTTCAATTCCAGATTCATTCCCTTCCCCCCCTGCCACCCACCCCCACTGGGGAGACAAGCAGTTCAGTATAGGTTGTACATGTGCGGCAAATGCAAAACAATAACATAGTAGATATATTGTAAAAGACTGACTATATTACCCTCCCTCCTATCCCACCTCCCAATTGTTCTATTCTCTACTTTGATCCTGTCCCTTTTCACAAGTGGGTTCTTCCAACTTCCCTCCCCCCCAGCCTGCCCTCCCTTCCATCATCCCCCCTCACATCCTCTTCCCCCCCTATTCTCCTGGAGGGTGAGATCCCCTATTTAGTGTGTATTTCCCTCCCTCCTCAAGCCAGAATCAATAGGAATAAGGTTGACCCATTCCCTTTTGCTTTTCTATTCTTCCCCTCCATTGTAACCATTTTCCCTTGCCTCTTCTGTATGAGATAGTTTTCCCCACTCTGTCTCTCCCCATCTCCTCTCATTATATTCCTCTCACCTTTTAATTTCACCTTTTAAGTGTCATCCCTTCCTGTTAAATTGGTCCCGTGCCCTCTATCTATGTATACCTGTAAACGTATATACACACATTCACATATATATTCATATGCCCGCATACCCTCATATAAAGACATATATATATATATATATATATATTTCTAATCCCTTCAACTACTGAGAAAAGTTTCATAAGTTACAATTATTGTTTTTCCATGTAGGAATGTTAATAGTTCAACTTTGGCCAGGTGGCTCAGCGAGCAAGAGCACCAGCCCCAGTGCCGGGACGACCCAGATCAAATCCGGGCCCAGACACTCAGCACCACACCCAGAAACAACAACTGGCCATGAAACCCCGAGCAAGCCACTCAACCCCAATTGCTTTAAAAAAAATAGTTCAACTTTGATAAGTTCCTTATGATTTCTTTTCCCTGTTTACCTTCTCATGCTTCTCTTGCTTCTTGTATCTGAATGTCAAATTTTCTATTCAACTCTGGTTTTTTCAGCAAGAATGCTTGAAAGTCCTCTATTCCACTGAATGACCATATTTTCCCCTGAAACATGATACTCAATTTTGCTGGGTAGGTGACTCTTGGTTTTAATCCCAGCTCCCTTGACCTCCGGAATATCACATTCCAGGCCCTTCAATCCCTCAGTGTAGAAGCTGCCAGATCCTGGGTTATCCTGATTGTGTTTCCACAATATTCAAATTGTTTCTTCCTGGCTGCTTGTAATATTCTCTCCTTAATCTGGGAATTCTGGAACCTGGCTATAATATTCCTAGGAGTTTTCTTTTTGGGATCTTTTTCAGGAGGTGATCGGTGGATTCTTTCAACCTCTATTTTGCCCTCT
>NW_027185655.1:72097658-72174244 GCF_028583685.1 Petaurus breviceps papuanus
TCTCTCTCTCTCTCTCTCTCTCTCTCTCTCTCTCTCTCTCTCTCTCTCTCTGTCCCTGTCTCTGTCAAGAAGCAAGAATTGATTTGCCATCTCTGTAAAATCCATGGTCACTATAAATCCTAAGTAACCTAGTATGGAAGTAATAAAAAACATGCTGTGCCATGTGTAAGCAAGGAAAGCCTCTCCACCAGACCAGGAGTGATCCCTCCTCCATCTATCTACCTGCTGCAAGCTGAATTTCAGTCCACCCACATGCCTAAACCCCTGAATTTTTGATGTATCCATTGACTCAAATCCCCCTCCTTACTTCCTGGAAATTCCTAGGTTGATTTAAGTTGTAATATGTCAGTAGAATGTACTAAAAAAAAGAACTTTTGTTTCTGTATTATGAACATATTTAATTCTCTGTGAAACTTTACAATCCCTAAGAGCTTCATTGACACCACCACTTCCCAACCGAGATAAAAGTGATCTTTTCCCCTTCAATTTTTTTTCATAGTGTTTGTTGGACTTTTCAGTGACTTGTATCATAATTACATGTGTTTCACCTACCTATAGGAAATTTCTTAAAAGCAGAATTTGAAGTGATTCAATCTTTGTAAGCCTAAGATCTAGCATGCCTCCAGAATTTTATACAATGAAATTGAATTAAAAACTTCCCTCCACAAATGTGAAAAACAGATTTGGTATATCTTATTATAAAGGAAAGTCAATCAATTCTTCCCACTGGGGAATATGTTTCTGAGTTTGTATTTCAATGTAAAATGGTGTGCAAATTAACTGAGACCAAGTAAAATAATCGTATTTATTAACTTATGTAGTAAAGCTTTAAAATTTTTACACGAGTAAGCAACTTTCATTTTGCTATCATCCTTTTTTTGATAGTCATGTTTTTCCCATATTTTATGTTAGTAAGGTCTCAAGATTTTGACATATATTCTTTTAATTCTCAGATACATAGCATGGATCTAAAGCTTATTGGATATTAATATTAATATCCAATGGATATTAAAGCTTACCTTTGAGAAAACAGAGTTCAGTTTTCCAAATCTAACCTTGAATCAAGCCCAGAAGTTTTCCCTGCCCTTTAGATCAGGTAAGATCATTGGTTACTGAAATGTTTCATCTCCTTCTCTGGGATGTGTTTCTCCCCTGATATGAGGCACTGTACAAGTTCACATTATCGTATTCCATATTCATTTGGGAATTTCCCTCTTTACAGAATAATTTGGCTTCACTGTTTGTCAATGCATTTATAAGTTCATCATTCTTCACTGGGACTAAGACTTCCAGGCCAAGAGCAATGAAATATCCCTTAAATATTTTAGGAGGATGTTTTACATTCTGATTAGGATGCCCAGATTTTAAAGGCTCAAGGGAGCAACTTCACGTAAAGAAGATGAAACACTGTGAACAAATCAGACAATAGAAAGGTGTGGTGAACGAAGCAAGTTCAAAGTCTTTGGGAGAAATTTTGTATTAAGAATTCTGGACTGAGGTAGAGTAAGGAGAGGAGACCTGGAACAAGGAAATAGTTCACTGTATAGGTAATCACCGTAGGTTTCAGGTGACAAGACAATGGCTCTGTGCCATTAGGACCTGAAGTGTTCTGTTTTCCTGCCTTATGGCTGATGAAAATTAAGCTGTAGGAAGTTAAATTAATTGGTTATGGTGATAAATGTTATAGGTGAAATTTGAACTCTATTCTCTCTTGACACTACTTCTGGCATTTCTTCTACAACATCACACTACCTCTAGCAATCATAATTCATTTTCAGGTATAAGATTTTGAGAAGACAAGGTCCATTTCTTTCAGCTTGCTTAGTAAAGTATGCAATAGGGCATACTTAAGCATTTTGCAATGAACAAAATCATTTTGAATTATTGTCAACATAAACAATAACAAAACCTTAAGACAAACACAGTTATCATTTTCTGTTTGGAGAAGATTACTACACTCTGTCATTAACTACTTCTTCCAGCAGCCCTGGGTGTCTCTTTATTTGGAGACCATAAATAGACTGTCCTATGGGGACTGACCTTTCATTTCTGTTTTACCCTTCCCTATTCTACTTTCATCAGAATATTTTCCCACCCTCTATTTTGTAATCTTTCATGACTTCTTACTTATTTTTTGCCTTCTTCAGCATAATTCTGAATCTGCAATACACAATTCTTTCTGCTCCAATTAATTTTCTCACCTACCCTTTAGATGACCTATTCTCAGGTTTCCTCCGTTAATTAACATCCCTTCTTCCTAACTAGGCCTCAACACTTAATGACACAAAGTAGAGTGGGAGGGAAAACCCAACATCTGAATAACAAAGTACAAAGGCAACCTCCTGAAGGACTTTCTTGGGCTTCAACCCATTATCTTCCTCAGCAGTCCCCTCACAAGATTATTATAGTGAACCAAGAAACTCATTAGGTCTAGTGTTAGTGCAGTCAAAGGCAAAGATTTATACATTATAATCATGTTTTCATGCAGAGAGAAAAATGACATCACAAAAGCCAAAAAATGCATGGGAAATAACATTTAAGGATAATTTTAAGTGCTGGTCCAAGAGCTGTGGTTCTTACACACACACACACACACACACACACACACACGCACACATTACCATGTGAAACAGTAAACAGATCTAAATAAAATGATATATGCCATCTCTCCCTTCTGTATCTTTTTGTTTTAGTGTTTCATGAAAATTCTCAGTTGTGGGGGATTATGGAAATTCTCAATCCATCCCCCCCAATATTATAGAAGTTATATTTGGGAATTTAAGAAGTTATTATGAATAATAGTTTCTTTACCATGAAACACCAAGGACAAAAAAATTGGATTAAATTTTAATTTGGGAAAATTAGAATTTTAAATCAGTACACAGTTTGAAGTTTTAGCAGAAAAGTGTGGAACAAGACAATATCAACAAAATATATTACATGAAAGGCATCTTGCACCTACCTCATGCTACAGAACTCCTCTTGAATCCACCTTGTATTCATTTGGAATGCATTCTATAGGTTCTTATATGTGCACGTTTCATACTTTGCATTAGAATACAAGCACTTTGTGGGTTTTATTTAGATTTTTAGGGCTTTGCCCAGTGCTTGATCAAGAGCATGCATATCACAAATAGTAGATAACATTTTATTTATTTATTTATTTATTAAAGCAATCGGGGTTAAGTAACTTGCTCAAGGTTACATGGCCAGTTATTTCTGGGTGTGGTGCTAAGTATCTGAGCCTGGATTTGATCCCCAGATTATCCAGATACTACAGCTAGTGCTCTTCCTCACTGTGCTACCTGGCCGCCCATAGATAATATTTTATAACAAGAAAGAAGCTATGTGAACAAATTCTCCACATTGAGATTGTTTCATTTCAGCTCACAGAATTAGCTTCATTTAACTTTTAGTTTACCTGTACGAAGTGATTATCAAGAAAAAGATGTAAGTGGTGGCCTAGAGTTTCCCTACCCAACCTTCATTAAACAATGTAGATGGATATTTCGGGACACTCCTTCCTCAGTATGGGTCTTTGAATGCACACCTAAATGAGAAAGACTTAAAAAACAGAAAACACTACTGTAACATAAAATGATTTTAAGATTCTTAGAATCTAGAATCTAGTAGTTCTATGGTTGAAATGAATATAAAACCAAGGTCATCAAAATGCACCATTTATACACATATATTTTCTTGAAGTATACACTTCACAAAAGTAGCTCGGAGGTTAGTAAAATGATGAAGACAACTTATGGATACAACATATGAGGAGACACAATTTGAGGATAAGCCACAGGAAGACATGCCACATGAATGAATTCAGAAGGATTGGGGGAAAAGGGAACGCTTAGGGTACTTGGTGAAGAGAGTAAGAAGCAAACCCAGGATTCAAAACCAGGTTCTCTTAAGCCAAATGCAGCAAATACACACTATTTTTTTCACACTATCTTCCTTTTAATTTTCTGGGTCTCAATTTCTTCAATTATGAATTTTTTTCTATATAATCTGTAACGTCTCTTCTAGTTCTAAATCTATAATCTAAAATTGAACCAAACATAACTGCAATAGGTTGTGGATGCCTTTTAATCTACAATAAAACCAAGATAAATCTACCTTCTCCTGACCAGCTCATCCCAACCTATTTAAAAAGAGTTATGAGATATATACTATGTTGGTAAGTACTAAATAATTTAAAAGCTAGAATAAAAAATGAATTTTGTTGTTGTTCAGTTGTTTTAGTTGTGTCCAAATTATCATGACCCCATCTGAGGTTTCCTTGGCAAAGATACTGGAGTGTTTTGCCATTTCCTTCTCCAGTTCATATTCCAGATGAGGAAATGAGGCAAACGGGTTAAGTTACTTGCCCAGGGCCACACAGCCAGAAATTGTCTAAGGAAAGATGTGAATTGACAAAGATGAGTCTTCCTGATTCCAGGACCAGCAATTGATCCAGTGCACCTAGCCGCCCTATATTATGTTGCTGTTCAGTCACATCCAACTCTTTGTGACCCTGGGGACCATATTATTCCATACTGTCTGTGAGTGTTTTTTTTTTCATAGCTTCTTTGTTTTTTGACAAGGATATTGAAGTGGTTTGTCAATTTATTTTCCACCTCATTTTACAGATGAGGAACTGTGGCAAACAGGGTTAAGTGACTTGCTCAGGATCACAGAGATAATAAGTGTATGAAGTCAGATTTTAATTCAGGAAAATGAATCTTCCTGACTACAGGAACAGCACTCTATCTACTATATCATCTAGCTTACCACAAGAAAGTGAATACTATTTTTACAAAGTGATAGAAGCAGAAAAAAAGATGAATTTTAACATATAATTTTATCATTAAGAAAATGGCTAATATTTATTTTCTAAAATTTATTTACTATTAGTTTACAGCATTCAGTTCCACAAGTTTTTGAGTTCCAAATTTTCTGCCCCACTCTTCCCCCACACTTTCATTTTAATGTTTATCTGTATTACAGGGTCTAATTTGTGGTGTTTTTACTGGTGAGCTTCCAATTTCAAAAGTTGTTTACTGAATTAACTTAAGAACAGTTTTTAAATGCTGTTTTGCTCTTAGTCAGGAGCAAATTATCTGGTCTCATTCATTATCTGTTGCTACTTGGAGAAACAGGAGAAAGGGGTCAATCAGTTTTGTTTATACAACTATATCCACTAATCAGCCAGGGTAAAATTTTTTTTTAATTAAACAGGACAATTGAGTTAGCATTTGTAGAAAAATACTAATTATAATTCTTTACCACAATTCTTCAATATGTTTGCAAAATTCCATAACAATATGATGTTAACCTTTGGGAAAAGAAAATGATTCTTAGATCACAAGGCTGTGTCTGGTAGGCCAGATAGGGCTAACATGCCCTAGGGATATGGGTCTTGGAGGGGTGAGGAAGGGAGTAAATGATGCTGAACATGTGGAAGAATGAAGGTGTAATCCTGACTTCTAAGATTTTTTTCTTTATAGATATTGATATAAATTTCATATCTGCCATGGATTGATTCATGTTTCAGAAACATCCTGCACACTGATCTCTTGCTAGCATCATTTGTAGGTAGTTGGTGGCTCATCTGGGATTCCAGGTGGGTACATCTTGGCTTTTCACTTCAGACAGTATCTTATAGGGTCTTATTTCTAAATGTAGCATGTCTGAACATCCTGCTATCTCTGTTTAGACTAATGCCAGAGAGATCCATGTTTAACTTAACTAATGCAGTCCTTTTCATTCTGAGCACACATCCAGCTGGCATTGATGCCAGATGTTTGCAGGGCCAGTTCTTATTTAACATTCATGGGCTGTTTGCCATTTTTTTTCCTGTAACGTGTTCACTTTTATTTGAATTGGTCTTAAGTCAGTGTACAGGTAAAGCTCCACCTCTCCCCCAAGTACTGGCCACCAATCTCAAAATTCTTAGGGAGACTATAAAAGTCCTCATTCACATCTATGTTGGGGGCAGGGAGGGAATTTAGGGAACCGTTCCATAAGGCTGACAATTAAAAAAAAGGAACAAGTATTAAGGTTGAAGATATAATTTTTTTAAGGATTACATAATTTACATTTAAAGCAATACTAGTACCTCCCCATCCGCCCTCCCCATCTGGATCTGTTACATTGTTCCTTGACAGCCTTCACAGAGGCCTGTAACTCTGTCACAATGCATTAGATGGTATTTTGAATGACTATTAAAAAAATGTACAATCAGAGTCCTGAAGACTCCCTGGAGGACTTTTGGGGATGTTTGCCTACAACATACCTAGACTGTTCATCACATTCACTGTTCCAGTTTTTAAATCCTGAGTCAAGGACACACACACACACACACACACACACACACACACACACAAAGACATTCCAATCTCATCTCTTTTTTTTGGGCAATTATCATGTCATAATGTCACACCCTTTGACAAAAAGATAAAAAAAAACACAAACAGTCCATTTAGAAGCATTTGCTGTGGACAACAAAGGGCCCAGATTCATCATACTCTTGCTTTCTGATTCACATCTGCTGGAAGGTGGAAAGAGATGCCAGGATGGAGCCTCCAATCCAGACAGAGTATTTGCACTCAGGTGGGGCAATGATCTTGATTTTCATCGTGCTGGGAGCTAAGGCTGTAATCTCCTTCTGCATCCTGTCAGCAATGCCTGGGTACATGGTGGTACCACCATGTTGGCATACAAATCCTTATGGATGTCAACATCACACTTCATGATTGAGTTGAAGGTAGTTTTGTGGATTTCACATGATTCCACACCTAAGAAACATGGTTGGAAGAGAGCTTCTGGGCATGGGAATGTCTTGTTGCCAATGGTGATAACCAGACCATCAGGGACCTCATAGCTCTTTTCCAGAGAGGAACTGGATGCAGCAGTGGCCATCTCCTGCTTAAAGTCTAGGGCAACATAACACAGCTTCTCTTTAATGTCATGCAGGATTTCCCTCTCAGCTGTGGTGGTGAAACTGTACCCTCTCTCATTCAGGATCTTCATGAGGTAGTCCTTCAGATCTAGAGGGAGGATGGCATGGGGAAGGGCATAACCTTCATAGATGGGCACAGTGTGGGTCACACCCAGAGTCCACCAAATTACCAGTGGTACGACCAGAGGCATACAAAGACAGCACAGCCTGGATGGCAACATACATGGCTGGGGTACTGAAGGTCTCAAACATAATCTGAGTCATCTTTTCTCTGTTGGCTTTGGGGTTCAGGGGGTCTCTGTGAGCAGCACAGGGTGTTCTTCAGGGGCCACACAGAGCTCGTTGTAGAAAGTATGATGCCAGATCTTCTCCATGTCATCCCAGTTGGTGACAATACCATGTTCAATGGGGTACTTCAGGGTCAGAATACTTCTCTTGCTCTGGGCCTCACTGCCAACATAGCTGTCTTTCTGGCCCATACTCATCGTCACACCCTGATATCTGGGGTGCCCAACAATGAAAGGGAAGACAGCCCAAGGGGCATCATCTCCTGCAAAGCCAGCTTTGCACATTCCAGAGCCATTGTCAACAACTGAGAGCAGCAATATCATCATTCATGGTGAACTTTGAAGTAGCAAGTTTAAACCCTTAAGAGAAGAGGAGGTGGTGCTATACCTGGAGGCAGGGGGGCGGCAAGTGCACGCTGGGTAGAAGAGCTCACAGCTCCATTTTTTTATTAAACTGAGTAGCCCTAACCTAGATTCTCTTCAAAGTTATCTGCATGCGTCTGATTGTTTTAAAATTCAGTATAATTCAGGAAGCACAAATTTAGTGCCTACTATGTGCTGGGCACTGGGGGCGGGGATTTGCCCCCACTGTTTCATTTTGGAGCTCTTGAAGGTTTCTGCATTTTCCCTTACTAAACTTGATTGACATGGCCTTACTTCAGCTTATCACATTATCGCTCATTTAATTTGTCCTCCATCCTCCTTAGCAAGCATAGCAATATCCCTAGTCATTTAAAAAATTCAGAATTTCTTTGACAGAATTATAAATATTTTATACTTCTGCTTATGAGGAATTAAACACACAAAACATACACTGTCCCTCAATTTATTGTCTCCAAAGGCATGGTCAAAACTATCTCTACTATAAATATACAGAATGTTGATGTACATGAAAAAATAAAAGTCTTCTACATATACATATTAATAAAAGCATGATCTTTAATGAGAAATTTTTGAAGACCACTCAAGCTTTTCAAGTCTAGCCAGAGCTCATACATATTGCAACCATGATTCTGGAAGTTTTCCCACATTAACTAATTAGTATAATGGCAAACAACCAATCTATAATATTATCTGCTCATCTGTTATACACTATAACATGATAAAGTGGAACTGTGTCAAATAGTGATGCAAGTAATATCTGACACTGATGAATGTTATGAGTTCCACAAAAATTTGCAGGCCCACCTCATCTCTGGGATACATGAAGCCCCTTTATTTTTTACCCATTTACAGAAAATATACCGGAAAATTAAAATGAATAAGCATTCTTGTGGATAGTTACTAAAGTATGATTTTTAAATTCTATAGTTCTATAGGAAGGAAGTATGGTATACTGGAAAGGTATTGGTTCCAAACTTATATCATTTGGCATCTGGTTTCAAATATGGCCTCTCTGTGAGGCCTTGGGCAAATCATGCAATCTCCACAGGCCTTCCTGATCTATATAATTAAGTGATTGAAGTAGATGACCTCTGAGAACCCTTCCATCTCTAGAGTTATGAAATAAGACATTTCAACACTGCCTCTCTTTTTTTAGGATTAAATATTTTGGGATATATGTTCCAATAATTTTACAGATGAGAAGACTAAGACCCAAAAGTGGCTATGCATATTAACCTCTATTCATGCTTGCTTTTAGAGGAATCTTAATGAAGCTCCAGAATGCTATGCATCATGAAAAAATGTATCCAACTTTCCTCTTACCAGAAAGTATAATATTAGAGCTAAATATTGTCTTTCTCGGATGAAGATACAATCTGTATGTCCACTTTTTTTTTCTAGTCTTTAGTTTGTGAAACTAAATATAAAGCAAGTGTTGAGATTACCTGCTTATGGAAGGAGAAGAAGAAGATAACAGCAAATGAGGGAAGAACAGGAAACCTGAGTACTACTGCTCAGGCATAATAGAAGGAGGAATAGACCTAGAATCAAAAGACCTAATTTCAAAGCTAATAAATACTTGCTTGAATTCTCAAAAGTATTAGAAATCCCAGACCCTCCAGATTACCTCTAGAATCCCAAGGAGTAGCATATTCCCCTGTGGTGACCCAACCTGCTAGTGTAAGAAAGTTTCAGAAGAAGAAGCCCAGAGGGGTATTAAGATGCATGACCTTATGCAAGTCACTTGTAATACAGAACTCCTTTTCATCTTTTTTCAAATGGCTTGGAAATGAATAAGATCTCTTCACGGTTAAAAAAAAAAAGTAGTATGATTCTATGACCATCAACCCCCCAAATCCTGTCTTTCAAGTAATCTACTCATATATTTACCCTGAGGCCACTTTCAGAGTTACCCAGGGTGTTATAAGAAATTCTGAAGGATCAGTAGAAAAGGCATCCCCAGATGCCTCTGACCAAAAGGGCTCCTTAGAGCTATGGCTCTGAATGACTGAAATAAATCCCTTGGAAGGAAGTTTAACATAGAAGTACTGAGGGTCTCACCCAGACTAGACTGTTGGCAGTGAGAGCAGAAAGCAGAAGATGTAAATATAAGAGCTATTTGAAAAAAATTGAATTGACATGTCTTTTAGACTTGGAAGGTAATAGAAAGTGGAGGATAGGATTAAACGAAAATCTGAATTTATTTTTTTCTGTCTCTAGGGTCTCTTTCTTTCAATTTATACTTAACCCTTATTTTTTCTAATTAATGTACATGCTCATGTCACTCCAATATTCAAAACCTGAATTTTACTTCCTCACCATAATAGCAAGAAACTCCAGATCTTCTATAACTGGGCTCCAATATGCTACTTAATTTCAGATACCATATATTCCAGTCAAACTTACTGTTCCATCAAATAGTCTTCTTAATCTTACACAAATATAAAGACCCATTTCAAATGCTGCCACTTTTATGAAAACTTTCTTGATTTTCTTAATTGAAAGGTATATTTCCACCCCTGAACTGCCAAAGAATTTTGCCTTTAAAAAATCACTCATCACAATTTGTTCAATATGGCAGTTATTTATATTTTTTCTTTATTAAATGATAAGCCATTAAACTGGCTTTGCCCCTGAAATAACGGGAAATTAAAAAAAAAACAATTACTATGATTAGCATAATTTCTTGGAGATAATTAAATGTTATAAAGCCATCTCTACAATTATGAGTCCAAAATGCAAAGAAATATCTTTAGACAGCAAACGATTGAACTATTTACTAAATAATGTGGCAAGGCATCTAGGAGTGAGACAGTAAAATATCATAGCAGATGCTAGAAAATGAATTCAATGGACAGTCCCAAAAATGAATAACTGTAAAGGGAAAGTGTGACAAGATAAAGTTAAATTTGAGACCAAGCTATGTACAGAACTAATAAAAATGAGGAAAACAAATAGCTGTGAAATCAAACAGATCTGTCAATTTTTCCATGATGAACCATTTCCATTTCCTATTAGAGTTAGAACCACAACATCTGGATACCATTACTGCATGAGGTATAATGAGGATATGGAAATTAAACTTAATTAGTCAGGAAGAATACCTGGTTCTGATTAAATAAATACAGGAGAAACCATTCCTGGAGAAAACATCATTCAAGGGTACTCAGGAATATTTTTTCATGAGGGGTATTTTTTTTTAATGGAAAAAGTTCATGGATCAGATTCTTATTACAAAAAAGGTAAAAAAATAATAAATTGCTACCATGAATTTATATCTTTAGTTTTTTCATCTTTACAAGATCTTTATGAGAATTATCTATGCATATATTGATGGTTACCTTAGGGAAATAATAAGAAGGAAATAGGTAGGCTTTCATGGATAATGTTTTGTTTTTTAGTTGTCTCTGTCTTCACAATCACTAAAGTGACTGAGTGGTGAAAGACCCCTTTGCATTCATTGTTTATTTATTATAAATAGTCATTTTCCTAGGTGGAGTTTCCTAGGGAAGCAGATAGGGGATTTGAAATCAGGAAAATGGGTTTTCAATCTCACTGCAAAACCTTGTTGTATGATCTTGAGCAACAGTTTAATTCCCATCCCTGAGACACAGTTTCCCTTTTCATAAAATTGTGACAATAATACTTGTATTTGTTGCCTAAGAAATTGTTGGGGATTTTTTGCTTAAGGAAAACCCTTTGCAAACCTAGGATACAAGCTATTATTCAGAAATATAAAGGCTCTCCTTCCACATGGTTTCTCCTGTGTATATGCTGAGATCTTACAAGATTTTTTGATAAATTCAACCACTAATGTAAATTTGCTCAACAATAATTGGTTCTTAAACATTCAGCAAGGAATCTTAAAAATGTGTCTACATAAGTAATGAAGTGTGTCCCACATTTTATACAAATGGTGGGGATTCACTGAAT
This sequence comes from Petaurus breviceps papuanus, assembly GCF_028583685.1. Classification (NCBI taxonomy): domain Eukaryota; kingdom Metazoa; phylum Chordata; class Mammalia; order Diprotodontia; family Petauridae; genus Petaurus; species Petaurus breviceps. The sequence continues at coordinate 72,109,206 of NW_027185655.1, forward strand.
ATGAAGAGTTTTTCCATTTGTACATTTTGCCGATAGTATTGTGCTGAATATATAAAGCCAAAAAGGTTATAATATCTCCTTAATAAGATCTATATAAATGTATAAGTCATCTTCCTACATAGAACAACCAAGTTAATGAAAATCACCCATTATTCAGGTTGATGGGCAGTCCATTAAGTCAATATGTGTGTGTATGTAATCTTAGACAAGACATTATACATGGAGAAAAAGTTGGGCCTAGACTTAAACAGGAGGAAGTTCATAGGTTATGTCATCTATGAAAAAATAAAGGACTTTCACTAATGCCAAAGTAACCCTGGTTGCAAAAACCCAACTTTTTTTTTAAAGCAATTGGGGTTAAGTAACTTGCTCAAGGTTACATGGCCAGTTGTTTCTAGGTGGGTGCTAAGTGTCTGAGCCTGGGATTCGATCTCCAGGTCTTCTCAACACTGGAGCTGGTGCTCTTACTCGCTGTTCTACCTGGATGCCCCAAAAACCCAACTTTTAAAAACAGCATACTCTAGGCATATATTTAAAAACATTGAAAACTACAATCTGTGCAGATTCTAAATTGTACTGTTTACACAAATAACAACAGAAATGCAGATTGTGTACTCACACACATATTACCAGTGAATACTTTATATAATTAGTGTCAAAGATATCAGCAAATTCTAGAAAAGAAGGTGCGTCATCCATGTAGTGAAAGTGAGGGATAGCAGATATTTCACTGATATCCACAAACAATTTAAATATAAATAGTGGAAGTTCTTTAATGTTGGATACACCCTCCTCCAGTAAATTTATGGAAATTGATGGATATGAAAAAAAATACAAAGAAGGGGAAGACACAGATGGGTTATATGATCTATACTAAGGCAGACCATAAAAATTGATAAGATATTGTATCCATAGAAGAAAGAAAGTATGGAATATTGAACACAATGAATGAGAACAGAGACAATTATGGTCTTTATAACTTTCTCAATATCCAGCACAGTGTCCTACACATAGTCAGGATTTTAGTAACTGTTTCATAAATTGGAATGAGTGTTTCACTAAATGTACACATGAATTAGCATTTTTTCCATTCTTCTGAAAATCAAACCAACTAGAAAGATAAAATTATTATAATTTGGTTTATAACCTATTTTCCACCTATAAATTCAGTATTTTAACACTTCAGGAATGAGGAACATAATGACTAAAGGGCTTGCCTGAAGTTTAGTGAATGAGTTAGTAGAAAGAAGAAGTAAAGATTCTTACCTGTTTTCTTGAAATAAATCTCACATGACAGTTAGGCACATTGTATCTCAGCCATATCATTAATTTGCACTGAATGTTCAAGTATGAAATTTTAGGTTTAATAATGCAATAGGTATCACATAAGACAGAAGACTTGACTATGCCTCTTCATTTAAGACACCAGAGTGGGTTGATCCTTTAATGCTAATTTCCATCTAATCAAGACAGAGATTACTACCACTTGTTCCCCAAAGAATGGAACAGTGATCCAGTCTTATAAGAGGCAGTTTATAAAGCAGAAAGAGTGTTAAGCACAGCATCATTAGATTTTCATTTCATGTGCACTTATATAATTAATTTAGGCTCTATGCTTCTCTTTTTCCTCATATGTAAAATAATAGTAATAATCATATAACATTTACATAGTACTTTAAGGTTTGCATTCGATCCTTAAAAGAGTCCTGTGAACTAGGTGCTATTATCATCCTCATTTTGAATTTGAGGGAATGGCTGCTGAGGGAGGTTGACTTTCCCAGGACCACGAAGCTTATAATTGGCTGATACTACATATGAATTTAGGTATTCTTGATACCAGTCCAGGGCTCTAACTGACAAGGAAGTAATACTGCATAGCCACTAAGATTAACTCCAGCTCAAGTTATAATGAGAGGACTACTAGACTCTCAGAAAACAAAACAAAACAAAACCTTCAGCTTCAAGGCATACTAGCATCAAAGACTAATTGAGCATATATCATGTGTCCACAGAACAGGAAGCTTAGTTTTATATTCAATCACTGATGAAGGTTTGGTCAAGTGTGCAATATGTTGCTCTCAGCTGGCAGGAATGCAGATGTTTTTGGAATAAATCATGAAGCTGAAGAATTTATTTTCCCTGAACATAAAAACAAAGATGCCTTACAAAGTCATGTTTTAAATTTCCTTATGACATCTGGCCTGGAATCAATTTTGTTTTGGAACTATCATCATATTGTGATACTTAACCTTAAAATACATAGCTCAGGGATGAAAGCTCTCAATTGTATATAACACTAGCCAGTCACTAAAACATTTGCTTTCCTACTCTTATTTAGATTTTGTTTCTACACAGAAGCATATTGGTATTAAAAAGAACCCTACATTCTATAGCACTCTCTCTTTCTCTTAAATACATATATGTGTATATATTATATATACATGTGTATATGTGTATATTTATGTATGTGTGTATACATGTATGTGTATATGTAGATGCATATGTGCATATGTATAACGTACACACATATATAATCATCAAGGGACTAAAACAATGGGATCCCAGCTTAAAGATGATCTAAGCCAATCCCCTATTTTATAGATGAAGAATATAAGACCCAGAAAGCTCCCTGACATATTCATGGACACAAGGCTAATGAGTGACATATCTAGGACTAGAACTCAGGTCTTCTTCTTCAAAATCAAGTGTTTTGTTTGGTTTGTTTGTTCTCCCCGCGATGTCACAATGAATTTGACTCCTAGTATTTTTCAATGAATAAAAATGTTTTCATACAATCCTATCTGCTATCCCCCTTCCTTCGAAACTGGATTGAGATATAACTATCTGGATTATAGAAAAAACGAAAATCCACTGCCCTAGTTTCCTTTATTCCAATCTTTATTTGAGCACAAGGTAGGTTACAATACATTGGAAGAAATGTGTACAGTGAGAAGAGCACTGATTCTAGAGGCAGAAGTGGTGGTTTCAAACCCACTTCAAAGTCTGCTACCTGTGAGGTCTTAGGCTAATTAATTTACCTGATGTGGGCTTCAGTTCTCCCATCTGTAAAATAAAGGGGAGAGACTAGATGCCTTCTTAGTATCCTAGTAGCTCTAGATCTAATATAATAAATATGCCTTGAATAGTACATGCTTAATGGTGTAAATTTTACTTCTCCCACATAATCTGATAACAATGAATGACTGAGTATGAATTGCAAGATTTATGAAACAAAATGGATATGCAGAAAACTTTAATGTTGTACATTGCTAAGAGATACAGTAATGTCCCCTTGAAGTTTAATTTAATGCATTTTTCCAGCTAGAAATGGTCATTTTGTGGGACCTGCTAATGGATCAAATCAATAAAATGTTTTGTTCTAAATAATTGTGATTTGTCATGCTTATTATTAAATTTAATAATCACTCAAACTCACCTGAATTTAGAATAAGAAAGGTAGTGTCTTACTTTCCAAGAAAATTACTGGAATCTGAAAGTCCATCAAAGACTGTAATGAGAGCAGGCAAATAAGATGAAAGGCAAAGAGAAATCAACAAAATCTTTAATTTTAAACCAAGATCCAAGGAACAGATGATAGTAAGTAATCTATTCAGAAATTATGTGTTAATTATTTTCCAAAATACAAAACTAAATATGCCTAAGAGAATCAACTATACAAGATTTTGTTTTTGCTTACATTATTATCAAAGAAAAATTTAGAATCATTTCAGACAGTGCTTAGCATGGATTGAGAGTGTCAGAATCAGGTATTGGCTATGGTACATCCTGATATTATCGAGTCAGTGTGAGGAAATGAAAAGCATGTTAGATTTAATATAAAAAACCCAGGTTCAAATGATGTCTATGACTTTTACTAATGGTATGCATGGGCAAGTTACTTCACCACCATGGGAATCATTTCTTCATTTAAAAATTAAAATAGTGAGACTAGACATCCTCTAGGATCCCTTCCAGCTCTAAATCTATGAATATATTATCTTCACACTGTAATGGTAATGGGAATTTGAAGATGTTCCCTGCTCTTTGTATTGCAATCAAATAGGTACTTAGCACCTGGTAATGATTGGGTCAAGTATTGAGAGTAGAACTTGGGAATCCCACAATTCAGATGGACTTGTTGTCATAACAGGAAGGGCCAGAACAGGGAGGAGTTAATATCATAGATAAGGAAGGCTGAGAGAGGCCAGAAACTCTGGGAGTGAGCATCTAGGCTGCTACTGCCGGAGAGAGAGAAGAGAACTGAGAACTGAGAAGAACTGAGAAAAGAGAAGAGGGAGAACTGGGAAGAGGAATGGCTGTGATGTCAGTACTATGTCTGTTTTGAAGTTACTTTGTCAGATTCATTTGCTGATAGAGGACAGTGCTGTTGTTACAAAAGCCAAGGGACCTTACTGCTTTTTCAAAAGCACTGAAAGAGAATTTTCTTTTTGTATGTTTACAGAAATCCTGGAGGAGGGCCTTGATGACAATTTCACAGGTCAAGGGACTATACTGATGAATGTTGATTCTTCAGACCTTGTTGTTTGGTCTATGCTGATTTCTTAGGCAGAAAGTGAATTGATGTGGATGCCAACAATGTGGATGAATGTTACTGTGACATTATTAAGCACTGTCTTCCCATGAACAGAAACTGTGAAGGAGTTGAGGTAAACCAGACACTGTGAACTTCAGTATGGAACAGGGACTGCACAAGAAGCTGGACAAAGAACTGAGAGCTGTCTGTCTTTGAATCCAGGTGGCAGTTTGATAGATTCAGGCAGAAGCTGGGACCATGGAAGAAGAACCATTGAAGCTGAGAGCCTGCTTCTAGTCAAGATGAAAAGACCTCTCCTTGGGTATTTAATGCAAACTGAGAAAATCATGACTTACTGTGGCCTAGGGGTGGAGGACTATGACATTTATATTTAGATGATTGAGTTAAGGACTTCTCCAATTAAGAAGGAAGAGGACTTTTTGATTGAAGGGATTAAGACAATGTGACCTAAGGGTGGAGGACTTTGACGATTTTACTTTGTGTCAATTAAGGAGGCTTGCATTAAGCAGCAGTCCTCTGGAAAGCTGTACACCCACCCAATAGGTATAGACAAACCCTACATATCTTTGCCATGTTCATGGTACTTCAATGATGAAACTTCATTAATATTACAAGTATTTGCTGATCTTTAAATTCTTTTTACATACTTCCCATTTCCATTAAGTTGAACAGATAAAAGCTAAACACAATTGTAAGAAGATCCTGAAACCTGCTAAATGTAATAGAAGGATTAGCTAATAACACTCACATGCAAAATGCCCCTTTTATCAAGTCTAGCACTTGTGGTTTTAGTATTTTGCATAATAGTAAAAACAGTTCACTTTGTCCATTTTTGCTTCTAATTTAACTGAACTGAGTAAAGAAAAGGAAGGAAGCATTAACCCTGTAAAACATCATGCTAGACATTAGGATACAAAAATTAAAAATAACAATTCTTGTCCAGCATGAAGTTGCCTCATCAAAACAGGATAAATATGTCATGGACACATGTGAGTATAGTAAACTTTGAATCTCTTAGGTACAAAGGACAGATAAAAAAGTGTTTTGGGAAAATTAATGACCTAAAAATTTTTCATCAGTGTTAACAGCATATTTGAATTTGTTTTGTTTCTGACTTAAAAAATAATCTGAATCTAAAAGTTACTAATATGAGCATTTCAGAATACAAAGTACAAGAGGAGAAGATTTTATATACTATATATATAATATAATATATATATTAAACAAAACATCTGTATTGCATATATCTTTTTACTTCCCTTCCTCCCCTTTCTGACTCAGACTGGAAGTTTGGTGGTGTCCACTCACAATATCAACCCCACTGTTAATAAATGAGAAAGCAATGTTGGCTTATTTATATCCTACACTAGTTTGCCACTTCGTAGGCAGTCTGATGGTACTCAGGGTGAGGTAGGAATGGGGGTAATATTAGTGCAGATATGTGATCAGTTTTAGTCCTATTGCATCTCAGAATTGCAATACTCAAAAAATCTACAAACCTTAGCATCCCTTTGTATCAGGGATTAGAAGCATGCACCAAACTTTGAGAAGAAAAGAAGGAAAGAAGGAAGGAAGGAAGGAAGGAAGGAAGGAAGGAAGGAAGGAAGGAAGGAAGGAAGGAAGGAAGAGAGGGAGAAAGAAAGGAAGGAAGAGAGGGAGAAAGAAAGGAAGGAAGCAAGGAAAGAAGGGAGGGAGGGAGAAAGGAAGGAAGCAAGGAAGGAAAAAAGAAAGGAAAGAAGGAAGAAAAATGTTTTAAATAAATATGCAGAGTAAAACAAATTTCCACACTAACACTGTCAAAATGTATGTTTCATTCTATACTTTAAGTCCATCTGTTCTCAATCAAAAGATGGGTATTAGAAAAACATAGTTTGTTAATTGGCTCAACTACGATAACTGAGCAATAGAATGAATGGGGATATTTGACAAAGCAAATAATCACCAGAGTGTCAATGTATAAGATTTCAATGATGCATAGAATTAAATACTCACTATGAAAAGCACTTAGCATTGCAGACACAAAATTACTTCAAAAGATCAAGCCTTTCAAATCTAGCCATCTTAGGCTGAACAAACATGGACATAATTTCATCTCAAGTGCAATTTTACTTTCTGCCTACTCACCAGTTCTTAAAAAAAAGTATGGGAAAATGAGCTGAGCTATGATTTTACAAATTCTCATAAGTAGTTCATAGATCTTGGAACTGGAATTTTTATCACTAACATGATTTTGTGATATAATTTTAAACCTTTGGATGAAATTATATTTTAGTGCAGATATAATTAAACATTGAGTCATAATTTTAAGTGATTACTTCTACTAATCAAATAGGTAAGATTCCTTTACATTATAAAAATGAGCATTGAGATATAAAAGATGAAAATGATAAGATAAAAAGTGGTCATTATTTTTCTTCCATTCTGGACATTCACAAGTGAACATACACAAAGTAAAATGCTGAGTAATGATATTACGATATTATGATAAAAATTAATCACCTATACACAAAATAAAAATGTTTGTCCTTGATTTTAACGTTCATTTCCGTTTTTGTTTGTTTTTCAAACATAAAATCAAATTGCTATAATCCATTAAAATTTAGTCTGTTATTTTATATCAGGTTGCAGAAGGCCTAAAGGGCCTTCACAGAATGTCATCTGTGGACTACACTTTGAGAATCACTATACTAGATCAGTGTTACCAAACTATTAAATTAACTGAAAATAAAGGGAGATGCTGGCACATTCTTTTTGGTCTATAATAGCATCCATTGTATTTCATTGTTCCTTTATGTCATTAAACATGTGGGTAAGTTACAGATTCCAGACTTTGAAGATCCATTTTTGCTCTGAACGCTCGATAAAGTACCAGGAAACCAGAAGAGACAAAAAAGAGATTGAAATATATCCACTTTTCTGTATAGATTCTCATAGGTTCTTGATAGTATTGACCCATGAAAGTATAAATGAGATTTCTTGACTCATAGGACAAATAAGGTTTGAACTCCCTGAAGTAGAAAGCTACACTGTGAAAAGGAGATGATCTTAAATTTTCAAATTAGGTAAGAAACACTTGGTAAACTAGATGACAATTATTATACTAATGAATTAATCAACTGTAATGGAAATGCAAATTTAAAGATCTTCCCTGCCCCTAGGCTAAGGTGCACCTGGAGCCTGGGGTGGGAGGCTTGTTTTTCAGTAGATACTTTTTGATTGGCCAGTGGGTCCAGAAGGTTGTTACATTCTCTGAGCCAGGAGAAGGCTATATAAGCCCTGATGTGAGGCTTTGTTTTGGGGCTCACTTTGAGAAGTGTTCTGTGATTTGATCTGGATTCTGGGAAGCCGTTGTCCAGAGCCCCCCCGGCTTTGAAAAACCCAGATGTTGAAACCCAGATGTTGATTTGGTATGGATGTAATGGTTGGACAGTTTGGAAAGCTGTCTACTTGATCTGTTTCTGTCTTGATAATTCTGCCTGTATACTCTGAAGTTCGGGGTGCTGACCTTTTTCCCTTGAACGAGGTAAACGATATATGTTTGACTGATTAAAGTAAGCTTGTTAACCCATTTTGAGTTGCTTTCCTTTATCAAAGCAGATCCAAGAACCTGTGTTGGCAGCAAACCCTGAGGACACTTGAGGTGCTTGCTGCTACATCAACCAATAGGCATTTATCAAGTACTTCCTTTGTGTTAGGTCTTGGGGATACAAACACAAAGAAAAAAGAATTTCTACTCAGAAGATTACATTTATGGGGAAGATAAGTACATCTATCTATCTATCTATCATCTATCTATCTATCTATCTATCTATCTATCTATCTATCTATCTATCATCTATCTATCTACCTATGTAAAACTATAAAGGGAGAAATGCAAGCTAGTTAATATAACAATATCAATTAACTTAATAAATGGTAGCTTGAGAGGGAGGACACTAGCATTTGGGGGATAAAAAAGACTTCATGGTGGTTGAACTAAAAGGACTCTTGTGAAGGAGAAGTAAAAAGGACATGCATTACAGGTATGCATGGCCAGTGTAAAATCATGAAGACAGAAGATGGAGTCCAGTGTGTGAGGAACAAAAAGACGTTTGGTATACTTGAATAGAAGAGTATATGTGGTGACTAATGTTTAATGAGTTTTCAAAGATAGGTTGAGGCTAAGGGGTAATGGGTTTTAAAAGATAAGTGCAGGAGTTGACATTTTATTCTAGTTTTTTTTTTTTCCAAATTTATTTTTATTAATGCGGTGGTGCATTTCTATAACATAGTATAATAAAAAAGATTATTGGATATAAAACTGCAACTATATCATATACCACTTGCTATTTCTTTTAAACATATAATAAATTTTGTCATGTAAATTCCTTTTTTATTCTTTTTGTCTTCCCTCCCTCCTCACCCTAAAGACAAAGTCACATTTTCAAATCATCACTTAGAGAAACTTTCACTGGCACTTATATCTCTGATAGACTGGAGAACAGTGAAAGATTCAACAAGGGATTATTGCAATATCCTACACAAGAGGTGATGAGGGTCTGAGCTAAGACTGTGGATGAGTGGATGAATGGAAAGAAAGAGTCCAATGCAAGAAATGTTTTGGAGGTATAAATGACAAGATTTTTTTTTGGCACTTGATTAAATATGTGGGTTGGAATAGAGTAAAGAGTCCAGAAAAATTCAGTTTACAAACTGGCAGAAGTAGGAATGTGTGAAATGGGGAAAGGTTGGTGGAAAATATGGATTTAAGTTTTAGATATATTTAAATTGAAATGTCTCTGGGCCATCTCGTCTGAAGTGTACAATAGGCAAATGGCAATATGAAATGGAAAATCAGGAGAGACACAGGCTAGATATGCAGATCTGTGAGTCATCTGAATAAAAAAAATGACGTTAACACATATAGAGCAAAAAAAGAATGTAGTCTAGGACAGAACCTTCGAGAATATCCACAGTTAATGAGGCATGATATGGATGAAGAGTCATGAAAGGAGTCTGAGTCACCCAAGAAGGGTGAGAACCAGAATAAAGTTGTGTTATGAAAATCCAGAGAAGAGAGAGCAACCAAGTGGTCAACAGTGTAAAATACTGTAAGGGTTATGGGATTTAAAGATGTTCCATGCCCCATTGGACTTGCTGATATAGCAGGAAGGGGTGGGGCCAGAGGAAACCGAAGCTAAGCTAGAGCACATGTGGTGACTGGAAGCATGGTGGCAGCAGCAGTGGCACTGGCAGTGCCAGAAGCAGCAGCATGGTGATGGTGGCAGAATGAACTCCTGCTTTTAAGCCAGCCAGAATTTCTTTTAAGGACTCCTACTGAGAACTTTCAGGGATGGGAACTGTGGGGGGCCAGAGCTGCTGAGAGCACCCTTTCTGGATAATGAGCAGCTGCTGTGAGTGCAGAGAGGAGGACCTTGCCTGAGGTAGACTGTTCTGATTTGAAGGCTTGAGAATATGGGTGTTTGCTACATTAACTACTTGTGTCAACTTCATAAGTACTGTGATGGCTTTGACTTTCTGGTTTTGGAACTCAGATTTCTGGTATTTGAATAAATGTTCTAGTTTTATTCACTGTAATAGAGTGTAGAGTGGCTACTATATTTTGTGATTAATAACCATATCAGCATATTTATAGTTGACGTAGGCATTGTGAATACGGCATTGTTGATACAAATGCAGAAGGTTGGTTAAGAGGGATAAAGGTGCGGGGAAGACCCTCATATTTGGAAATTAAGAGATAATTGATCATTTTGGAAATAGTGATGATGAGAGCGATGAACTCATGAATGAGTTCAGCATACAGATTTCAAAGGGAAAAGAAATTCATGGAAGAGAGTAATTAGATGTAGTGAATTCAGAAATATTTAACAAAGAGATTGACCAGAAAAGTAGAGAGAAATTTTAGACAATAGATTGAAGGGAAAGTAGTAATAATAAAAGGTTTTGTTTTTGTTTTTGTTGTTTGGTTGCTTGTTTTTTTTAAAGGATTGGGAGAAAGACCTGTTTGAAGATAGCATTGAAGCAACCAATTTTTGGTGGTGTGTTGAAGTTCTGAGAAATTCAATTGAAGATGAAACTTGATGGAGAATAAGTGTACAGATGTGAGAATGTGATTCCAGTAGAAAGGTGGTTTTGGCAAGGTGAAGAGCCATTTTTTAAAACAAGAATGAAGGAAAACAAAGAGAGATGATATCAAGAAATTTTTAGATGAAAAGAATCAAATAATAAGGAGCTTTTCTCAAATGTTCTCATTGTATGATCCTGGCTAAGCCATTTGACCTCTGTTTGTTTTAATCCATTGGAAATGGAAATGGCAAACCATTCTAATATCTTTGTGAAGAAAACCTCAGATAGAATATTGGTGTACTATGGCCCATAGGGGTCACAAAGAGTCAGACATGCCTGAAAAATAGCAATATCTTCTCTATTTTGTCCCTTACACAAAATACCTACTTAGAAAATTGCAGGACATACAAAGATGCTAATTCCACATTTAGGGCTAAATTTACTCAATTGAGCTAGATGAGCTCTAAGGTTCTTACTTGTTTTAACATTAAAACATTTATTATAATCAGATCCATTCACAATCTTATTTTCATGGAAGAATGCTGTTATATAATAAATAATTATTTTTAGTTTGTTACATGAATGGTTATTGTAAATGCAACACAAAGACAAAAATTAAATAGTCTTTGCCTTCAATGAGCTTATATTCTACACAAAGGATACATTCCACTTGGGGGAATATTGAGGAAATGCTATTTGAAGCAGCTCCCTTTAAATACTTATCCAAAACAAGATAGCATGGATGCCTACCCAAAATAAGAAATTATATACCTTGCTACAAGGTAATTTACAGATAGTGTAAGGTGAAAATAACTGAGATCCCAGATATTGCAAACTTTTACCAGAGTTTGTTCTGAAGAATAGCTACCTAAGATCAATTTCACATAAGTAATATGTACTGAAATTCTTATAAAATCAAAGCTTCATGGTTTATGAATCATCAAATCACTCTCCTTTATACCCAGAGTCAGGGTAGGGTGAAAGGAGGACAGAGAATCAAAACAGATTAGAGATGAATTTTGTAAGTAAACTACCATTCTACTTCACCTATTCAATTTTAATTTTGAGGATTGTTGATCTATTCAATTTAATAATACTCATTGAATACATGTCTGTAGATTTTTTTGCAAATTTTAACAATAGTTTAAGATAATTTCAAGTTCGCTATTTGAATATGCAGGATCTTACCATGTGTAACAGCAAGAAAAATAGGATTTTTGCTGTGTTTCTGGATTGAGTTTTAGCTAAACAAGTGTAGCAGACCCTGGCTTTTGATGGTATCAAGAATCTTTGAATGGAAACAGTATACACTGAATTGCCCTGAGTAGGCCTGAGGGAATTTAGAGATTTCCCCTGCCTCTTAATAGACTGAATGTAATTACATGGGAGTTGATTGTGGGATGAGTTTGCCAAAAGGATGGAACAGGTAGGGTGGAGCAAGAAGGAGTGAGGCAGAGAAAAGCAAGGGCAGATCTGAGAGCAAATGGAAGTGAGAGAGAGAATGCTTGTGATGTTTTTGGCTCTCTGTCTGTTGATCTGTGTTATTTTCTTAAACAGAAATCCTGTCTGTTATTTTGAGTTAATTTCTCAGACAGAAGCCCTGTCTGTTGATCAGTGTTGATTCTTCAGACAGAAACCTTGTCTATTGTTCTGTACTGGTTTTTCAGATGCAAAGTGAATTGAGAGGATAGCCCTGCTAATGTGTGTAAATATTGTTGAACCTCTGTCAAGTTTTGTTTTCCTAGAAATAAAAACTGTAAAGAGCTTGGAGTGGAGCAGTTCTTGTGAGTTAAGGTATGGAATAGGAGCAGAAACCTGCCTATGTGTGAATCCAGGCAAGACCTGAACAAGTTTAATGACTAAGTGAACAGAGAGCAGGGAAAATATATAGAAGTTATAATGGCAGAAAATCTGCAATACTTGACAGCAGATTGGACAATAGATGAGTGATACTGATCAGTCAAGAGTGACTCCAAACTTGAAAAACATGATGATGTAAAGGATGGTGACAATACAACTGTACTCATACATTTTATTTATGTGCTATATGAAAAAAAATGTCACTTACAACGATGAGCATGGAAATAGTGACTGAGCAAAGCCAATGAAAACTGAGAAAATCTATGCTAATGTTGGCACTATCTTGAAAGCATGGAGAGCATTTTGTAGTATCCCTCAAAAAGGAAGAAAAAAACAGAACGATGAATAAAAAGTCATGGAATATATCAATATCTGCAAAAAGTTGTGGGAGGGAGCATCAGTTTCTACCAACCAACACAACTATTTTTCCATATTATATATATATATATATATGAGAATTCATATTGTTTTTGAGGAAATATGAAAAGACAATAGGAAGTCTTTGCAAAGTATTCTCTACATCAATTTTTTACAGTCACAAAATTGAATAAAAAGCTGAGAAAACAAAAAAAAATACACTTTGTTTACTTATAGTGGTTTAAAAAAATCAAACTCAGAGCAGAACTCAATTTTAAGGGCTCTCTGTCCTAATATATCTCAATATATCAAAGTCATATTATTCCTCAGTAAATTAAACTACCAATGTAACTCTATTCCGAAACCTTCTGGTTATTAACTTCATGAGAAATAATAAGAGAGATCTATGCTATGCTATCCAGATGTGATTGCCACCAACATGGATAATGTCTTCTTCAAACCAAATATGATCCCATATGTTTTATTTGCAGATGACATTTTTGCTAATCACATCAAGCCCCTTAACTTTACAGAATCAATTTAATTATGCACATTATTACTCTAAAGTAATTAACCCAATACTCCATATAAGAAAAAAAGGGGGCTAGGTGGTGCAGTGAATAGAGCACCAGCCCTGGAGTCAGGAGGACCTGAGTTCAAATTTGGCCTCAGACACTTAACATGCACACACAAAAAACTAGCCATGTGACCTTGGGCAAGTCACTTAACCCCAATTGCCCTCTAAAAAGCAAAAAAAGAAAAGTAAAGAAAAAAGAAAAAAAATAACTAAATTAAAAGAGAATGGCAATGGTCCATACAGAAAAGCCATTCTATAGCCTACCCATTCAGTTAGCATATCAGCACATGATATTTAGAATAGGTATTGAAAATGAAATGAAAAATGACTCAATCTTAAACTAAATTAAAATAATTAATCAGAATAATTTTAATTTGGGGGCAATGTTCAGTGATTATAACAATTCTGAGTTGCCTCGGAATACAAAAGTCCATATTCTGAATGTAAAGGTCGAAGGGTTGAAAACCTCAGATTACCAGCATTTTCAAGGAATCACAGTTGCAAGGTATTCAAAAGAAATGCATAAAGAGATAGATGTTGAATGCAAACAGGATATAGCATAATTCCAGTGATGAACTATGTATAAGAATTGGCTGTGCCCTATGGCTAAAATAATCTTTCTCCTCACCTCCACCAGTTAGAATTACCAATTTCCTTCAAAATTCAGTTAAAATTCCACCATCTACATGAAATTTTTGGGATCCCTGACCCTAAATTTACTAGTTCCTACACTTAGACTAGGTTGCACAGAGTATTGGGTTCTGGGTCTGTAGTTATAAAAACCTGAGTTCAAATCCAGTTTCAGATATCTACTGTGATCCTGAGCAAGTCACTTAATTTCTGTCTCCCTCAATTTCCTCAGTCATAAAAGTAGGACTATAATAGCACCTATCTCCCAAATTTATTATCACATGAGATAAAATTTGTAAAGCACTTAGTACATTTCCCAGCACATGGTCAGACCTTAATAAATTATTGATTCCTTCTTTCTTGAATTACCTTATATTTATTTTATATACTCCTACATATGTTCATGGAAAGGGAAGTAGTGGTCACTACAGTGTCAATTTTGAAGTCAGAAAGAGTCATATTCTTGAGTTTAAATCTGATCTCAGATACTTACTAGCTATGTGATCCTGGGCAACTCACTTAGAGATCTTTGGCCCAGTTTTTTCATTCATAAAATGAGATGGAGAAGGAAATGACAAATCATCCAAGTAACTTTACCAAGAAAATCACAAATCGGGTTATAAATAGCTGAATATGACTGAAATGCTGAAATGACTGAACAATAACAACTACAATACATTTTTATTTTGACTCCTGTGATCAGATGTAAGCTTCTTGAGGACAGAGGCATTTTTTTAAACTTTTTCTTAATATCCCTAGAGATTTACATAATACCTCCATTATGGTAGGTGTGATACATGTTTGTTGATTGAGACAACTTATTAAAAAAGAAACTGCTCAGAAAAAGACGAAAATGGGCTAGTCATGTGATGCAAGGGAAAAAAGTATATTTTCTTACAATGCCAATAATATTAATGAAGTGATAAAAGACCTAGAAAGCAGCATCCAACATATTGATTGAATACTCCAAACATGCACAAATTACATAGAACAAGAAGGCAGGAATGAGTTACATGGATGGAGTCTATACTGATGGGACTACAGATCTATATAATTATAAGAATATACATATAGTGGATGTTTTTGGAGAATTTGCTTTCAAAAGCCAAATTAACTAAATTTTAAAAATGGAAGCAAGATATTTGTCTAGTTCTTCCTATTATTGTTTATTAAAGTGTAAATATAGAGAAAGAAGAGTTGCAGAAAATAGATAGTAATACATTATATATGCATTCTTCTTTCACATGCCCAGAGGCCAAGTCTTGAACATATTCTACAAATCAAATTCAATACAACTTTCTGGCAAGGAAGACTACCCCTAAGGAATGAGAAAAGAAAAGTTACACATATTGTTTCATTAGACATTTTCTTGTGCCTACTGAACCAATCTTATAATTATTACCACGATCAATATAAAGTATCACTTATGTACTATTTAAGAGTTTATACACAAGAAACTGTTCTTACCTCAGAAACTACCTAACCTACAGAACATGCTTTTATTGCATTTTTATTTTATTTGTCCAATTTCATGTAAAAATAATTTTTACATTTTCTCCTTCCTTCTCTCCCCTCCTCCAAACCCAGATGCTAAGTAATTCGATGTAGGTTATACATGTGCAATCATGCAAAACATATTTCCACATTAGTCATGTTGTGAAAGAAGACACAGACCCAAAGGGGAAAAATATGAAAAAAAATAGAGGTGAAAAATAGTATGCTTCAATTTGCATGCATTCAGACTCCAACAGTTCTTTCTCTGGAGCCGGAAAGCATTTTTCACAATAAGTGCTTCAGAATTGTCTTGAATCATTACATTTAAGTCATTCACAGTTAATTATCCTACAATATTACTGTTACTGTGTAAACTGGTCTCCTAGTTCTTCTCATCTCACTTTGCATCAATAGTACATGCTGTTAATAAAGGTTTCTTGGAGGCAGAGTCAAGATGGCAGAGTAGATACAGGACTTACACTAGGTTCCGGCTTCTACCTACTCCAATTCATGTAAAAAATGATTCTAGATAAACTTTGGAGCTACAGGACCCACAACATGGCACAGAGAAGCTAAGCTCCCACTGAGGACTGCCCTGTAGGCTGGCAGAAAGCTGACAGCACAGCACTCTGGGAGCCCAGCCCAGCCCCAAGCCACTCAAGGTTTTAGCCTCAGGTTGGCCACAACCAGCAGCCAGCAGGAGGGATTTCAGATAACCAGCAGGTATGACAGGTTCAAGAAATATCAATGCATAGATGCTAATGACAAAGCAAGAGATCAGTGCAGTGTGGACTTTGGTACCTGGGAATTTGGGAATACGGTCTAGCCTTTACCCCCTGGAGGGAGAAGACGCTGAGGCCCCATGGCCATCCAGCTGCCTCTACATGGCTACTTCAGCTCCTGGCTTGTAGATTGTAGGGGGACCAAGTGACCAGTCTGAGGGGTAATCGTTCTTGCTTTAATCTGCTTGGATCTGGATTGCTATCTAGGGTGGAGATCCTGGGATGAATGGCCAGCTTTCCAGAGTATGTAGAGGCTCAGAGAGGGCACACAACTAACAGTTTCATTAGCTGAGAAAACTCAAGCTATTGGGACAAAGCTCCCTCCTCTGGTAGCAGTGTTCTACTGTGGGAAAAAGCTCAAAAGACAAGTAATCGAGAGGCAACATGAACAAAAGAAGGAAGCAAATAAAGCAGAGCAATCCGACTTTACACTCCTATTTTGGAGAAAAAAAGGATCAAAGCATGGAACAGGAGGAAGACAGCAAAGTCAGAACTCCTGCAACAAAAGCTTCTAAGGAAAATACTAGCTGGTTACAGGCCATAGAGGACCTTAAGAAGGATTTTGAAAACCAAATAAGAGAAGTGGAGAAAAAAAATTGAGAAGAGAAATGAGAGCAATGCAAGAAAATAATGAAATGAGAGTCAACAATCTTACTGAAGAAAATAGCATTTTAAAAATAGACTAACTCAAATGGCAAATGAGGTTCAAAAAGGCAATAAGGAGAAGAATGCCTTAAAAAGCCATTTTTTTTATTTTCGCACAGATGGAAAAAATAATCTCAAAACCTCACTGAAGAGGATCATTCCTTCAGAATTAGTTTGGAAGAAATGGAAGCTAGTGACTTTATGAGAAATCAAGATACTCTTAAACAGATCCAAACAAATTAAAAAATAGAAGGCAATATGAAATATCTCATTAAAAAAAAAACACTGACCTGGAGATAATTTAAAAATTATTTTACTACCCGAAAACAATGATCAAAAATGAATCTAGAAATCATCCTTCAAGAAATTCTCAAGGAAAATAGTCCTGATGTTTTTGAGCCCGAGGGCAAAATAGAGTTTTAAAGATTCCACCAATCACTTCCTATAAAAGATCCCAAAAAGAAAAACCTGAGGAATAATTTATCCAGGTTCCAGAATTCCCAGATCAAAAAGAAAATATTACAACAGGCAGGAAGAAGCGATTTGAATATTGTGGAAACACCACCAGAATAACACAGGATGTGGCATCTTCTACACTGAGTGACTGAAGGGCTTGTAA
The DNA here is from genome assembly GCF_028583685.1 of Petaurus breviceps papuanus. Lineage (NCBI taxonomy): Eukaryota > Metazoa > Chordata > Mammalia > Diprotodontia > Petauridae > Petaurus > Petaurus breviceps. The sequence continues at coordinate 72,126,791 of NW_027185655.1, forward strand.
TATGATATTCTGGAGGTCAAAGGAGCTGGGATTAAACCCATGAATCACTTACACAGCAAAATTGAGTATCATGTCTCAAGGGAAAATGTTGTTATTCAGTGGAATAGAGGACTTTCAAGCATTCTTGATGATAACCAGAGTTAAATAGAAAATTTGACATTCAGATACAAGAAGCAAGAAAAGCATGAGAAGGCAAATGAGGAAAAGAAATCATAAGGAACTTATCAAATTTGAACTATTTACATCCCTACATGGAAAAATTGATAATTGAAACTTATAAAACTTTCCTCAGTATGAGAATAGGTGAAGGGAATAGAAATCTGTGTGTTCATGTGTATGTGTATATGTATATATATACATATATATATAGTGTGTATATGCATATATATACATATATATGGTTATATAGGAGGGTATGTGGTCATATGAGTATATATGAGTGTGTATATATGTGTACAGATTTACATAGATAGAGGGCAAAGGATCAATTTAATAGGAAGGAATGATACTTAAAAGGTGAAATTAAGAGCTGAGCGAGGAATATAATGAGAAGAGATGGGTAGAGACACGATGGGTTAAACTGTTTCATATAGAATAGGCAAAGGAAAATGGTTACAAAGGAGGGGAAGAACAGGAAGGCAAAAGGGAATGTGTCAACCTTATTCTCATTGAATTTGGCTTGGGGAGGGAATGACATACACACTAAATAAGGTATCTCACCCTACAGAAGAGTAGGGTGGAAGGGGCTGACAGGGGGGATGAGGGCAGGTTGGAGGGGAGGAAAGCTGGAACCACCAACTTTTGAAAAGGGACAGAATCAAAGTAATGAATAGAACAAGTGGGAGGGGGAACAGGAGGGAGGGCAATATATTCATTCTTTTACAATATATTCACTATGGAAATATTTTGCATAGTTACACATGTACAACCTGTATTGAATTACTTATCTTCCCAGTAAGTGTAGGTGACAAGAGAGGATGGGAATGAATCTGGAATTCATAGTTTTAAAAGCAATATTTAAATATATGAGTGTGTGTGTATATATATATAATTATTATTTCACAGGGAACTTGGAAATAAGATATACAACCACTGGAGCATAGAGATCCACCATGCCCTACTGGAAAATCAGAAGGGGTATGGGGGAAAGTATTGGAGACAGTAGACTGGAGGAGGGGATATCTAGTGGTATCGCTATTTTGGGATGTTGGGCATGGGAAAAATGGGGAGAAAATTTGTAACTCAAAATCTTGTAGCAATGAATGATGTAGGGTGGCTAGGTGGCTCAGTGAACAGAGCACCAGCCCTGGACTCAGGAGGACCTGAGTTCAAATCCAGCCTCATTCTGTTAACATAAACACTAGCCATGTGACCTTAGGCAAGTCACTTAATCCCAATTGCCCTCCAAAAAGCAAAAAAAAAAAAAAAACATAAAATGAGCTGGTGAAGAAGAAGGAATAAGCTAACATTTATGTAGTGCTCACTATGGGCTAAGCACTATTCTAAGTGCTTTACAATTATATTGGTGGCCAGGTGGCTCAGCTAGTAAGAGCACCAGCCCCAGTGTCGGGATGACCTGGGGAATCGAATGTGGGCTCAGACACTTAGTACCACACCCAGAAGTATTTACCATCACCTCTTTCTACTCAGAACTTAATATTCAGTTCTATTAAAATTACTAGTTTATTATCAATTCCTATTTATTACTCACTTCAAGGTCTTAGAGTAATCCGATTATTCATTAATCTCACTATTTCTTCTTGCCATTGTGCCTTTGCATAGATTGCTCCCCATTACTGTGATACTAAACATCTTCATCCTATAATCTCAGAACACCTTTATAGTTTATTGATTTAATTTCAGTGTCTTCCTTAATCTTCTGAGTTGTTAATACTCTCTCTTGCCTCAAATTTCACTACACATATTGTGTCTCCTTAGTAAATTTTAAACATGTGAGCTATTCTAGGGCAGGGATGGTACTTTAAACATGTTCTTGACACATAGTAAGGGTTTAATTAATGCCTGTTAACTGAATGGATTCTTGAAGGATCAAATGATTCATTTTTGTCTTTCTATCCCCGACATCTAGCACAGTCAAAAAACTGCAGAAAGGTCAAGAGGAATGAGAACTGACAAAGACAGTAAAGAGATTATTCAGAACCTTCAGCAGAACCATTTCAATACAGTAGCAAGGTCACAAACAAAATGTGAAGTTTTTAAGACATGAGAAAAACTGAATCTAAAAGGCATATTCTAAGAATTTATAAACACAAAAAGATACAGGAAAATGACATTTAGAGACAGCAGAGTAAATGAAAGATCTTTTTTTTTTTTGTTAACTACAGGAAATAGATTGTATTGGCAAAAAAAACCCAACAATATGGAATACATTTCTTTCTTAATCAGTGAAATGAATTATAAGAATGATTGTGAATTCATCTTTGTCTCACTGTCATAAATCAATGTACCTCTGTAAATTGATTTGAGGAAGGTAACTGAAATATTTGCTGTATTTAATGGTGATTGGCTACTATAGTAATTTGCCTAGTAAAGCAAATAATAATTTTAAAATTTAATAATTTTGCTAAATCCATAAACATTTTCAGGTGTTATTATGTGCAAGGCAATGTTATAGACATTTTTTTCAAAAGCTATTGGTGTTAAGTAACTTGCCCAAGGTTACACAGCTAGTTATTTTGTGTGGGTGTTAAGTACCTGAGGCTAGAACCAATTCCGCATCCTTCATAGGCCGGGCCGGAGGCACCCCAATGTGATAGACATTTCAAGAAAAAAAAAAAGGTTATGTGTTCTTAAAAAACTTACATTTTAATAAGAAAATGCAACATCTAAGTAGCTAAAAGTGTGTGTGTGTGTGTGTGTGTGTGTGTGTGTGTGTGTGTAATGATTTGGGCAAGAGAGAGTGACTCTAAACAAGTAAGAGCATCTGAAATAGCTTCCCCTAAAAACTTTGGTTTGTTAGTTCATGTTGAATTTGCATTTTCTTAAAAGAAGCAAACCTTTGTCTAGACCTCATTTTCTGCATATTTTTTTTCTTCCTGATACCAGTGTCCAATGAAAGATTAACAATATTGCCATATGACTTATGCCTATTAGGAGAAGGGCCATTCCATTAGTTCTAAAAACTGAACAAAAATTGTTACATAGAAGCTGACGAAAAATCTAAACTGAACTTAAATCCTATCAGCATCTGAATTATAAGGAATGTAAACTTACATTCCAGGCACTGTGATACCTTCTGATAGATTTATTACTGAATATTTACAACAGATTTTATTTTTCAGTATTTTAATAAAGTCATTAATCCATTAATTCATTAATACAGCTCTGCTCTATTTTTTAAAGAATAAGAAAGAAAAGAAAACCTGTGTTCTCAGGTTAGCCTTGTGCTTGACTGGTTCCCATTACAGCTATTAAAACAAATTCAAAAGCAATCTTACTAAAGAGGGTGATCTTCTCACCATTTGCTTTGAAAGGTATGCTTGTCTTTTTTAAGCTTGTTACTACCAAATTTAGCTAATTCTTTAGAACTGTCTATTCATGTAGAAAGTATAACAGATGACTAGGTCAATCTCATAAAAAAACAAATTTCAGAAATTAAATGACAGTGGTCTTTTAGGTGCTTCAAAGAACCTGATTAAAATCCAGAGGCAATCATGTTATATGGTAGGCCTGGATCATAAATCTCATTAAATTCTTAATAAAAGAGGCAGACAAATCTATGGGTCCAAAGCAGCTAGAAATTTTATCTACATGTTTCCCTTTTCTCCAAAAGCTTATTTCTGATGTAATCTGTAAGAAGTTCAGCTTCAGAAGAAATAAGGCACTTCATTTCAATTCAACATTAAGTGTCATCTGAAAATGTTACTGCTCTCTTCATAGTGGAGACTGAGTTTAAAGCATGGTGGGCTCTAAAAATAAGTGCCATGTGTAACAGTTTCTCTGGTATTGTTGAATGCAATAGAGAGAGACAGATAAGAGTTCTCCAATGTGATTTTTAATGAACCTCTTTCTCTCTTGAGAAATTTTGACTAAGTTTTATTTGTTTTTAAAACAATTGACTACATCTTCGTGCTTGAATTGTAGACTCTTAACTGCTTCTGTCAAAGTGTAGAACAATAAGGAATAATAACAATCAAAAGTTGGAAGTCAATAGTGAGCTGTTTGTAGCCAGCTCAAAACAGGAGTTGGGAAATAAGTTATAGTGTGAACTTAGTTCTATAACTAAAATGCAAGTTTGCTTTGAGAATAATAATGATCCTGCTCTGAAATGCAAGTTGTTTACCATCTTTCATTTTGATTTTTGCCTCAGTAATAAGAAATTATTAAGGACTCCTTGAGTCTTTACTATAAGGTCAGAGCTGTGAAGAAACATGACTATGGACTATTAGTCCATATGCCAGCAAAGAATTTGAAATGTTCTTTATTTTATTATTAAGTAATTATTAATTAATCCATCTTGGCAAAGAATTCTTGAAAAAACAAATCCAATACTAATTTACAAAATATTTGACATTCAGCGCTTGGGACAAAGGTATCAAGAAATTAGATGTCACATCTGAAAGAATAGGCTTCAATGCTGGAGAATCTTTGCTTTCAAAACTAAGAGGCATTGGCAGAACATCCTTCAGCTGCACCTACATCAATTACAGCTTCTTTCCCTATTCCATTTACTTGTTCAACTTACTGTCTTCCACCCATACATGCTAAACATTGTTGTTTTCCATTATCTTAATCATGAATGTTTCATCATTTGCTCCCTTACTGACATTATGGAACTGTTTCCCATTTTTCTTATCCTACAATTGACAACCCTGCTCCTCCTCCATTGCTGAAATGGTAGAGACTGAAATGATACAGATTGACATAAACCATTAAAAGGGTGATAGGTGAGAAAGATGGGTAAGGCCACATACTACAATCTTTAAGTGTAGTAACCCATTCAATCAGGTAATACCTAAAATTGACAACGTTAAAATGATAACTGCCCATTTTAATTGAATACCAATCAAATAATTTGGCAGAAAACTTAACTCTGATATAAAAAATGCCATGACTTCTAAAAATTATTTTCAATGAGTGTTTCTGACCATAAATCCATTTTTGTCCTTGGAAAAAGCTCTCTTGGACCACAAACAGTCATTTATTCTTCACATACGTTATTGTTTTATTTTTAACTTTGATACTTGGGATAGATCTATGAGTTTCTTGGTTCACATACCAATGGATATCAGAGTCAATGAACATTTCATGAGTAGAAAAATAAACTATATCAGGTGGTCCCCAACTTTTTGGCAATCACCCTTTCTGCTGGAGCTTGAATGACAGGGGAACAGCCTTTTAATAGGTCCTTTCATATTATCTACAAAGAAATAGATACATACATATGTTCCTGTGTATATACATGCATGTGTGTATGTGTACATATTTAGGCATTTAGATGTGTATGCATGGACGGGGAGAGAGAGAGTGAGAGAGGAGAAAGGGAGAGGAGAAGAGAGGGGAGAGACAGACAGAGACAGAGAAAGAGGGGGGTAGAGAGAGACAGAGACAGAGAGAATTAGATTATTGATATCAGGTAAAGTTTTCTCCTTTTCTTGCTCCTAACACTTAATACCTGGCACATAAGAAGACCTTATATGTTTACTAACTGACCTAACTGATCTACTGTTTATGAAATCTACCCACTCGAGCAACCTTTGAGAATCCAAGATCACCTCAATGTCATCATGTGATCTTAGAGTACAAAGGAAGTGAAGTTTGTTTGCAGTGATTTTCTTTTTCAGTTCACACCTAGATTGAGGTATAATGGTACAACTCTGAGTGAAATTAATTCAAATTATAGGATCATAGAAACAATCCAGGTAGTGACTTGATGGTAACTGATGTTGCCACAGTCAGAGAAATAGGACAGCGAAGTATGTGGGAGCTGTGGGAGGTGACACCCATAAGTAATACCTGTTATCTTTAACCTTGAGATGGCATGTGGGTGCTATAGATATAATATGGAAGCTGAAAGAGCCCAGGCATCTAGATTCATGTTCCTTGAAATTGTTTTTATACTATGGCAATTAGGAAGGCTACATTAGTAAGAGGGACCCAAAGAGAATCATGTGATAACTCCTTATTCTTTGATGTGTGTGTGTGTGTGTGTGTGTGTGTGTGTGTATGCATCCCTGAAGAATGTCCTTGTTCTTTGGGTTTTGCTGTAAGCTACTTGATATCTCAGGCAAAGAAACAGACAATGATTACTCTGTGAAAAGCAATAGCAAATGCATCCATGCTGTCCTCTAAACTTTTCCCTATACCCTGGTTACCCAGAAAATATTTAGCAAGTAGCTCTCTTGGGACAAGGAGGAAGGAAATATGCATGACACATTTTTCAGCTTAGTCTGAATTATTAATATCACCTCCATAACTTTCATAAGTCTCAACAATCAACAAAGCAAAAAAAAATCAAGCCCTGATTTATATTATTTTACCAATTCCCAAGATATAAGTACATTTAAATTTAATAATTGACTATCTCAAGTTGGTAAAAGCTGATTCCAACACATTCTTGGACTTTAATATTAAAGGTTGTAGGAACTTTACATGAAGTAGGCATGGGACCTTAAAGAAATAGTTGAGGATTTTGTTGAGTTATTTTTTTATGGAAAAAATACACATTAAGAAACAACTAAGGGGTGGCTAGGTGGCGCAGTGAGTAGAGCGGCAGCCCCGGAGTCAGAAGGACCCAAGTTCGGTTCCGGCCTCAGACGCTTAACACACACACACACACAAACTAGCCGTGTAACCTTGGGCAAGTTACTTAACCCCAATTGCCCTCCAAAAAAAAAAAAGATTTAAAAAAATTAAAAAAAGAAACAACTAAAACATGTTTTGCAAAATAAGTCATAGGCAATATTTATTTTATTTCTATTGGAGTGACAGGGAACTTAAATGTTCGATGTCAAACTGTAGTTCACCTGTGTTACACTGAGAACAATTGCATTAAATATAAGAAACAATAACATTAGGTTTTGTTGTGTATTACCTTCAAAATCCCTACTTATACTTTCTGAAGGTGCTAGGGTGAAATGGCAAACAAAGTAGTACTTTGCTTTTTTTAGGCATTCAGGTGCCTAACTTTTGATTGTATAGTGTTGGAAACAGTATACCTTGTTTTGACCTTAATAGTCTGGAGGGAATTTGAAGATCTTCCTGCCCTTAATAGGCCTAACATAATCACATGGAGCCTCTGTTGGAGGAGCTTGCTGAAAGAGTGGAACAGGAAGGGTGGCACAGGAAGGAGCAGAGCAGAGAAAATCTCAAGTAGAGCTGGGGATGAGTTGAGCTAAGAGGGAGAATGTTAGTGACCCTGGCACTCTATTTTTCTGTCAGTTGTTCTGTGTTCATGTTACTTTGTCAGACAGAAGGATTTTGTCCGTTGATTTGTGTTGATTTCTCAGACAGAAAGTGAATTGAAAGGATAATGCTGGTAATATGTGTAAATGTTGTTGCAGCTCTGTTAAGCTTAATGTGTGTAAATATTGTTGAATCTTTGTTAAGCTGAATATGTGTAAACATTGTTGTAGTCCTATTAAACTTTGTCTTTCTTGAAAGTGAAACTGTGAAGGGCTGGGGGTGGAGCTGTCACTTTGAGATGATGTATGGAATAGGAGTGGAAAACTGACTAAATGTAAATCCAGGCAAGAGTGGGGTGAATTCAGGCAACACCTGGGATTAGTCAGCCCATGGAAGAGCAGTGGTGGGATTTGAAAGCCAACCTGGAGTCAAGATGAAAGAGGACTTTACTTGCATACTCTGTATTGATTGAGGAGATTGTGACTTAATGAATGATGTTTTAAGATTATGTGGCCACATTAGTAATAAGTTGTTATATTATGCTGCTGTGAATGTTATGCTTTAGTTTCTTGAATGTTATGCTTTAGTTTAATGCTGAATAAATAGAGAATTCACTATATTACGCAATTAGAAACTTAAAGTTATTCACGGCAGCAGTTCTCAGGAGAGCTGCTCATGATTGGCTTTACTTAGGATCTCTACTAGCCTTAACAAGGAAGGAAGGAAGGAAGGAAGGAAGGAAGGAAGGAAGGAAGGAAGGAAGGAAGGAAGGAAGGAAGGAAGGAAGGAAGGAAACATGGTATTAGTCACTTCCACTGGAATACTATAAATGAATGCTCATTTGAGCTGATCAGCTACTATGAGGGTTTGTGACTCTAGTGTGCATCTTGCTTATAATCTAAAGTACAAATGACTTTACAGGAAGACAGCGTTAGTTGGGGCAACATTAATGTAGAGTGTAAAGGAAGGAAAGAAGGAAGGAATTAAGGAATGAAGGAAGGAGGGAGCGAGGGAGGAAGGAAGGATGGGAGGGAGGAAAAAATTTAGGGACTGATTATTTTTCTGAAAGAACATTCATGGAGTCCAATTCAAGGGTCCATGAAGGATTTATACATCCTACTTTAGTTGTATTTATTTCTTTCCTGTATTTGAGAATCTATGATATAATATACAATTAAATTTAAAAATGTAATATATGATCAATTTAAATTAGAGAAAATGCTTTTTGAATGGATTATACATATGTTACCAAAATGCTGTCGTATTATATGTCTATGGAATGAAACATATCATAAGTTATAAATGCAATAGTATATTGATTAGCATAGGTAGTCTTGTTTCTTGATTCTTTACCTGTAATTTAAAGCCTTTTTGCTAGATGGTAATAGTGTATATATTCTTTAAAATGAGAGTAAAAATAACTCTTGAATAGGTATTCCTCTGTTAAGCATGCTTTGGATTAGATGACCATTGAGATATTTTCTAATTCTGAATTTTTTTCAAAGTTTAGTTCAAGTTCCCTCTTGTATATGGAATCTTTCTGATTCCACTACCTTTTTGCTTATGCTTCCATCTCAATGTTACCTTGAAGGTACTCTGTAAATATTATTGCCTAAGAATGTAAATTCCTTGAGGGTAAGGACTCTCTTTAATTTTTGTATCTTCTGTATTAGGCATAAACACAGTGCCTGGCAAACAGCAAGTTTAATAAAGGCTTTTTAATTGATTAGAACAAAGCATATTTGGGACAAGAAAAGGCCTTTTTTCCAAGTCCGATGAACAAAGATAGGGAAAGTTGTAGTATTGTGCATGGAACTGGGAACTTCAGAGAAGTCAATACTGCATACTGTCTAATGAACAATCTACTTCCCCTGGAATCTCAGTTTGCTCATGTCAATATCTATTCAACATTCAACCTCTCTGCAGACAGTTCCAGATCTTCATGCCCCACATATCTGCCTGTCTGGCCAGGTTACAGCAACTTCTGCAACTTGGCTTGGCTCAGAGGGATTAGGTCCTGGCTCAACAGTTGTTTCCTCCATTTTTCCCACTGCCACCCACCACAAAAACTTGAACACTCCTCTTGTCCCCAGGTGATGCTTAATTTCTTCCATCCAGAAATTCTTGTTCTACTACAATCAAGAGACCCAGAACTTGCTACAACTTGCCTTTTCCTATCATTGTTCACTATCCCACTGATACAATTTACCAAAATTGTCACTATAAATTTAAAAATTAGGGAAAGAATAATGTAAGCCTTTGTTAAATGTTTCTGGCTTTATAAATGTCCATTTAATTTTTATTTTTTAAAATATTTTATTGATTACAATGAATGCATTATAATATTGTTGAAATGCATCCTTCACAAGAAGTTCTTCCAAAATCAGTTTTTCTAAGGAAATATAGGCATTGGTTTATTCAAGGAGGACACTATATGTGTGTGTATGTATATATACAATCATTTTAACTTTTATAATTCCCAAGATCTGCTTTTCTGCTGCTATTTTCTGCTCTCATAATTCAAACTTTTAAATGGAAAATTTAGGATAATATTCATCTAAAGTTCCTTATCTTATAAGTACTTTACAAAGATTAGCTAATTAATTTGGGGGGGGAGCTAGTCCATAGTTTGATTTTATCTAAGGTTAGGGAGGAGATAAACAAAAAAATCAACAGTGAACAAATCACTTAGAAGAATTGGAAAATTTTCCAGTGAAGTTTTTTTAATCAGTCATTTATATTTTTGAAGAAAAATTATTTGCAAGCACATAAAGGATCAGCTTAAAAATAAAAATTATTCATTTGTCACCTAAGAGATTCAGTAGATAGAATTCTGAACCTGGAGGCAAAAAGGTCTGAGTTCAATACTCCCTCAGATTCTTACTACCTGGGCAGGTCACTTCACCTCTGTTTTACTCAACTCCTCATCTGTAGAATAGCACCTGACTTCTAGGTTTTTTGTGAGGATAAAGAGTACAAAACGCCTTCCAAGAGTTCCCAAAAATATTTTATATATTTATGCATGTAAAAGAGTTTTAGGATACATATACGCACACCTATACAACTATATGTAATATGACTTTAATTTGTAAAAGGCAATATTATTTTTCCATTGTTTTTAATGTCTCCTAAATGTGATTTTTAAGTCACAGTTCTTTTATTTTATTAACACACGAGCTCCTTACAAGAGTTCTCAAATGCTCTGAGAGGTTAGCTAACTTGTCCTGGTCTTCCTGACTCCAAGCCTAACTCTGTTACTCTTCATTCCCCTTCACTCTCTCTCATTTCTTTATCTCTATCTTTGTGGTTCTTCTGTCTTTTATGTCTATGCCTCTTTCTGTGACACTCATCTCTTTGTTCTTGACTTCATTCTTTCTTTTTGTCTGTTTCTGTCTCTGCCTCTATCTCTGTCTTTTTCTGAGTTTATGTTTTTCTTTACCTTTATCAGTCCCTTTCTCCATTCTTTCATTCAGTAATTTTGTGCTATGAATTGGGAATTTGGTATTTCATTGACAACTTCTGTTGTATATTGAGTACTTCAAGCTATTCACAAATTTAGCATGGAAAACTTCTATATTCCTTAGTACCTATAGGATTTTCAGATACTTTAATACTTCTAGAACAATTCCTTAATTATGTTCAAGGGTCCACATAGTTCCTCAATACCAAAGAACTGAAAAATAAATATTTCAAGCTTTTCAGGATAACGGATAATAAACTATTAACTCAAATATCCAATTCTGCTAGAATCCTGCTTTCAAAAGGAGAGAAGAAATGGTGTCCTCAAGGGGAAAAAATTGTCTTTCCTTCATGTATAAAGATAATGCTATTGAGCATTAGTTGGACATAAAATTTGAATTGATTTCCTCAGTAGTGGTGATGAATTTGCCCTCAAATGTAAATATATACTCTTTTTTCCAGCTCTCAGTCTCATTGATCTTATCTTTATTTTCTTTTTTGAACTGGCTGACTTTCCTTAAGATTGTTGTCTGTCTGGGTGAAATGATTTTTCTCTAAGAAAAGGTAACTAGTAGATATGAGTATTGAATTCATGACTCCAGACTCATTAGTGCCATGTTCCAGCATAAAGGTAAAGAAGTAACACATATTTTGGAAGGGTACTAACTTTTAATTTGCATGTATGATAAGCCAGGAATGTACTACTTAATTCTTACTTCTCCAACCTTATACATATTTTAATGAAAAAAAATTCACTCCAGCAAAAGCACCTCTTTATAAAAATTCCTGTAAAATGTACTGTATTTTCCCAGTCAATCAACATGCAATTATATTATATAAAATTATTTTAAAATATCCCCACCAACATGTGCAAAGACAATATCCTGTCCCTTTACATGTGCAAAGATGAAATAAAGTTCCACTAAGTGATATGCCTGTGTAATGGGAATGGGAATTTTAAGATCTTCCCTGCCCTGATAGTGTTAAATGAATTTGAGGACATTTTCTGATTTGAAAATAAACTCTGCCCCTCAATAGGCTGAATGTGGTCACATGGAACCTGTGGTGGCAGACTTGTTTTTCAGGAAGGCACAACTTTTGTTACTTTTCAGTAAAGGGAGTTAGGAGGGTTGTGATGTTCTCTGACCCTGGAGAAGGTTATATATACCTCTGAGGTGAGATTTTGCTTTGGGGATCACTTTGGGAAGAGTTGTATGATTTTCCCAGATGAGACTCTGGGCAGCTTTTGAGCCCCTCACTTTGAAAACCCAGATGTTGGTGCTTCACTCTCTGGTAAATAACTGTATGTATGTGATGATCAGACAGCTACAAGCCCTGTCTGTTGAATTGTGCTGTTTTCTCTGTCTGTATTTTTTGTCTGCTTGTAACTTCTGTTTGTATTCTCTGAAGTTCAAGGTGCTTACTTTTCCCTCTGAACTAGGTAAATGACATATTTTTGACTAAAGTAATATTGTTAGGCCCTTTTTGAGTTGCTTTCCTTTAGAAAAGCAGATCAAAGAACCTGTGCTAGCAGACATCCTGGTATGTTAGTGTGCTTGCTGCTACAGCATGGCAGGGTCATGGGAGATGACTTATTTAAAGGGGAAAACAACAAACATTTTGATATATTAGATTTAAATTTGCAATGGAACTCAGGGATTCTAATGTCTAATATTTTTATCTTACAGATAAAGAACCTAAGTCCCCGAAATGTTAAAAGACTTGTTCAAGGTCAAAAAGGCAGCAGAGAAAGGATTCAAACCAAAAATTTTGATTGGAAAGTCTGAATTCTTTCTCCCAATCCACATTGCCTGCCTTTGATTTGTCCCTGGTGTGTAACAATTAGTTTCTGATAGTATTTAGAGCTATGTTCTAGTAGGACCCTAGGGATTCCCCCCTTCCCTCTTTATGAACTAGATGTGCATTTTTTCCATTAATGGATGCAAAATGTTGTGCTCTAATCTCTGACAAAAGATCAGCTGTACTTCCCCCAGTTGCTGTCATAAGACTGTAAGTAGTATTCTGGTAAGCAGCTGGCATAATGTTTCATAACATATCCTATGGAATTCAAATGACCAAACTCTTCCAAGAGGCCTCCTTACTCAATTTCACTCTGTGCCCAAATCAGATTTAGTCCTCTAGGGGGAGTCCCCAACAGTAGTCAATATCCAGCCTAGGAGTTCAGTAGGAAAGAAGCATCACCCTTTTTAAGCTATCAATAATAAAAGTCAAATAGGTATTTTGTATTTTTTGTTTATGACTAAAAGATAAATGTTGAAGGAAGAAGACTAAATGAAGTGGGGTGGGTTATACAGTGCAATGTACTGAGAGGACACAGAAGCTCATAGCCCTGATAAGCTTAGCCAGGCTCTAGCTTCTGATTGGTTTATTGCTCCATTTTTTGGGGGTGGGGGAGGCTGATAACAATGCTGTCAACAAACTCTTAAATGGTTACAAATCCTTGAATTGACTCTGTGTCCAATCTTGAATGGAATTGGACAGAACACAGCAAGATAAGCTTTACCCCAGTCTTTCTGTCAGGGACTCTGATGATGTTATCAATTAAATGGCATTTTCTATTTTAGCACGTGTAAAGGGTTCCCCGATAATAATGCTTGCCTATGAAGGCCAGGTAGATTTACAAATAAATTATGAAAATAAATTATGCCTATGGAGGCTGTATATTCTTTTCCTTCTTCAGGCCTAGTATTATCTTTAATTTTCTGTTCCTTTTTTGAATATATTTACATGGCCAAAGGTTTCATCATCTTGTGTCCAGACTACTCCTAAAAAGCTGTTTTCTTAAGGACTCATTTTAAGCAGCACCTTCAACATGATCCTCCCCCCACCCACTTTGCCCTTTATTCCTTCAGCAGAAAACATGGTTAATCTCAAAATTGCCTTACTTTTCTTTTGAATATATCATGTGTGTGTACACATGCATACACGTATCTGTACACAGGTACATTTTTATCATATACCGCTTGAAGGCAGAAACAATCTAGTTTACATTGTTGTATCCCCAACACAGTTCCTGGTATTAAGGAGATATTTGATGAATGTGTACTAATTAATTAATTGATTAAACTTTACTTAGCTAGGTTGCTCTATGGAAAACAGACATAAACTGATTTGGTGATTACATTCAACCCCCAGAAATCCCATAATATAGGAATAGTAATACTGGAAGAGAGAGAAAACACAAAATGGGTACCCTTTCCAATCACTGCTTAAATAGAAAATCAGCAGTATCAAAGAATATAGAATCTTGTAGCTGGGTCCAGCGTACATAATCACATTTTATATTCAGCAATACAGTTTTGTTACCATTTTAAGGTCACAAACAGTGCCAAGATGTTACAGGAAAAGCACATCTAGGCTGAATGGAATCATCACTGAGGAAGTAACAGCACAATCATCAAGCCTTTTCTTACTTGGTATAACTGTATAAAAAAGAAGGAACTTACAGAATTGCTTCCTTCAATTTATGCTATTAGGGAGTATTTGTGGAGGAGGAAGGAGCAATTGTAATGAGATTGCATTAAAATTATAGTAAAAAATAAAAATTTTACAGTATATAACACTTTATAACCCCACAGAATCCAGAAAAAAAATAGATATTATCTGAAGGGAGCCAAGAATAATATTATATAATTATAAAATGTATGCCTGGGGTACCAAATAGTCAAGTGACTTGCCCTGAGGCACATAGCCAATATATATATATATATATATATATATCAAAGGCAAGACTTGAACTCAGTTCCTTGGAACTCTAAGGCTAGCTCACTATCCGCTATACCACAGTGTCTCTAAGGAAATTCTTTAGTATTACAATTTGAAGATTAAGAGCAAAACTAGGCACCTAGGTGACATAGCTATATATAGGAGGTATATATAGGTGCCATAGCTATTTAGGGGGGCTGTACTTGGAATCAGTTGAACTGAGATCAGATCATGTCTCAGATGTTTACAACCTGTATCACCCTGATTAAATAATCTAATTGCTTTCAAATTGCTTCCTAATCTGTGAAATAGGCATATCTACCTCATAGATTATTGTAAGGATCAAATAAGATATTCTATATAAAGGACTTTGAAAGACTCAAAGTATGATTCTAGCAATTTGGTTTTTTTTAATTTAATTGCTATTTTTATTTAAGGAAAATTATTTTCCTTGAGGTTCCTATACCAATTAAGTGAAATGGCTGCTGCAAAGAAATATATACATTTCTAAAGTATATATTTGTTATTATTTGATTTATATATGCTTAAAGATTATATATGTACACGTATCCACATCCTGATGTATACATGTACATGTATATATTCTGTCTACACACATCTGTATATACATTGAGCATAATAAATTGATATTAGTCACCAATTATTTGTGTACATTGTGTTTTGACATGAGAACAAGAGTTTATTATGGTCAAAATACCTATCCCTTTTCATTATAAGGTCATTCTAAAGTAGCTTAAATGCATCAGTAATCCACAATTTTCCAAAAACACAATAATACTTAAATTACTATAGTGGAGGATGAGTCTGAATAAAAGAAAAATAGGCTGACATGCAAAACATTTGAATGGTATGAAATCAAAGAAAACCTCCAAGACACATGAATAAACTATTTCTAAATAAGAAAAGAATGATCATGATATATTTGATATACCAGTAAGTTGTTCCAGAATGATTTAAGGAAATAATTCTTTGGTTTTGCATCTCTTAGTTTTCATCTTCATCCTGAAACTCACCTTATTTTTGTGACTTCCCTTCCTACTCATTTTTTAAATCAACTATTCATTCTTTCCTTAAATCCTTATCTAGACTCTTTTTTTTCTTCCTTCCACTGGTAGCTAGTGCTAGTATTCTGCAAATGAACAGGGTGTGGAGAAGGGAGGGGGAGAGGAGGAAACACATTTCCATTGTAAATGGTAAGTCAGGAAATTGGAGATATAAACTCATGAAATATGGCCAGGTCACTGAAGACAAGAATCAATGACTGTTAAAATTAATTGGTTCAGATGCAGTAATATTTTCCCCAAATAAGCAGATGAGGAAGCAATATCTTATAGGAACTTGCCTCCTTGATAAATTCTGTGACCAACTTGTAAAAGCAAATGAAAAACTCTATCCAAGAATTGAAGTATCATATAAAGTTTATAACTCTCTCTGTCTCTTTCTCTCTCTGTCTCTGTCTCTGTCTATCTCTCTCTGTCTCTGTCTCTCTCTGTCTCTGTCTCTGTCTGTCTCTGTCTGTCTCTCTGTCTCTGTCTCTCTCTGTCTCTCTCTGTCTCTTTCTCTGTCTGTCTGTCTGTCTGTCTCTCTCTCTCTCTCTCTCCCTGTCTCTCCCTCTCTTTCTCTCCCTCCTTTCTCTCCCTTGGCAATATTATTCAATTCCACAGATTCAATCATCAGTTTTATGCAGATAATTCCTAAAGCTATTTTTTCCCTCTTCATCTCCAATGACCTTCAATCAGCTTTCCAGGCAATATTTCCAGATGGAATTCTGTCCAGACATTTAAATTTACCATATCAGAAAATTTACTATTTTCTTTCCAAAACCTGGGAATCCTCCAAACTCCCTATATCACATACCATCTCACAGAACATCAAACCAGTTCTCAGATCCTGTCTCTTCCTCCTCCTTCACATCCTTCTCTTCTCTAATTCCACTGATATTGTATTAATTTAGACTCTCATAATTTGATTGTACACTATTTTAGTAGCCTCTTCACTGGTCCCCCTAACTTCAGTGCCCCTGTTCTAACTGACCATTCACAACACTGCTAAAATGCTATTTCTAATGCATAGACCTAATCATTGAATTCCTGCTCAGAAATGTTTAGAGGTTCTTGTAATGGTCATGTAAATGGGAAGGTCTTTCCCATCCATTCATAAGCCCATATGACCTGCCTGAGTTACATGGAAGCTTGAGTCACATGAGTCTTTGGTGGGAGGAGCTTCCTGAATGGGTGGAACAGAAAGAGGTGGAAAAGAGCCCAGAGGAAGGTGGTCAGAAGAGTTAGAGTTGGGAGGGAGGATATAAAATGGTGGAGTAAAAGAAGGAACTTGCTTAAGCTCCCTCACCAACCACCTCCAATACATGTAAAATATAACTGTTAACAAATTTTAAAGCTACACAACCCAGGAAGGGACAGAGAGAAACAAATCTCTTGGTGAAGGCAGCATGGCTCCTGAATGAGATGCAAGGAACCAGACCCAAGGTGGCCCCAACCAGTGGGCAGTGTGGTCAGAGCAGACATCAGTAGAGTGAATCACTCACAGCTGTGGCAGGTTTCAGACTTCTCATAAACACCATAAAGAAGGTAAAAGGTCAGTCAGGAACTCTGTTGGAAGAGTGGGACAGAAGAGCACAATCTGTTTGCTGCCCCCAGGCCCAGAGGTGGATGTCTATGGAGCTCCTGGCTTGCAGATTATGAAGGGGGCAAGCAACCATTCAGAAGGTAATTGCTCTTGCTTTGACCTGCGTGTATCTGGGTCAACCAGTGGTCCTGGGTTGTATGGCCAGTGTGCCAGAGGTTGTGGTGGCTATAGAGAGGGAGACATACTCTTCACTCTGACAACATTTGGGAAAACCTCAGTAATTTGGCACATAGCTCTCTCTAATCTGGAATGAGAGCTCAACCATGGCAAAGAGCTCAAAAGCCAAGTCATTGGATGACAAGATGAGCAAGCAGAGGAAGCACAATCAGACCACAGAATCCTTTTGGGGGGACAAAAAGGACCAAAACATGGAAGCAGAAGAAGACAACAAAGTCAAAAATCCTGGATAAAAAGCTCCCAAAGAAAAAAATGAACTGATTACAGGCCATGGAGGAGCTCATGAAGGATTTTGAAAATCAACTAAGAGAAGTGGAGGAAAAATTGGGAAAAGAAATGAAAATGATGCAAGGAAATCATGAAAAGTGATTCAACAGATAGCTAAAGGAGACCCAAAAATATCAAGTAAAATAATACCTCAAAATAGAATAACTCAAATGGCAAAAGAGACCCAAAAATCCAATGAGGAGAACAATGCCTTAAAAAGCCAAATTTGGCAGATGGAAAAGGAATTTCAAAACTCACTGAAAAGAATAATTCCTTCAAAATTAGATTGGAACAAATGGAAGGTAATCACTTTATGAGAAATCAAGATACTATAAAACAGATCCAAACAAAAGAAAAAAAATGAAGGTAATATGAAAGTTCTCACTTTAAAAAACACTGACCTGGAAAATAGATCCAGGAGAGACAATTTAAAAATGATTGGACTACCTGAAAGCAAATTTTTAAAAAAGAGTGTAGCCACCATCTATCAAGAAATCTCAAGCAAAATTGGCCTAATATTCTAGCACCAGAGGGTAAAATAAAAATTGAAAGAATTCACCAATCACCTCTAGAAAAAGAACCCCCCCCCCCAAAAAAATCTCCTTAGAATATCATAGCCAAATTCCAGAATTGCTAGGTCAAGGAGATAATAATGCAAGCTGTGAGGAAGAAACAATTTGAGTATTATGGAAACACAATCGGGATACCACAACACCTAGCAGCTTTTACATTAAGCGATTGAAGGGCTTGGAATATGATATTCTGAAGGTCAAAGGAGCTAGAATTAAAACCAAGAATCACCTATACAGCAAAACTTAATGTAATGCATCAGTGGAATATATGATCATTCAATGAAATGGAGGACTTTCAGGTATTCTTGATGAAAAAAATCAGAGCTGAACAGAAAATTTGACTTTCAAATAGAAGCAAGAGAAACATGAGAAGGTAAACAGGAAAAAGAAATCATAAGGAACTTATTTAAGTTCAACTATTTACATTCCTACATGGTAAAATAATAGTTGTAATTCATGAGACTTTTCTCAGTATGAGGCTAGTTGAAGGGAATATGTGTGTGTTTGTATATATGTGTGTGTATATATATATATATATGTTTGTATATATGTGTTTGTATGTATGTATAGGCGGATGCTTGTTTTTCTAAGTACATATTTGAGTGTGTGTATATATATGCGTACATGTATAAATAGAGGGTAGAGGATCAGCTGAATAAGAAGGAATGATGTCTAAATAAATTAAGAGATGAGAGAGGAATATATTGGGAGAAGGTGAAAGGAAGTGATAGAATTTGGTAAATTATCTCATATAAGAGAGGCAAGAGAAAACTGTTATAGTGGAGCAAGCACTGCTATAAAACTGTTATAGTGGAAAAGCAGGAAGGTGAAAGGGAATGGGTCAACTTTACTCTCATTGAATTTGGCTTAAGGAGGGAATAACATGCACACTTGGTTGGGTATTTTACCCTATAGGAAATTAGAGGAGAAGGGGATAAGACAGGTGATGATAAAAGGGAAGGAATATTGGGGGAGAGGGTAGTTAGAAGCAGACACTTTTGAAATGGGAGAAAAGGAGAAAATAGAATAAGTGGGAGGCAGGATAGGATGGAGGGAAATATAGTTAGTCTTTCACAATATTACTACTATGGTAATGTTTTTTTATAACTATACATGCATGACCCATATTGAATTGCTTGTCTTACCAGTGGGGGGTGAATGGGGAGGGAAGAAGCAAAGGAATCCAGAAAGCACAGCTTTAAAAAACAAATGTTAAAAAAATGTTTTTTACACTTATCTGGGAAATGAGATATACAGGTAATGTGGTATAGAAATACATCTTGCCCTACTAGAAAGTTAGGGGAGACTGGGAGATTATATAAGAGAGAGAAGATTATGGGAAAGGGTATTCATGAGGCTCGCTATCTTGGGGTAGGGATAGTGGAAAGACAGGGAGAAAATTTGCAACTCAAAATCTTATGTAAATGAATGTTAAAAGCAAAAATAAATAAATAAAATATTAATTTAATTTTAAAAAGAACGGTTCGAGTTAAGGGGAAAATAGGAAGCAGGCAGTGACCTATAAGGTTTTCTAATCTTTTCCTTCCTTCTGCCTTTTCATCTTTGGACTCTTCATCTGATGTGTGTACATTGGACTCAGTCTGATTAAATTTAGTATATCAAATACATATTACATGCCTACTATTTGCAAGGTTCAGCATTAGCCATTGGGGATTCAAAGACATAAAATAAGTGGGAATTGTACCTGCCTTTAGGGAGAGTTGATGCTATGGATGGAAGAGAGGAAGTATGTTACACACATATAGAGGAGTAAATACAAACTATATACAAAATTGTACAAAATAATGTGAGCAAGATGAAAAGTACTAACAACTGGGGTTGGAAATAAGGAATAGTCTTTTTTAAAAGGTTACACATGAGTCATGCTTTGAAATATAAAAGGACCTATTCTGATCCTTGATGGAGTCTCATACTTTTACTCTACTTCCCTATCCATAATGGTATTCATCTCCCTCAGAATTTCCACTGAAGTTACTTTCCAATATCTGCATATTGGGATTTCTTTCATTATTATCGACCCACTTAAAGAGCTACTCCTTCATTCAGCCTTTGGTGACTCCCCCTTTCAACAGTTTCCTAGAATTGGTACCTCTTACCTTGAGCATGTCAGGCCATTCTGTTTGACCTCTCATACTCAGTTACCTACCACTAGAATGTACCTGTCTCTTTTCTTCAATGTTTGTACACCCAGTGTTTATAATAGTAGACTATAAGTCCTAGGTACTTTATACATGTTTGGGGTTAAGTGACTTGCTCAGTGTCACATAGCTAGTGAGTGTTTGAGGTCAAATTTGAACTCACACAGATGAGTCTTCCTCGCTCTTGACCCAGTCCTCGATCTACTATGTCAGCTAGCTGTGCAGTCTTGCTTCATCACATAGTCAAACTAGATCACTTAATGATCCATTTATGTCCTAGATTCTCCAACTCTCATGCTTTATCTCAGTCATTCTTTTTTCTTGCTATACCCTTCTACCTTTCCTCATCTCTAGTTTTTCAGGTTCTACCCATAAGTCAAGGCTCAGCACAAATATTACCTCTCCCATGAAGTTCATTTGGGTCCCTATAGTAAGAAATGTTTTTTAACTTTTTGGATTAGTCATGAAATTGAGTTTGCAGCTCACTAAAACAACACAGTTTGAAATAGTATCCTGCTTGTTGTCCTTTTTTTCCTCAAAGACAACCAAAATGACATCATTTATGTTAGGGTCAAGGTACAGTGTGTCTGATTTTGACTGATCAGAACAATATAAGCTCTACCACAGGTCAGACACAAAATTCCATATGAACATTTGGAGTGGTGATATCTCTATATTTGTGCATTTCCCATTTCTTTGAGCTACTACAATTCTGCTTTGCTCATAGAGCACCTTCTTTGATGTAGGCATTCCATACTAGACAGTCCTGTGCCAGTGTCTCCCATGTTTTAATATCCATTCCAGAGCTCTTCAGAGAGACTTTGAGAGTGACTTTGTATCTCCATTTCTGATCTCCATATGAGCTTTTGTCTTGTATGAACTATTCATAAAATAATCTTTTAGGCAAATGCTTGGCAGTTCAGCTCAAGAAAGGACCTCAATTTCCAATACCTTATCTTTTCAGGTGATCTTCAGAATCATCCTAAGACAATTCAAATGGAAGTTATTACATTTTTTTCTATGAATCATAGACTTGGGGTGAGAAGGAAAGTTAGAGAGAGTCTAATTCTACTCCCTTATTTTGTGGGTGAGGAAATTGTGGCTAAGGGAGGCTATTTAAGGTTATTTAAACCCCACTGAGGTCAGAAAATATTTCATTTTTATCTTTGTATTCTCTGTTATAGGTACACAGGAAACATTGAACACATGTTTATTGATAACTTGTTCAAGGTCACACAATTACTAATTGACAGAGTCAAGATATGAGCCCAGATCCTTTGACTTCAAATTCAGCACTCCTTCTCAGCAGAGTTCCAATGTGGTGAAAACATACCTAATATCCAATCTCAGGGAGCTTAAAACACCTTGTTGCATAGAGTTTGACAGAAAAATCTGTAGGGGTACAGGACATGATAGGCATGTATGTAGGTCCATATTTTAATAACATTTTGTATTTTACTAGAGAATTTTTTTTTATTATTTCAAAAGGAGTCTATGAGATTCAAGCCTCAATCTGCTTAATGTATGTATCATATTTTATTTAATAATAGTTAGAATATTATATGAATATTATATGAAGAATAAAAGTCCAATAGGGGAAAAATGTCTGGAAAACACAGGAAAAATGCTGTGTGGCATATTCAGTAAGGAAGAACTGGAATTTGTTAACCTGCTAAAGATATGACAGAATAAGGCCTTAGAAGTTGATAAATATAGAGTTGCAAATTAATGGAGTCTATTTAGAGACTGTATAAACTACCACTCTCATCATTATACAGAGAAGGAAACTGAGGACCACTGAGATTAAATGATTTGTCCAAGGTTGGCTACATAGTTAAGTGGCAGAGCTGGGATACATATACATTATAATATCATAGGATTGGAGAACGAAAGCAAGAAGGAACCTGATAGGTCATTAGGTCCAGCTTTCTAATTTTACAGATGAGGAAAATGAGACCCATACAGCTTAAGTAACTTGACCAAGGTAATAAGTATAATAAATTATGCAGCTAAAATTCAAGTACAAGTCTTCTGACTTCAAATTGAATAGATTTCCTCTATAATAGTAATGCCTAAATAATGGTATTTCTGGATGCAAAAGGTATGCATGGTAATAAAATTTGCTTCACCAAAAATAAATTGGGAAAATATCACCTTCATTAGAAATGACTTCTCTATACATCCATCTCTATACATGTCATACTTATGACATTGACTCAAATCTTCTGCAGCCAGTCCATATTTAAACAGTGCCTTATTAGAAGCATTGTAATTATGACTTTTTTCCCCATTTAGTATATCTATGTCAAAGATAGGACAAGAAAAACAGGACTTAACTGAAATACTTGAAAGACTTGAGTTAGTTATAAGACATTCTCATGACCTGGATTGTTAAAAAATAAAGTGAATTACCAGAGTAGGCTATGGGAATTC
Organism: Petaurus breviceps papuanus; assembly: GCF_028583685.1. NCBI lineage: Eukaryota > Metazoa > Chordata > Mammalia > Diprotodontia > Petauridae > Petaurus > Petaurus breviceps. The sequence goes on from NW_027185655.1 coordinate 72,149,616, forward strand.
ATATTCCAAAATTCTTTTGAAAATATGGCAGATTTTCATCTCTCTGAAAAGGTGTAGTATGAGGATTGCCTGAAGGCATGAAACAGAGTTAATAACCTCTCAAGGTCCCTTCTAACCTTGTGATGCTATAATTTCAAAGTGTTGATGTTTAAACCATCTATGCATGATAGAGACTTACAATGCATTAATACTAATTTTTGAACTAATGAAATGGAAGCACTAATGAAATAAAGAAAAGCAACCAGGCTTTCAGTGGCAAAATTGTATGAAAAATTAATTCATTTAATTTATATGTATAATTCAGAAGAATAACACACTTTAATCTGAATAGAATATGAAAAAATAATTCTATTCAAAAGAATACTTGTCAGCTAGTGGCACAGTGGAAGAGAACTCACATCATGAAGGAAAATAGGCAAAATGACCATGGATCAACTTTATAACAATCAAACCAATTGATCTGTCTCCTAGGATGATGTAGCTAATATAGTTACTCTAGAGGGTAGAGGTTCAAGCACGCCTTTAAAACTTGGCAGTCACTTAGCCTCCCCAAACCAGAGATTCCTCACTCGTAAAATAAGAGAATTGAACTATATGGCATTTGAAGTCCCTTCTAGTTCTAGAACAATGATACAATGAACAAAATTTTCTCCTTATTTAATTGTTAGAATTTCCATAGGATTTCCTACATTTTAATTGTTTGTGCCTTTTTGTATATAGATTCTTAAGTGTGTCAAATGTATTTGAACTCATTAATTTTCTCCTTCATGCTATGGAATTGTGCCAAAGTCTAAGTTTCCAACTACAGTTGTCCACTTGTTTTTCATATTGCTGACATATTAGAAATTAAAAAAATTTACTTTATTCTGTACTTAAAAGAAATAAAACAAACAATTCTATAACATAGCTGAATAGAAAAAATATGATTGCACATGAAATTGTAAATATATTGTGTATAACTTGCTATTCCATATAAAATAAAGCTATCATACAAATTTCTTTTTTCCCTTTTATCCCTCCCCTCCCCACCTAGAGATGGTTACCATTAGATACAAATGTGTGTGTATTTGTCTGTATGTATATGTGTGTGAGCATATAATAATTCTATGCATACTTCCATTTATCAATTCTTTCTTTGGATACAAATAGCATATTTCTTCATAGGTCCATTGCTAATATAGATATTTATACCAGTCAAAATGTCTTAGTAGTTCAATGTTGTTTTGAAACAATATTGCTTTTACTGGATACACTATGCCTTTAGTTCTAATCATTTCACACTTCATTATTTCATGTAATACCTGTCCTGTGTTTCAGAGGTTTTGAAGGGAATCCTTGGTTTACAACATGGGGTAATAAAAGATTTCACCATGGACATAAAAGCTCATTGTTCATTTGGGCCCATTATCATAGGCAAAACCAAATGTTGTCATTTATCAAGTCCTGGAAAATAGCAGGGTACTTGAAATGACAGGAATGTGATAAGTCTCTGAATGCTCTATGCTAATGTGCAGTGATCAATTTATGAAGGTGTAATTTGAGAGCAAGATCAAGTATCAATGGGTTGTATATAATCTTACTGAAGGTTAAAAGTCTAAACACCAATAAATAAAAGAAGCTGTGATTCCATAAACAATGAACTGAATGATCTTTGCTTCTGAACCAGGGAATTACTTTCTTAAACTACAAATATGGTGAATAATAAAGTCACTTGAACATATTTACCAAAAAAAGTTATTATGGAAAAACTTAAATGTGCACTAAATTAAAGTGTCACCCCAAAGATAGGTTAAGTGCCATGATTTTACCACTGGTTTTCTTTTGGATTTTTTGGAGGGCAATTGGGGTTGTGACTTGCCCAAAGTCACACAGCTAGTATTTGTGTTAAGTATCTGAGGCTGCATTTGAACTCAGGTCCTCCTGACCCCAGGGCCAGTGCTCTATTCACTGTGCCACCTAGATGCCCCATAGTACTGGTTTTCTAAGTAAGTTATAACCTTACTACATACTTTAGGTGACATTTGAGATGCCATGTATCTTTGAAGTTCAAGGTCCTTGATTTCTAAATGGCTCAAGTTCACTTTCTAAGGCTATAATTTTCAGAGTTATCTTCATTGGTGCATGACAAATCTTCCCCTCTTGGTCCTTAGTTTAATGAAATCTCAAGTCTGGGAAAACTTCACCCTCAAAATTAAAAAAAAAGATTATATTTGCATAGTTTGCACAAGAAATGATGATGTATTGAAAAGAAAATGTGCTTGAAGTAAGAGGCCCTGGTTTCATCTTAACTCTATTTTTTGGATTTGGAATTGGTGGCTTCTTAAATCCCTTCTAGATCTAAAAATCTACATTTCTGTGATATTTTCCATGAATCCTTTCTCTTATGCCTTTCATATTTTTTTCTTAGCTAAAACACATAACAAAACATCACTATCCATTTTTTGCTGGCATAGAATGCTTCTTTTTTCTTCAAAGTATGGTCTAGCACTTCTTAAACTCTGGGTTGCCACCCAGATGCAGAGTTTGAGAAGCCCTGGATGGGCTGCTAGAGGAAAAACTTTAAGAAGCCCTGGAAACTTTCTGTTTCCACTTTATCTTTACCTATTTCACTTATCATTTCCCCTTTTTATTTTCCTTCACCATTAATCCAAACTTCTAATACTGTTTCTACTATAATTACTATTGAAATGACCTATTATAATTTTATAAGTAGTTACATAGTAACTGCTATGTAATTATTATTATAATGACCTATTAATGACAATGATTATTTCTAATGACCTCTTTTTCATAAGATCTCTTGGTCTTTTTAGAGTGTGGCCTTCTTGATCATGTCAAGAGATACAAAGGGGTCTTCTTTGGCAAGGCAATGTAGCATAGCTGAAAGAGTTCTGGTTTTGGTCTTATAAGATGTAGGTTTGAATGCTGGCTCTGTAATCTAGGGGACATTTAGAAAGTCACTTTATATCTATGAACTTTAATTTCCTCTACCATTAAATGGAGGGATTGGACTATAACCTCAAAATCTTGCCAGTTACAAATCTGTGAACCTAAGTTTATGGAACTTGGTTGGTTTGTCAAGTTCAAGTTTATGTTGAGTGGGAAAGGATGTATAGCAACATGCTTAGATAGGGTAAATCTATTTTCATAGAAGAATTATTATAATTTTGGGTTTAGGGTTGTTTAAGGACTCTGGTTTAAATTAATTATTTTCCTGTATAGTCAGTTAAGCTAGTTTCTGTCACATTACGCTAAGCTACCATTTTTTTTGGTGCCCGTGTTAATGGAGGTAATGTATATGCTTAGTGGGACAGAACTGTATAAATTATTGGAAAGACTCAATGATAATAATAATCATAATAATAATAATGCAACAACAACAATAATAATAATTACCAGCATTTATATAGTCATTATAGTGCCCACTGTGTGCCAGGCACTGTGCTAAGTACGTTACAAATATTAGCTCCCTTGACCCTCATAACAACCCTAAGAGGTAGTCACAATTATAATCTGTATTTTACAAGTGAAGAATCTGAGTCAAACATAGGAAAAGTTACTGATACAAAGTTCACATTAGCAAGAATCTGAGGCTAGATTTGAACTTAGGCTTCTTGATTCTAGCCTCAGCCCTCTATCCACTGTGTCCCCTATCACTATTTCAGCTCTTAAGTATAAAAAGGATGTGAAACTCAATTAGAAAATCATAGACCCTAGAAGGGAACTTAGAGGTTGCCTTGTCCATCTACCTCCTTTTTACAGATAAGGAAACTGAGGTATATGGAGCTTACATAATATGAATGAAAAAGCACTGTCTTTGAAGACCTGTGTGACTTTTTTCAGGTCATCTAAACTCCATGAGCCTCTGTAAAATCTGTAAAATGAGGGAGTAGGAGTAGATGGTTTTTGAGACATCTTCTAGATTCATGATTGATCCAAAGTGACAAACAAGAAGTAAATGTCAATGCAAGATCAGACCCTAGGTTTTCTCATACAAACATCAGGACTCTTTGGACTATAATTTGATCCATATGAATTCATAGGTTCCCAAAGTGGACTATATGGACCCCTGGCAGGCACTGGAATTATCCAGGGGGATGGTAGCAGCCTCAGGTGCAATTGGGAGGCATTGAATAAAAACAAGGGACCTGTGGAAAGAAGAAAAGATAAGAAAAATTTGAAAAACTCTTTTTACAGGTTTCATCTGTTGTGCAACAATAAACACACAAAATGCTAGTTATAATCTATCAATGCTCAAGTATTCCCACAAGTCTTTACAAGGAAGTGTTGGCAAGTGAGTGTGTCCTGCATTGTCCTGAAGTCCAGCATGCATTGGCAGGGATACGTGCATGTAATGATTAGTTCACAATATGATACCATACAGTTTTATGACACAATATTATGTCATCAAAATCTCAATTGTAGGAAAAAAAACCTCCACAAATTTACAATAAACTATTAAATTTAAGATATGTCACTTAAAATTAAATTTTTTTTGAAATGACAACATTTTTTTTCAAACGTTAAAGGGTTAAAGAAAGTAGATTTCCATGAAGGTGCTGAATCTTTTTGTAAAGGGGCAGTAGGCCAAACAAGCTTATGAACCTCTGCCTATGATCAACAGGGTGGAAGACCGACTCAATCAAATCTTCAATAAGGAATTCCACCTGGGCCTAAGCATTTCTGGGGGAAGTGGGGCAGGCCACTCAGGCTATCACCCAAGAAACCCTTTCCAGAGATGATTACAGGATGGTCCCCAAGTACAAGAAAAGGGCCAACTTTTATGGGCTGCTTGCTGTGAGGAACTGGGGAAGGGCCACTATGTGGAGAGGACAAAAGGATTGTAAAAAGTACTTCCCATAATTGCTTCCCTACTGTAAAGCCAGACATAAGCAGCTTTCCAGAGGACTGCTGCTATGAACAGCTTTCAAGGTTCTGATTACATAATATAGTGAACACTCTATTCAATAACAAATCGTAGCAAAACATTCACAGAGTATCAAGATACAGCATTCACAATGTTACAACTTATCACAGAAAATCAAAATACAGTATTCACAACAGCTTATCACTCAAATGGCCACATAGTTTTCACCAAAGTGGTCACAATATTTAGAAAAAAGAACAATCATCTCAAAGTACAATAGTCAAAGTCTTCCACTCATGGGGCACACTAAATTAGCTCAGTCACTTATTCAGCAATCAGTTATTAAGTATCATTAATAACTAAATACAATCATTAGAAAATACACAAACCCTCCACCCCTAGGTCACTAGTAAAGCACAATTTCATCATTACTCAGTACCCACAGAGAGGTCTTCATCTTGACTTGGGGCCTGTTCTCAGATTCCCTGGATCCCCTTTCATTGTCCCAGATTTTACCTGGATTTACCAGACTGTCACCTGGGTTCCATGGCAGACAGCTCCTAGTTCTTTGTCCAGCTCTCTGGGTAGGTCCTGCTCCACACTGACATTCACAGGGTCCAGTCCATCTCAAATCCTTCACAATTTCTGCTCCAGGGAATTCAAGGCTCTACCAAGCCACAAAGTCCCTGCATCCGGGTCATGCTTCCTTGGTCTTATGCAGCTCATTAAAAAAATCAGAATCACCTTATCCAGCCTGTGGGGAGGGAGCTCAAGGGGGCTCCTGGGCTCCTGTTCAGAAGAAGCTCCACCACCACAAGTTCTCAGGAAATTCTGCCTCATTTCTCAACTCTCTCTTCTGTATCTGTTCTGCCTCCAGATTCTTGTCCTAAGAAATTCTGACTGTGTCTTCCTGGGGCTTTTCCTTATATATACACAACATTAGCTTCCTGTTTCAGCCAACCCCTTCCTGTTACATCAGGAACAGGGGTTCATACCTTCTTTTTCTTTCACAGAAGTTTGATTAGTTACTAAGTGCTAAGTACCTGTTTGCTTTTCAATACAAAAAAGGCATCTTCAAGTTACTATTACACCTGCTTAGTTAGGTGACTTTAGACAAGACATGTAAAATCTATGGGCCCATCATCTGCAAATATATGGGCTGAATTGTGTATTTAAGGTCCCTTCCAGTTAAAAATTTCTTACTCTCTGATCTCTCTCCAGAGGAGCAGATCTCATGGCTGTGTACAACCTGTTTACCTCAGTCTGACCGGTTTGATGTGTACAATAAAATGAATTGAGATGCACAAATAAAGGACAGAGTCTACACCTTATTTTGTAAAGCTAACACTTTCGTGTAAGGTGAAAGAGTAAGACAATCAGTGGATTGGGGTAGGTGAGCATTTGAGGCTTGAGTCTTTCCTTGTGTAACTCCGAGGTAATAACTTCCTACAAGGTAGATTTCTAAAAGAGGGCCCAAATTCAACAAAATTTTGCACCTAGATGGTTAAGAAATGTTTCATATTTATTCTCTGAATTATACATATACATAATTTGTATGTATATACACATTAGTTAAGCAAAGTTGTTTATGAGAAAAGATATAATATATTCCTTAACAGAACAAATTTAATAAATATGCAAAAAGATGTAAGGATTGGACAAAACCTATTCTTTTTTCCTTTAAGTGGGCTTGTTTTTCTCAGGGCTCTTGGTCCTCTCCCCCCACCCCAGTCTCCATAAGGCACACAGTAATCTATATCTCTCAGCTTGTCCATTCAGATACAGGTCTTCTTTCATAGTCTTACTGAAGGGCACTTTAGTTTCTCCCAGATATGTCAGGCAGCAACTAATGTCCCCAGCCTAGCACTAGAAACAATATCTCTTCCTTCTCTCCTATTTCTCTGTAAGGGTCCCTAAACTCCCATATTCATAGAGAGTGAAAATCTCCCTCTCCCTTCAACACTCCCCTCTCCTTTGCCTGAGGACAGATCTTGGATTAGTTTACTTTTGCCCTGAAATAGGAAAAACTACACATCCCAAGGGGATTATGGCCCACTAGCCCTTTTGACAAGCTTGTTACTATTGACTTTCTGAACATCTTACTTTCTTGTTTTTGTTTATTTTTTAAATATGACTTGCTATGAGCTCTCTGTGGTGCCTTTTCTCTCCTACTTTCTAAGTGTCCACTAGTGCATGCTGATTATCTGACTGATACTATTAATAATAATCCATAAAAATTAGAATGTTCATAAACTCAGTATTAGTACAAAAAATTAATCAGGCTCATTCACATACATCCTTTCTTCAAATAGAATGAATATAGATCATGCTTGACTTTCTATTTTACCTTTGTTTCAATTATAATGTACCTTTACACACACACACACACACACACACACACACACACAATGTTTGTGGGCCTGTCTAGGGGAGAAAAAAAAGTGCACTTAATTCAAGTAATTGTTTCACTTGAAAGAAAGCAATGAATGAAGGTAATAAATGAATCCATATTAACCACTTTCTAAGGGTCAAGCATTGTTGCAAACACTGAATGCAAAATCCAAAATCACAGACAGTCCCATCCTCCATGGAGCATACATTCTAAAACAGGACAACAGAAATAGTGAAGTGGTGGCCAGTTAGGGCCCTTTTCATTAGGAAAGTTACAGGGATATTGAGATAAGATACAGGGACATTGATTTAATCATGCATGGTTCCAAAACTGGAGAATGAAAAAGATGGCACACATGGTGGAAAGATGATCTGGGTGTAGAGACTGACATGATATATGGTTAGAGCCTCCCTGAAGTAATGGTCCACCAGGGGCAGTTACAGATTAGGATATCAGGACACCAGGGCAGACATTCTGAGGTAAAAAGAGTTCAAATATCCAAGGCCTGGTCTCTGATCCTGAAGGTAAGGCAATTCTGGGGGAATAGTCCCAGAATAATAGAAGATAAGTGACCCAGACACTTTTTTGAAAGCAGTTAGATTTTCTTTATTTTAAAATTAAGAATGTGGTTTTAATTGTATTGTGTATTGACAATCAATACAGTGTAGATACCATCGAAGTCATTCTTTAAACTGTAACTATATAGTTATATTAATTTTGATTCAGGAATCTCAGAGACATGTGTAAATGTTTTTAGGTAGCTGATTTTTTTACTTCCTTTAAAGAGCTAGAGACAAATAATGGTTTGGGGAGATACCTTGAGTAGCCCAGAATTTGACTGTAAATAAAAAAGAGGAGTTAAGACCAGTCTCCAAAGTTCCCAACTCTTTCTGGGCCCATTCTTCCTATTCTCTCTTATACATTTTAAAGATACACTGAATTCTAAATGATAGAAATTTGAAGGAATAATTATTCTAGATTAGATAAAATACATGCTGCTTTTTTGCTTTCAGGCATATTTCTTGATTACACAGATATATGAGAAACATCTACTTTGCATTAATATCTTATTTAAGTTACATCTGAACAAGAAAAAAAATTGATTTTTTTTCTCCTTTAGATGCAAGACTCTGATTATTAAACTATTGACTCCAGACTGGTAAAAGAAAGGCCAAGTTCGTTAATTCAGTGCTACATAAATACAATGGATTATTAGCACAGGAGTCTCCTCATGACTTCTTCCAAGACCTGTCTTGGAAGACATTTTCATAAAAATAAACCACACATTTCATAATCAAATAGACAGAGAATCCCATAGGTATTCTCACTGACAGAATACATGAGATGGTGAATAGTTTAACTAATTAGGGATACAAAAAGGTATTGAAAATACAAAGTGCTGGATAATTGCTTTTTTGCTATTTGTTCTCTCTCTGTCTCTGTCTCTGTCTCTTCCTTTATTAACTGCTTGGATTTTCTAGTGGTAAAGGAAATAATCCTTAAAAGGCATTCCTGTCTATTCCTGTTTCATTAAATCAACAGAAATAGAGTTAAAGTTAAAAAGGCTTTATTTTGCACTCCCTTCTTAGTCTGCATTTTGGTAACATCTCCAATTCTTAAGGAGGTTCACTAAAACAGTTTGGCCTCAATTTTAGTGCCTTCCTTGTCTTCCTCATTTCCTGATTGTCAACTTTCAAACAGTCCAATAAATATTCATCCTGAAATAAGTAAAAATACAAAAGAAAGTTAGCATTTTTGACTTGGGTTATGTTATTGACTGCGTTCGTCTAATGAGGTCATGCATGATCTTTAAATTATATAGTGATATATAAAGTGATATATAATGCAGAAATCTTGTGAAATTCATCTAGCTGGCTAGCTAGATTGCTAGATGCATGTATATATATATGTATATTTATAGCTGTTTTATAGTTAAATTGACATCTTAGATACTTTTAGTTTAGAATCCCTTGTTTCCTTCAAAATTCAGTTCAAATGCCACCTTTTTTTTCATAAAGCTGTTCCTGATCCCTGCATTTGCTACAGTTTCTCCCCCAATGGTTTTTGCATTTATTTTGTATGTACTAATCATTGTTTATGATGTTTTCCACAATAGAATGGGAGCTCCTGGAGGGTGTGGAGTTTTTCACTTTTATGTTTGCCTGTCTAGCATCTAGAATAGTGCCTGATTCATTATAGGCGCTTAATAAATGTTTGTTGATTTCTTGATTTATTGATATTGTCAATGAAGGCAAAAGTCACATCCATAGAGGTTCCAGTGTCCTCCCATAGAACTTAGAAGGTCACATAAGGGGTATTAAACTCTTTTTAGTTGATTATTCCAGTGAATTCAAAAGACATTATTTAACGATTTTAAGCCTTAATAAGCCTTTGAACCAACTTGAAAACTTCCTATTCAACTTTTCCCTAAATATTTGACAGGTCGATTCAATTCAACAAACTTGTTTTAAATGCCTACTATGTGCAAGGTTCTACATCAGAAAATCACTCTATGACTCACACATTAATAAAATTTAATTACTACCTAATTGGTGCAGTGCTTAAAGAGCTTGTCCTGGAATCAAGAAGACCTAAGTTTGAATTAAGCCTCACATATTGTGATCCTGGGCAACTTCCTTATTCCTCAGTTGCCTCATTTCTATAGTGATTATAATAGTAAGACCTATGATTTGTTGTAAGGATACTTGAGATCACGTTGGTAAAGAGTTTCACAGACCTTAAAATATTATGTAAATGTTAGCTATCAATAGTTGTAGCTATTAGCTCAGGTTCCAGATTTGGCCAACTGCTTTAGAAAATAAGATCAGTTATTGTTTATTAGTCAGTTAGACATAAAACCATTTACCAAACAATTAAGCCCTATCAAGGGTTTTAAAAGTGAAAAGTACAGGCTCATAAACAAGATAATAAAAATAATAATACATGCTACTACAGAGACCAAAGCATTACATATAATAGTATTTGCCTGATTTAATATGACTAATCAAGGCATATTCTTAATCTTTATCAAGAAAAAGTCTTGAAGCTCAAATCATATCTCAGAATTGCTATCCAAGACAGAAGGGCTAAAATGTAAAAGGGAGGAAAGATTCTGATGCTTTCTAGGAATGATAATATATTCTTATTAGAATAGATGGTAAAGAAACTGTAAACACCACACACACAATCATACACATACATACAGAGAAGGAATTGGTTATCTTTAAATGAAGAGATAATAATTTTATAAAATTAATTCTATTAAGTGAATTATTAATTGAATTCTATTAAAGGTATTTCTGAAGTTTTGTTTGTTTTTTGTTAGGGGGCAGGGAGGAGATTGGTTAATTTCCTCAGTGGAAATATTAAGAGGAAACATCTTTTTTTTTTGTCTTTTTGGAAGGGGGAAGGCAGGGCAAATGGGGTTACATGACTTGCCCAAGGTCACAAAGCTAGTGTCTGAGGCCAGATTTGAATTCAGGTCCTCTTGACTCCAGGGCCTATGCTCTATTTACTGTGCTACCTAGCTGCCCCAAGGAAACCTTTTTTAATGATTCAGATCAGCACTGGTTTTTTTTTTTTTTGGTAATTTATAGAATATGAATTACCTGAAGTGATGAGAGATTAAGTGGCCTGGATAATAGATGTCAAAAGCTGAACCTGAGACAAAGTCTCCATGCCTTCAAAGATAATAATATCATACTACCTTACTTATTCCTTAGAATATCATACTCAAAGGTATTTATATATAGGATTAGAGTTCAAAAATATGAACAGAAACATGGCATGTGTGGACCACAAATCCTGCCAGACTCCGTAATAAAATAGAAAGCAAGCAGTAAAATTAGCTAAATAGACTATCCAGATTAAGTCTTGATGGAGTATCTTCATGGTCCACATTCCTCTAGCTTGACTGTTATTTTACATTTTTATAATTTAATATATCACCTCTTAGATTTAAAAAGGACATGACCACTGATTCTCCCTTCTTTTCAGAAGTCATCCCCAGGAATCATTATGCTTACCCAGAAACCATGGCTTCCTGCCATCTCTCCATTACTATTTCTGTCACAACTAGGTCTTTGAGTTAATAACTCATCATGATGATCTAAGGACTCATCTTCAAAGGAGTAAAATGTCCATCACTGATTGACAACACCAATTTTGACTTTCCTTTTCAAAACTACAATGACACATTCATATGATCACATTTTGTTACCTTACCTTTATATTTTCCCTCTTTTTAACAACTGCCACTGCATTCTAGAGGCTTTCTTGTTACATTGTTAGAAAATTAACTCAGTTCTAAAATCTCATAGAACTACAGAATTTCAGAGTAAGAAATTTCTACAATGGTTAGCTTATCAAAAATGCACTCAAATAGGAATCTACTCTATACATAAACACTAGGTCATTTTTCTTCAACTGAATGGGGACTAACAAAAAAATTTCAAATGAAGGAACCTACTGATTCATATCAAGTTCTTTTTATTTTTTCCCCTTAGACATGGCATAAATTTCACTCTTTGTCACTTGCACCCACTGATGTCTCATTTCCCTCCAACACATTCACACACACATGCACATACACACATGGCATGCTATCTTCACAAAACCAGAGAATTGTCCAGATTTGAAGAGAATTTAGATATTTTCTGCTAAAATTCTTTCATCTTTTAGGTGAAGAAACTAAGCACCAAAGGACTGAAGTAATTTGTACAGAGTACCATAATGATTTATTAGCAAAACTATGAAGAGAATCCAAGTTCCCTAATTCCCAGTCCATTGTTATTTATGCTATACCATAATATTTATGAGTTTTGCTTCCTATATTAACATCCTTGGTTCCCATCACAGCAATATAAAAAAACAACAACAACAACATTTGTTTCCAGTCCTGCCTAACATAATGAGGAAGACACAAATAATATTGCAGAGAGCAAATTTCCCTTATAAGCTATATATAAAATCTTCACATGAACTTGATTTACATTCACCTTAAAGACCAAGAGAATCTCAAATTGGGAAATGTCAAGGGTCAAGAAAACTTCATGGTAATTTGTGTTATTTAACTCATACTTATGGCCAAAACAATTTATTATATGTACTCAAAACTTTGATTCTTCAGGAAAGTCTAACAAAAGAGCCACAAAATCAGCAGCAGCTAAATTCCTGAACTATTTTGGTATTATGAAAGAAAATGTGTGGAGAAGGAATTTCCACACTGAAGCATATGTTCTGGTTAGGCATTAAGAAAACTGAGACATAAAATCTGATTTCAATTCATGACAAGTTTGAATATCAGAAGGAAATTTAGGGCTCCAGCACATAGGATCCTCTAGTTTAACTATGCATTATCAAGGAAATGGAGTGTAGGAAATGAGCATCTAAAGAACTTCGTTCATCTTTTTTTTTTTAAATAAGTGGAAATGTTTTAAAAAATAACTCTGATTGCATTTTGTATACATCTCAATTTGGTATCTTGTTATAGCTATTTTTTGTAGGTGAATTGATTTTGATCAGCTTTTCTCTTTCTCCTACATTTTCTTTCAAGAAAACAGATCAATTTTCATCAGCATTAAAATATACATGTCAGAAAAGGGAAGAGAGAATAAAGATTCTCAAAGGGATGAAAGCTTTTAGATATAAAAAAGTTTGTGATTTTTGTTTGCTATGTTTGTCAAATGTGGCATTATGAGATTCTTAGATGATAAAAGAAAGATTTGTAGAGGTGGAAATAATCTTAAATATCATCTAATCACAATTTCTATCCCTCTCATCAATTCAATTCAATTCAAAAAAAATTTAAGTGCCTACTAGCAATTAGGTACCCTCCCTGTTGCTAGAGATACAAAGACACATTCTTTGTTGTTGTTGCAGTATGTTGTTGTTTATCATCTGTACCCTGATAAACAAATGCAAGATAATTAAAGGAGAGAAAACCCATTCAAAACTAGGCATATCAGCTAACCTTTGCAGGACTTGTCCACTGAGCAATGCCTTCAAAGACAAGGATTTTGAAATGCAGAAATGAAGAGGGGATATACTCTAGACATGAGGCAGATATTGTACAAATATTCAGTCAAGAAATATAATACAAGCTAGAGAAAACTATTTCAATTTTGCTTGAATATTGAGTTTTCATAGGTGAATGATGTGAGATAAGATTGGAATGATGAGGAAACTGGGACCTAGGAGTCAAAGGGGACTGCCCAAAATTATACTTTTCTGTTCTTACATGACTTTTTCTGCTTTAATGTATTATCTCCAACATACTGCTCTAATCAGAAGGTGGAGGCGTATCTAATGACTGCTCACCTTGTTCTTCAAAAGTATTCTATCTAATGATTAAGTTCTTTTTCCTAAGTCATAGCCCTATATCTGCTTCAGCAGTCAGTCTGAAATAGTGTCCTGTGTTTATGGAGTTCACATTGGTACTGATGTGAGATCCTTGATGATATCCCTCAATGCAATTCACAATGCAACAAACATTAAGCACATGCACTAGGAAAAGAGGAGTGGCATTCCAAAGGTTAGATGAGGCATGTTCCCTGAGTCAAACTTAAAAACCTACTAACAAAATAAGACATGTATATAACTGTGATTAATAATAATACATTGCAGCTGAATTAACAAGGTACAAGTAAAAGTGCCATGTACAGTCTGAAGAGAAAATTGATAGGAGAGATTCAGAAAGGTTTTTCATAGAGGGTAGAATTTGATGAGGGACTTTCTTCCTTTTTATTTAAGAATTACATTCTTGATTATGTCAGATCTCCCTTGAAGTCACTTTCCTTGTAACATCTAAGCTAATGGTATCTTATATTCCCTTGAACTTTTTTGAAATCTGCTTTCCCAGAATCTAAGACACATGTCAGACTATTCCTGGATTTCCTCTCCTCTATCACAAAGTCTAAGAGGGAAGTTGTGAAGCCAAGATGGCAGAACACAGGCAGAAACTCAGTTGAACTCTCCCAACATTTATCTCCAATAATAACTTTAAAATAATGCCTCAAATATTATTCTGTAGTGGCAGAGGCAATAAAATATCATGGCAAGACATTCTTTTAGCCCAAAACATCTTAGGAGGTTAACAGGAGAAGTCTATGATTCAGATTTGGGGCTATACCAAGGTCCAGTGTAGATAGATGATCATTAGTGCTCAAGACAGAGATACTGGTTATAATTATAAAGCACAGAACAGTGCTTATGGTCATACATAAGGGAGGAGGAGTTCTGGTCTCAGTTTCCAGGCAGAAAGGAGCACTGGAACTTGTGGTTATAGGAGAATAGGAAACCTGGGCACAATCCCAGGCCCAAAAGGAGCACCAGCACTGGCATTAGAAAAAAAAATAATGTACCTTCCAAGGAAAAGACCAGAGCATAGACCAAGAGAACACTGACCACACTTCTCCTTGGATTATACAACATTAAAAACAACAAAAACTTACAGACCCCACAAACTAGCTCTGAAAACAGCAATACAAAAACCTGAAGCTTGGGGCAAAGCCCTACCCCCACACCCAAAGAAAAATCTAAATTTAACATAAAGTTAAAAGTAAAGAAATAGGTTGGAAAAGTGAGCATACAGTAACAACAAAAACAACCTGATCATGAAAAGCTACTATGGTGAAGGAGAAGATCAAGGCATAAATTAAGAAGGCATAAAATCAAAAGAGATACAAATGAAGCCTCAAAGACAATTGTGAATTGGACAAAACCCAACAAGAATTCCTGGAAGAGATCCAAAAGGATTACAAAAACAAAATATGTGGAGAAAAAAATGGGAAAATAATGAGAATTATGCAAGAAAATTATAAAAAAATTCAATAGCTTCATAAAGAAGGTACAAAAAATTAATGAAGATAATAACAAACAAACAGAATTGGTCAAATTGTAAGAGAAGTACAAAAGCTGACTCAAAAAATAAGTACTTAACACTTAGAATTGGACAAGTAGAAGTTAATGACTCTATGAGACATTAAATATCAATAAAAACCAAGACAAAAGAAGAAGAAGAAGAAAGAAGGAGGAGGAGGAGGAAGAGAAGATGGAGGAGGAAGAAGAGGAGAAAGAGGAGAAAAGAGAAAAATCAAAGGAAAAGAAAAGAAAAGAAGTATCTTATTGGAAAAAACAGTTGAATTGGAAGATAGATAAAGGAGGAATAATTTAAGAATTATTGGTCCACTTGGAAACCATGGTTTAAGCAAAGAGCCTGATTCTTCCAATTTCTATTTCACCTTCTGGTTCTAAAATATCAGGGCAGTTTTCCTTAATAATTTCTTGAAAGATTATATCTAGGCTCTTTCTATTGATAATGGCATTCAGGTCATTCAATAATTTTTATATTCTCTCTCCTGGATCTATTTTCCAGGTCATTTTTTTTCCAATGAGGTATATCACATTGTCTTTCACTTTTTCTTTCTTTTGGTTTTGTTTTTTTTTTCTTTATTTCTCATGAAGTCATTAGCTTCCACTTGCTCCATTCCAATGTTGAAGGAATTATTTTATAGCTTCAGGATTGGTGGGCAGCATTTTTCATACATACTTCTAGGGTACTGTAAGTTTTCAATTCTTCCAAGGTAGTATAATCTAAGCAGAGGTGTTTGCTCTGCTCCTGGCCTGTGCTCTGGACTATAAATGACCACAATCAGTCTTTTCTACCCTGGGACTGTGAGAAGGGTCTCCTTTCCATCACTGCCATGAGTTCTGCTATGTTAGTACTCCTCCTTGAGCTAGCACTGCCACCTACGACAGAAACCCAGGTACAAGTATGGGCAAAGCATCAGAGTCCTGCATCAGTGCTGGCAGAGAGACTACTGGTATCTCTTCCTGAGCAGGTGTTTGATCCCCATGCCATCTGTGGGCTGAGAGCTTCAGAAGCAGCAACTGCATCCGTTGCCGATTCAGGCATTCCCAAGGCCTACTCTTAGTTTTATGTGACAGGGCTCTTATGGTGTGGCCTGTGCTGTTCTTTGCTCCACTCTCAGCCAGGTGTAATGGACTTTTCCAGCAGACTTTTTAAGTTGTCTTTGGAGTCTGTGGACTGAGAGGTCTGTAAATCATTGCTGTCAGAGATTCAGGAATCATATTATGATATGATTAAATATTGAAATATTAAAGACAGAGTAATAACAAATGACATGATGCTTTACTTAATACATTGTAATTATATTACTATAAATGACTGATATGTTTTAATTAATGCCTCCCCCATTATTAGTAATGAAATTGTGCTCTTCAATCTATGATCTTTTCCTCAATTCCCTTTGTGGCCAATGTCTTCAGTTTGTAAGAGGAATGGTTGGGGCTAGGCTGCAGCTATACAGAAATGTTTTATTAAATTTAATATAATATACTCATTACAATCTCACATAGAGAACACACATTTCTTTCCTTTCTCTGAAAATAATATAATTTTCTTAATATAACTTGATTAAAATATTCCAGTTGACAAAGATAAAAATCCCAGGGAGCATGCAATTACTTTCCTGATAACATGTTTGTGAACTAGATGACCTCAATATAGGAATCAACTGTATAAATTGTCATGCACACTAGACTAGGAGTTAGGTGTCCTTCAATCAAACTGCCTCTGTTAGAAACTTATGTGACACCAGGAAATTAATTTCTTCTCTTGTTCATAATTTCCTTATTTTTAAAATGAGGAGGTTGGACAAGATGAAACCTAAGATCCTTTCCAGTTCTAGGACTTTCTTCTACCTAGATCTCAGGTCCCAGAATTTATTCACTTTGAAATGGAGTACATATTGGAATATGGCTGTAAATTTCATGAAGCACATTTGCTGACAAATTAGTTCCGTGGATGATAAAATAAAGTATCTACTCCAAGTGAACCCCCAAAGCCTATTAAACTATTAGTGGAAAATGTTAATTACAAAATTGAAAATAAAGTCTCTTTTTTTCTTTGACTTTCAAACAATAGGACCTTCTCAGTTCATGCCAAGAACTTGAATAGAAAGTGAAATTAGGAAGTAGAGGAGTGCTACATATTGTACTAGATGCCTTCAAAAGCATTGTTCAGGAAATTTGGATAATGCAGAAGGTTTTGGGGAGATAAAAAGTAATTAAATATTATAATGTAGTTGCAATGTGATAGATTATAGAAGGCATCAAGTGTTTAATAAAAGGCATAAATCCCAAAGAATTTAGCAATTTCCTTTTAGTGGATTGGACAGCATTTTCTCAGTTGATTGCAGTTTATGGTTACTAATCATGTCAATTCAGATTTTGATGTTGATTGGACCAACGAAAAGCTTGAAGATTTACTTATGACTAGGAATGCTATAAGTACTTGCTATGTGTGCCATGATTATAGAAAACCATGATGTAACATATATATGACAATATGTATGTCTGAAGGCAAGTAAAAATAACATAATATAAAACCTTTGGTATCTCAACATGGTAAACATGTGAAGCTTATATGGTACTAAATGGGAAAATGCAGCCCAATCACCAAATTCAAAAGTCAGAAAATGAAAATCATAAATTTTAGCAGGTAAAATGATTCTATAACTACCCAGATATTTCAGAATCTCTTCACAAGCCTATTAAAAAAAACAAATTTATTTGTAAAGTGTAATGGTATAGGAGAGCATCATGGTTGAGGAAAATCTGAATTCTATTCTCAATAACAGGTGGTTCAGAATAATATCAAAGCATTTTGGTCATCTGAATAAATTCTGTCCTCAATCTAATGAAGAACCAGAAATCTAGAAAATGGAACCCACTTTATTTATATATAACTATAGCTACAACTCTCTCTATATATAAAAACTATACACACACACACACATAACATTCTGATCTAAACAATAATTTTGCTCAACTTTAACTATACCAATAAGTATCTTCATCAATAGACAATGCTTATGCCATCATTACATATTTATTGATGAAATGAATGAATAAACAGTATCAATAAGTAGCATTCACTAAAAACTGTGTTGAACGTGTGTATTATGTCTATATATAGAGAAAGGGTGGACAAATCCGGTAGGGAGCAAAAAGTAAAATGAAGAATACTACTTTTCATAAATTTGTATGTTTTAATAAAAGACAAATTATGATCCCTGTGATGCATAAGGAATTTATTTTTTGATGTAAAATAATGTGCATTGCAGTGGAAACTAAGATTTTTTGTAAAGATTGGCATCATGAAGACAGATATTGCAAACATGGAAGGGGATTGATGGTGTGAAATCTTCTAGTCTTGGCTAAGGTACAAAGATACCTTAGGTACAAGGATTCATTTTATAACTCTTACTATATCTTATATTATGAGGTTTAAAAAAAACTATTGGAGAAGTACTATTAAGTTACAGAAACTTTTCCTCATTCATATAAACAAAAGTTAAAATTTAATAAAGTTGTGTTAAAAGAAAACCTAGATTTTCTGTTTTGCTCCAACAAAACATAACTTTACTGTCCCTAAATACTTGTGATACTATTTATCTTATGGAGAAGTGTCAGGTGATGAAAATTACCTCTGCTTTGAAAATTATTTACAGATGAAAACAGAAGAAATTATCTAAGGCACACTAATCATTTTTTTTGCAAAATATTTTTTTTCCAATTACATGAAGAGATAGTTTTCAAAATTTATTTTTTATAAGATTTTGAGTTTCACTTTTTTTTCCTTCCCTCTCTCCTATCCTCCCTCCACAAGATCTCAACAAACTAATACAGGTTATACATGTACAATAATACAAACATATTTCCACATTAGTCATATCTTGAAAGAAGAAATGGAACAACAGGGAAAAGCCACATGAAAGTCAAAATAAATAGTATACTTAAATCAGCATCCAGACTCTATCAGTCCTTTCTTGGATGTGGATAGCATTTCCCATCATCAGTCCTTTGGAACTGTCTCAGATCATTGTATTGCTGAGAAGAGATAATTTAATCACAGTGGATTATAACATAATGTTGCTGTTATTTTGTACAAAGTTCTCTTGGTTCTGCTCATTTCACTGAGCATCAGTTCAGGTTTGTTAACCAACCTAACAAGAGATTTAGAACATTATGAAATACAAAAGAGTATGATTTCAGTTACATAACATTAAAAGGTTTTGCACAAACAAAACCAACACATTCACAATTAAAAGGAAAGAAGGGGGGAAATCAAGTTTTGCAGTCAGTGTTTTTGATAATGACCTCATTTCTCCAATATATAGACAACTGAGTCAAATTTATAAGAACACAAGTCATTCCCTATTTGATAAATGGTCAAAGCAATTGAACAGAGTTTTCAGATGAAGAAATTAAAGCTATCTATATCCATATTAATAAAATGGAGAGGAAATTAAAGCAATAATTAGAAGCTATTTTGCCTAACTGTATGCCAATAAATTTGACAATCTAAGTGAAATAGATGAATACTTACAAAAATATAAATTGCTCCAACACCAATTCCTATTAAAAATATTAGAAAGGATAGGATAGATGGAACTTTCCTTAAAATGATAAGTAGTTTCTACCCAAAACATTTAGCAATCATTATCTGTAGTGTGAATATGCTAGAAGCATTCCCAATAAGATAAGGGGTGAAAAATACCCCTTGTCACTACTATTATTTGATATTGCACTTGAAATATTACCAACAGCAGTAAGAGAAGAAACAGAATTTGAAGGAATTAGACTAGGCAATAAGGAAACTTGCTTTTTGAAGATGAAATGATGGTTGACTTACAGAATCCTAAGGAATTAACTAAAAAAGCTTACTGAAATAAATAACAACTTTACAAAGTGGCAGGATATAAAATTAACCCACATAAATAATTAGCATTTCTATAGATTATAAACAAAGCTCAACACAAAAATATAGCAAGACAAATTCCTTTTAAAGTTACTACAGACAATATAAAGTATTTGGGAATCTACCTGCCAAAACAAATCCAGGAACTCTAGGAATACAATTATAAAACACTTCACACAAGTAAAATTAAATCTAAGCAATTGGGAAAGTGTCAGTGGGACAAAAAGGATTAAAGCATGGAATGACAATGAAGTCAGAATTCCTGCAACAAAAGCTTCCAAGAAAAAATATGAATTGGTCACAGACCATGGGGGAGTTAAAGAAAGATTCTGAAAATCAAGTAAGAGAAGTGGAAGAAAAATTGGGAAGAGAAATGAGAATGATGCAAGAAAATCATGAAAAGAGAGTCAACAACCTGACTGAAGAAAAGAACACTTTAAAAAATGGATTAACTCAAATGACAAAGGAGGCCCAAAAAGCCAATGAGGAGAATAATGCCTTAAAAAGCCAAATTTGTCAGATGGTAAAAGAATTTCAAAAGTTCACTGAAGAGAATAATTCCTTCAAAATCAGATTGGAGCAAAAGGAAGCTTGTGGCTTTATGAGAAATCAAGATATACTATTAAACAGATACAAACAAATGAAAAAAATAGAAGGCAATGGGAAATATCTCATTGGAAAAACCACTCACCTGGGAAATAGATCCAGGAGAGATCATTTAAAAATTATTGGACTATCTGAATGCCATGATAAAAAAATAACCTAGAAATCATTCTTCAATAAATTCATAAGGAAAATTGCCCTGATATTTTACAACCAGTGGGCAAAATAGAAATCGAAAGAGTTCACTGATCACCTCTTGAAAATGATCCCCAAGAATCACCTACCCAGCAAAACTGAGAATCAAACTTGAGAGGAAAATATGGTCATTCAATAAAATGGAGGACTTTGAAGCATTCTTGATGAAAAAAGAACAGAGTTGAATAGAAAATTTAACATTCAAATACAAGAAGCAAGAAAATCATTAGAAGCTAAACAGGTAAAAGAAATCTTAAGGAACTTATTAAAGTTGCACTATTTACAACACAGGAAAATGATAATTATAATTTATGAAACATTTCTCAGTATCAGGATAGTTGAAGGGAATATAAGTGTATATATATATATATATATATATATATATATATATATATATATATATATATGTGTGTGTGTGTGTGTGTGTGTGTGTGTGTGTGTGTGTGTACATACCTATATATGCCAATATAGGAGGGTATATGGGTGTATGAATACATATGTGAGTGTGTTTATATATGTGTACAAGTATACAGAGACGAAGGTCACAGGATCAAATGAAGAGGAAGTGATGATATTTAAAGGTGAAATTGAGAAGTCAGAGAAGCATATAATGAGAGGAGATGGGGAGAGACAGAATGGGGTAAATTATCTCATCTAGAATATGTAATGGATAAGTGTTACAATGGAGGGGAAGAACAGAAAAGCAAAAGGGAACAGGTCAAACTTACTCTCATTGAACTTGGCTTAAGGAGGGAAACATACACACTAAATTGGGTATCTTGCCCTACAGGAGAATAGGGGGAAAGGGGATGAGAAGGGGTAGGATGGAGGGGAAAGCACATTGGGGGGAGGAGTGTAGTTAGAAGCACACACTTTTGAAAAGATACAGAGTTAAACTAGAAAATAGAACTAGTGGGGGTCGGGATAGGATGGAGGGAAATAAAGTCAGTCTTTCACAATATAACCACTATGGAAATGTTTTGCATAACTACACATGCACAACCTACATTGAATTGCTTATTTTTCCAGTCAGGGTGGGTGATGAAGGAGGAAGGCAAAGAATCTGGAATTCAAAGTTGTAAAATCAATTGTTAAAAAATATATAATAATAATAATTATTATTATTGTTAATTTACTTGCAACTGGGTAATAAGATATACAGGCACTGGATTATGGAGATCCATCTTACCCTACTGGAATGTCAGAAGGGGTATGGGGCAGGATATAGAAGAGAACAGATTGGGGGTGGGTGTATACAGTGGCATAGCAGTATTGGGGTGGTGGGTAGGGGGAAGATGGGGAGAAAACTTGTAACTCAATATCTTGTGGAAATGAATAATGTAAACTAAAAACAAACATTAAATTAAAAAAAAAAAAAGAAAAACCTGGAAAGACTTATAGGAACTGATGCTGAGTAAAGTGAGTAGAACAAACAGGACACAGTACAAAGTAACAGTAATACTATGTGATGACCAACTTTGATAGACATAGCCTTCTCAAAAATGCAACAATTTATGACAATGCCTGAAGAACTGTGATGGAAAATGTTATCTACATCCAGACAAAAATCTATGGACTTCTCTTTTTTTTCTTTCTTGTGGTTTTTCTCTTTTGTTCTGTTTCTTCCTTCATAAAGTGACTGTTGAAATATGTATGATCATAATATACATGTATAGCTTATATCAGATTGCATGCTTTGTCATGCAGGAGAAAAAAATAGGGGTGTAATATAAGAAACTCAAAATCTTATAAAGTTGAATGTTGAAAACTATCAATAGAAGTATATGGAATAATAAAATATTATTGAATTAAATTAAAATATTGTTAAATTAAATTAAAAAATTTTAAATAAAATCTACCAACACAGGCTACTATATATATCTTTTTTTTGGATCATTGAAAGCATGGGAATTGGGGTTAAGTGACTCTCCCAAGGTCACACAGCTAGCAAATACTAAGTGCTGGATTTGAACTCAGGTCCTCCTGACTCCAGGGCTGGTGATTTATTCACTGCACCAGCTAGCCACCCCTTGTAAAACATATTTTTAAAATATTCTTTTTAAAAATGCTTTATTAACTTCTGATTTACATCATTCGTTTCCGCCAGATTTTGAGTTACAGATTTTCTCCCCGTTTTCCCCCCACCAATCCCCCCAAAACGGCAGGCACTTCTCTTATCTGTTTCTTAAGGTCCTCTATGGCCTGTAACCAGCTGGTATTTTCCTTTGAAGCTTTTGGTGCAGATGTTCTGACTACACTGTTTTCCTCCTGTTCCATGCCTTGCTCCTTCTTGTCCCCAAAATAGGAGTGTAATGTTGGAACCTTCTGTCTGCTTTGTTTCCTTTGCCTGTTCATTTTGCCACTCAATTATTTAAATTTTATGGTTTTTGCCACAGTAGGACTCTGCCACCAGACAGGGGAGTTTTCATCCCAAATGCTGGTGTTTTCTCAGCTGCTGGAGGTATTAGATGAGTGCACTCTCTGAGGTCTCCACACGCTCTGCCAAGCTGGACACACACCCCAGGACCTCCATCCTAGACTGCAATCCAGATCCAAGCAGGTTAAAGCAAGAGAGATTACCCATCTGATTAGTAGTTGGTCCCCCTATGATCTGCAGGCCAGGAGCTGAAGCAGCCACGTGGTGCTGGCAGGCTGTGCCAGCATCTTGGTTTCTCAAACCGGAGTTAAAAACCACACACTCCCACTTACTGGGTCCCAAATTGTAGACTGCACTGGCCTCTCACCTTGTCCTTCACATCTGTGTATTGATAAATCTGGAAAAGGCCAAAGCTGCTGCTGATCTGGAGTCCCTTTGGCAGGAGGCTGGTCAGGCCCTCCCTGGGGCTAAAGCTTACGTGTGGGGCTGGGCTAGGCTCCCAGAGCGTGGCCCTGTATTCCTGCTGGCCTGCCGGGCTGTCCTCAGTGGGAGGTTAGCTTCTCTGTGTCATTTTGTGGGTTCTGCAGCTCCAAAGTTTATTCAGAGTCCCCTTTTTACATGGATTGGGGAAGGTGGAAGCCAGAGACAAGGGAAGGTCATGCTTCTACTCCACCAGCTTGGCTGTGCCCCCTCTTTAAAAAGTATTCTTGATTCTAGAAAAGTTTCTGGGAAGATAGCAAACTAGTTCTGAAATTTCCAAGCTCTCCTGATGTCCTTCATAAAAGAGATAATCATAGCACTTCATAGTGAACATAAAGTGGTAAAAATAAATAAGACTTGGGGCAGAATGGCGGTCATACTGGGAAAATTTGAGAATACCTGAAGAAAAAATGCTGGACAGAATTTGATCTCTGTGAAGAGTAAACACCTCTAGGCTCATCATTTATGTAACAAGAGGGAAGTCCTGGGGTTTGCTGGGTTGGGAAGCTGCCTCAGCTCCAGCCACAGGAAATTTTACCCCTGGGACAGAGAGGTGAGTTGGGTGTTTAAGCCAGGGAAGATGGAGGGAACCTCTTCTGAAAAGGAACACTAGACCCATCTGTGATTCAGAAACTTGGATAGGGTGGAGAAGGAGCCAGCACATGCCCAGTGAGTGCAGAAGCAGTGGGGCAGGGTTTGCTGCTGACTGTGTGCATTTACAGGAAACTGTAGGTCTTGGTTTTTGTTTCAATTCTGAGAGAACTAAAGGAGGATCTGAGGTCAGAGGCACCATCCACCGTACCCCAGGGTTATATGTGATTAATAAAACTAAGCTAATTAGTAGTAGTAATAGTAGTAATAGGAAAAAAGAAGAAAAAGAAAAGGAAGAAGAAGAAGAAGAAGAAGAAGAAGAAGAAGAAGAAGAAGAAGA
>NW_027185655.1:72174254-72195679 GCF_028583685.1 Petaurus breviceps papuanus
GAAGAAGAAGAAGAAGAAGAAGAAGAAGAAGAAGAAGAAGAAGAAGAAGAAGAAGAAGAAGGAGAAAAGAAACAAAGAGGAAAGAATCCAACCATACTTTGTGGATAGAGAAGACTGAGATTCATCTACACAGAAGGATATTGAAGTAAAGAAACCCTCTTCTACCCACAAAGAGTAATATTAATTGGTCACCTACCCAAAAAGAATTCATAGAATAACTTAAAAAAGACTTTAAAAATCAAATGATTGCAGAAAAGCTAAAAAAAAGAGATCAATTTGAGAAAAAGAAGAAGGCTATGAAAAGAAAGACAACCAATTACAAAGGGAGATCCAGCATCTTAAGGAAGAAAATGACTATTTGAAAATATGAATTGGGCCGGGGGAAGGTAGTTATAAGAGATCAAGAAATAATAAAACAAACTATAAAGAGTGAAAAAATAGAAGAGAATGTGAAACAAATCATAAAAATACTGATTTGAACTACAGATCAAGAAGAGAAAACATTAAGAATATTTATACTACTAAAACCTATGGTCAAAAAAGAATCTAAATATGATACAAGAAATAATTAAAGAAAATTGTCCTGAAGCAATAGAACAAGAGAGGGTAGAAATAGAAAAAAAATGCCCAATAACCACTTGAAAGAGATCTTAGAAGAAAAACTCACAAGAATATCATTATCAAATTACAAAATCCCCAGTTCAAGGATAGACTATTATTAGCAACATGAAAAAACAAATTAAATATGGTGGTGCCACAATTAGAATCAAAGAAATCATAGCAGCAGTGACACTAAAAGACCACGTATCTTGGAACACTATACATTGAGGAGCAAAAGAACTGGGGTTCTGACTGGAATTATCATACCCAGTAAAGTTAAACTTAATCCTGCATAGAAAAAAAAAATGGAAAAACCACTAGCCTGCTGAGCCAGGTCTGCAGGGCCTCAGTTGTTGATATGTGCTGTGGCAAAAAGCCTCCTGCTGGTCTGCCCAGATATCACTTGTGCTGGGCTGTGTTCCCCTTTTACCCTAGTGATATAGACCTTTCCTAAGTCCTTCTAAGTATCTTAAGCTGGAAAATGTTTTTACTCCTTTTTATGGATTGTGTCACTTCAGAATTCTTTCAGAGGCTAGATTTAATTTTGTTTCTGAGGGAAACTGGGGAGAGTTTGGACAACATCTTGCCTTTCTCTGCCATCTTAGCTTTGTCTATCCAAGGTACTTCTCTTTTTAAGCAATTGGGGTTAAGTAACTTGCTCAAGGTTACATGGCCAGTTATTTCTGGGTGTGGTGCTGAGTATCTGAGCCCAGATTTGATCCCCAGGTCATCCTGACACTGGAGCCGGGGTTCTTACTCGCTGAGCCACCTGGCCGCCCCTAAGCAATTGAGGATAACTAACTTGCTCAAGGTTACACGGCCAGGTTTTTCTGGGTGGGTGCTAAGTATCTGAGTCCGGGATTCCATCCCCAGGTCATCCTGAAACTGGAGCCGGTGCTCTTGCTTTCTGTGCTACCTGGCTGCCCCTATCCAAGGTATTTTAAAGAGAACATGGGGAAATATTCATAGAACCTGAAGCCTAAGTCATGCTATCATTTTGAATACAAAAGTATATAACAAGTATAGAAATGGCCTCCACAGTCAGTGTTGAGGTCTCTCCACTAGTAGTATTTTGACTTCTAGTGGAATGTAGTCTAATTCCAAGGGACTGGTGATCAACCCATAGGATAAATTTAAGATGAACTATATTCCCTGAAAATGATGCAACTTGTCTACAATGTTATTATTTTTCCTCATCTCCAACACTTCCACACTCTGCTTTTTCCATTTACTAGGCAAGTTACTAACCTTTTCTATTTTGAGCAGGGTTTCTTCTCTTCATGACAATTTTGACCTAGCGACTAGAAGGGTACCAATTGCACTAGCTATACAGGAGCCATTGGAAAATACCATGTCACACAAGCCCATATGAACTCTTATCTGCTGTCTGTATAATGTTTTAGGTAAGTGCTTTTTTTTATAAACTCTGTGATAAAAGGTAATAACCAGGAAACAAGATCCATCCCTTTATAATTTTGAATGACAGTTACTCTCATGGGATGAGTCCCTTTATGGATTGTCATCTGCAAGTGAGGGCTCATGATACTAATTTTCTTTTCAAAATCAGGATTCTTCTGTCCTTCCCTATTAGTATTGAAAGTGGCAATATACTTTCAGTTACCTAGATCCAGAACATGGGCATTTAATTTATAATTGTCATTCCACATGCACAATTCAAGACGCCTAATCTTGTTCCTAACTCTGCAACATCTCTCTGACATTTATCTCTTTTACTCACATAACCAGTACTGGAACACTTATTAACATGTTCATGACATCTTGCCTAGGCCATTAAAGAATTTTCTAATTAGTCTCCTTTTATGAATTTTTTCCCTCTCTGATCCATCCTCTACACACCTGCCAAAGTAATTTTTTTCCAAAACACTAATGTGACCATGTTGCTCCCTTATTCAATAAATTCTGCTGTTTCCTCATTAGTTCCAGAACAAAATAATATATCTTCATCTCATTTTTTTGGAAATTTCTATTTTGTATAATTTATAATGTACATAATTATTAGTACAGTTATATGTATGTAATTGACTAAATATATTGACCATATAATCTTTTAAAAAAAATCTAATACAGGGGATTGTTCAAGAATTTAGAGACCATAGAACTAAAAGAAAGAATTCAGTGCTTTGGTTGTGTTATCTATGGAGGATCTGTAGAAAGTTCAAAATGTAAAATCACATAGCATCAGAATCAGAGAGAGTTTGCAATTAAAAAATAATCAAAAGGGCACTTACATCAGGAAGAGTATTGATTCATTTAAGCAAGAAGAAATCAGTGAGATTGAAATTATATCAAGAAAATTGTTATGTACAAGAAGGTGGAGGCACCATATCTTCCATTCCATTAACCCCTCAGATTCACTCTCTATTTTGTTAAAGCAGAGTGGGACCCAAAAAATAAAAGAATACATAAACATTGCCTGAAAAGTCTTCCAATTTTTATTATTATTTACATGACAAATCTTAGAAATCTCTGTTAACTTTTCTAAACATCAGTAACATAACAAATACTATAGACTAGTTGAACATTTGGAATGAGATATGAAACAAAAAAAATTGCTTTGTTCAAAGCATTCACTGGACAGGCTTATGGGTGACATGAACTAGTTTTATCCTTCTCATTTTATGAATTTGCCAATACAAATATTTACCAAATGTAAACAAGTGTGACATCCTAAGACAACATTGGGGCCAAACAACAAGTGAGAATAAAATAGTGTTTATAGAGATAAGAGAAGTAGTGGGTTATGTTGGAAAGAACAATGGAATTGGAATCCAGAAGATCTAAAGTTAAAATTTCACCTCTGCCATTTGCTATGCTTTGATACTTAACTGTTCTGGGACTCAATTATAAAATGTAAAGGTTTGACCATTCAGTAAGGTCCCTTTCTACTCTAAATCTATAATATGAAATTTCAAATTGTTGCATTTCCAAGAACTCGATTTTCAAGGTAGGCAAAATACATCACATTAAATTAAAAACCATCTACTATTCCAGTGTAATTCCTGAGAAAGCTCTATAAGAGAAAAGAATATGACTGGTGGAATTATTTCTTAAAATAAAAATGTCCACAATCCATAGTTATTTACTATCAATATGACAAAATTTTTAGCTATCAAACCTAATGATATTAGGCATTGAAAATTTATACAATATTTATCAGCTAAAAGGGGAGGGGGAGGAAATTGTACCACTCTACATCATGACAAAATGTTTCAAGCATGTTTCATCTCTCTACAGCAAAAACAAGCTTATTTAGCAGGAATAAATGAAAGAAAATGGCCATAACATTCCTGGCAATGGAGACAAGCTAGGTTTCAAACTATATTGCTAAAGACATTGCAAGAAACTAGGTCAAATCACAGAAAAGATGCTAGATAGAAAAAGTATTTTTTTGTATTCAAATCAGAAAAAGTTTGGCTCACCAAATGTCTATTGAGAATGTCTATTCCTAAAATTTCACCAAAACAGCCTATGTTTCTTCTGGCTTACTTAGTTTATGATTTGGTGTGAGTATCTGAAAACTGGTTTGTAAATCCCCTAAGAACTAAGGAACAAGTCAATATTTGAAATTACTTTTTCACTATAATCTTTGAAAATGTCATATATAAAAATATGGCATGCCAATGAAGATAGCCTGTTTTGAATTAAATCTATTATAACAATGTCAGTTTAAAAAATAAATAATAGTATTTAACTTTACTTGCATGGAATTTATTGAAAATCTGAATACTGCCAGCAGAAAGAGAACCAATTAACTAATAAAACCCTTTTTTTCTGGAAAAAAATCTTTTGGTATAATGTTGGAAAGGACAAGATAAATAGAAAATGCAGAGTCAAAATTGGTTAAATAGGAGCAAAGGATTTCTGTCTCAAGAGTTCAGACACACATACACACACACACACACACACACACACCAAATTCATTACGATATTGGTACAAACCTAATGAGACAGGTGCTGCCTTTGAAGTAATTTAGAATTATAGGGAAATCTGCATGATAATCTTAGTGAGCACAATGCAATGTAATTAAAAGAATAGCAAGACATTTCCTCCCAAGGCCCTGAACAGTACCATTTACACATAATAAGAGTATACAAAATAGTGCCTGTCATATCTTTTCTTGCTTTTATGAACTTTTCCCTTTTCACAATCTAATTCTCTCTATGCTTCCACTTCTCTACATGACTGGTAAATATGACTTAAATAAGGAATCACATTAGTTTGCATTTTTCAAAAAGAGGTATACTGTTCAAAAGAGGATCTTCCCTAGAGGGACAAATTAAAAGGGATCTTAAGGCCTGAAAAATTTCAAATTAAACCAGTTTTTTTTAGGGAATGCACTGTGCTGCTTGAGAATCTTTTAAAGGACTGGTTAATGAATATAATAGGTAATTTCATTTTTTTCACATATATATTTAAAATTCAGATAGAATGGATTCCTTATTTGCATAACAGATGTTTATATACAGATAAACAGTATCTTTTTATCTACACAGAAACATTTTTTGTATATAAGAACATATTAAATCATATATGTATAAATAGAAATATACACATATAACCTTTAGTCATTATATATGCATACATAGAAAAAATATTGCTAAGGGACTTAGAATGGAAAGATGTTACATGAAGATATTTTATTAGGTTACCCACATCTTTTTAAAAAAATAACTTTCCTATCACTTATATTCACAATTTCACACCTCAGGAAGCTTCTCTCTCTCTCTCTCTCTCTCTCTCTCTCTCTCTCTCTCTCTGTCTGTCTCTCTGTCTCTCTCTCCTCTCCATGGCTTCAGTTAAATCTTCCTTAGGGATCTCTTCTTTCTGGAATAATTACAGTGAGGAAGTTCCCACTTCCTTTGGCAAGTTCTTTTTTTCTAGAGTTCATCATCTTTAATTTTTCAAAAATAAACTTGCTGTCTCAGGCAAGTAGAACAACCTTTAAAAATTTATAAAAAACTGATATGTTAAAAAATTTTCGCTTTCTCCTTATGGTATATTAATCTGATGCTGAAAGGACAAAATATAAAAGGTCTTGAGAACTAAAATGTTCATTAATAAACTGAAACTTTTGTGGATCTGCAGTCACTGGTTGGGCTTGGGGGGACATGGGGAGGACATGAAATGTAAAGGGGTGGCAGAGTGAAATAGTGGATAGAGGATGCCGTTTGGATGTTTTGGGTTCATGTCCTGTCTCTGACATATACTGCCTGTATAAACACTTGGCAAGTAACTTCATTTCTCAATGTCCCCATGTAACTTTCTAAGATTACAAATTACAAACCTGCCTTTTCAGTATTTTTTCCACCTGAGTATTCACTCTATTCAATACTATTCCAACACCATCTCCAACTCATCTACACTGGCCACCAGCCCCACCATCTACTCTCCAGTATTAATTTCCATCTCATCCCTTCCCCTTCACAGTCTCATCCATTATCAGAAACAGGTAGTTCTCCGTGTCTCAACTCAGCCTTTCCACTGGGCCCATACTACTTCTGTTCTGTTATCACAGAACTCCTTTATATCTTACAAAAGAACTCCTCTTCCCCCCTCATCATCCAAAAATTTTCTTTCCAATGAAAGTCAGAATATTTTCTCTCTCCCTCAGGTCAGGGATCCTGGAGTCCACAGTCCAAAATGTGGCAGGTAGGTAACATTCATTCTCATCTCCAGCTGACCCCTCCCCCTCACAGAAGATAAACCACATACAAGTTTCATAGAGTCATCACCCTGAATGTTGAGTAATAAAGCCCTCCAAAGAGTGTCAGAACCTGAGGACAGAGGACAGTGGTTCTAAAAGGAAGCTGCCAAGGCCAAGGAGTTGCTGATTTTCTCTTGATGCTGCAAATTCTTCAGCATGGTCCTCTACCCTGGTAGTTGTAATTCTCTTATCTAAGTAATTTCAAGAAACTTATAATTTGAATCTGGAGCTAATGTAACCTGCACACTTGCAAATGTGCCTTCCAGATCGTCATTATGTCCTTGTCATTTAACAACTGCTCCCTTTTTGAAATTCACACCATCTATTTATGTGACCCTCATGTCATTCTTATTTATCTCCTGATCCCCAGAATAATCTCTCACTTTTCTGAGCCACTTTGGTATATGATGCATCCTTCCTCCCTGCCCTGTTCACAGCCATCAGCATCAATGAATTTAGCAACGTCAGGTAGAACCTTCTAACACCCTGGCCTCACAGATATTAAATTTTCTTTACTTCAGAAAACTCACTGCATTAAGTGCAGCTGCCTGTCAGCACAACCACATTTAAGGACACAATTTCAGGGTTCAAGAACTCAAATGCTAAACTGCACATACTCTGATCTTATCATTCTTACCTGTTATGTGGCATACTGCCTCATGCTTAATGAGCATTCTTCAACCTTATTATAACCTTCAGTTTACTGACTTCTTCCTATTATTCCTTCTGACTTCACTTATATTCTCCATATCTTACCTGGATCCTTCTATGATCTCTTTCAATGATGCTTTCACCAGCACCCTGGAATCCTTCATTCCCAGTAAATTCACTCTGTTAATCCTAATCCCCAGTTAATCTCACAAAATGTTCTCTGTTCCTGCTTTCTGAAAGGCTGAGTTTTTATGAAGGTACACAAAGTATGGCCATTGCTTGCACAGAAAATTAATTCTATCTATTTTAATTTAGGTTACAAGTCAGTCTTTCTATTTCTCTTTTGTTGACTCAGTTGAATTCCTCATGTATCCTAAATTCTTAGCTTGACTTCCAAATATCAATACTACTAGTATCCTTCCTCCAGTCTCACAAATTACTTCAACCCTTATTATATTGAGAAGGCTGAGGTCATCAAGCATAAGCTATCTCACTTTTTCTGCTCTCCCACTCAAAACTTTCTATTTCTTGATACTCTCCATCTGATCTCTCTCAGTTTTACTGCCATAAATCTGAAGTTATCTATATTCTTCAATAAATAACTCACTTCCTAATTCTTTGCAGTCTAGTTTCTGACCTCATACCTGTTGAAGTTAACCTTTCAGAGATCACTAATAATAATTATGATTCTCATTCTTTATTCTCCTTAAATATTTGACTATATATAACACAGATGTCCAACTCATAGTATAAGAAAGTAGGTAGGGACTTTAGAGTCTTTATAGTCTAACCTCTTCATTTTAAGGATGAGAAAACTGAGGCCCATGAGCTAGATGACTAGACAAAGATCACACAGATAGTCAGTGGCACAGTCAAGATTGGAACTCAGGTCCTACATCTCCAAATTTATCACTCTTTCCAATCCAATATGCTAAAATTTTCCCATCTTTTACCTTCTGTAAATGTACCTCTTTGATTCTTTCCTTCTCAAAATATGCTTTCTGTCTCTTCACTGAAGGAAGGCAAGAATCCAGTATTCTCCTTTTACCTCCTAAGTGTAGACATTCCATAAGATAAAATTAATTGTATTCTCTTTCTGTCTTTTAGATTTTAATAAATGTTTGTTTACTAATTGATTCCTCTAGGTGAATGAATTCTAAATTTATATTTTCTATCACATCCTCTCTCCTAGAAACATCAGACCACATTGTCAACAATCTATTGAACAGTAAGTACTGCCCTAGTGACCCATTAATACCTCAACCCTCATCAAAAACTGAGAGGAAGTGTGGTTATTGAGAGGAAGTGAGGTTGCAGTGGATAGTATGAGATAATGAATATAAAGTACTTAAGCAAAGTTTAGTGTTCTATACAAATATCAATTATTGTCATTCTCATAAAGCACATACTTTTTCATTTCTGCTAAAGTAACCATTACTCACACAGTCAACTAGTCATGAAATTCTGAATCTGTTTTTGCTTTTTTTCTTTTCTCATCACCCGCTTGCAATATTTTCTCTAATACTAGGAAGCTACATGACATAATCAATAGGGCATTGTTTCTGAAATCAGAAAGTCCTACTATTGTCTTCAGAGATATAATGGCTATGTGACCCTTGGCCTGGGTAAAAGCATTGTTGTAGATGGAGTAGGCTTGGTGGCCCTCATTCACATCATGCTGTTGAATTGAAGAGGCATAGTTCACTACCAAGAATCCTGAGGTTGGAATGGTTGAGCTGGGGATAGGCCAAGGAAATAGAAGACATAGGAGAGAAATTCCCCTTGGAAAAATGATGTCAAGAACTGTTTTATTTATTTATTTCTGTTTTAAGGGAACTGCTCTATCCCACAGGGACAGAGTTCTTTTGTTCTTAGGATAGAATACCTTATATTAGGAATCAGAGAACAATGGAAGAATCTTCCAAGGCTTTGACTACAAAAGGAATATGAAATTGGAAAATCAAGCATTTGCTTAGGAAATTAACACCTTTTGTTTTCACTTTTATAATATTCCTCCCCTTTCTATCTCATTGCTGTTCTTCATAGTTCATGCTCTCATCTCTTGCCTGAGGAATGCAAGACTTCCTGGCTCAAAAACAAAAACAAATAAGCAAATTCCTCATCTTTAGTATAACTCCTCTACTGCAGCCCATACACTTAGGTTAGACTGAACTTTGTAAAGCATAGCACTGTTTATGCTACTGCTCTGCTCAAAGTCTTTCAATGAATTCCTATTGCCTCCTAAAGAAAGTCTAAATTCCTTGACTTTGAAATCAATTTCCATATAGGTTAGCAAAGTGGACAACACCTCCCCCTGGGGGGCACTGAATTTATCCACAGGGGGTGGTAGTAGCCTCAGGCATAATTTGGGGCATTGAATAACAATAAGGAGGCAGTGGAAGCATTAGGAAAGAAGAGAAGATAATTTTGAAACAACATTCATCCATGCTTCATCTGTCATATGACAGAATTAAAGTTGTAGTGATTACATTATTTTCCAAATAAACACACAAAATGCAAGTTAAATTGATCAGTTGGAAAGTCTACTGAGAGTCTTAATAAGCTAACAACAGTAGGCAATCACATCATGCAATGAGGGGAAGTCCAGCAAACACTGGCAGGAATATATACACATAATGTCTGGTTTACAATGAGATCTTATATGGCTGCATGATGCAACATTGCATCATCATAATTTCAATGCAGGAAAACCTCCCACATATTTTGTAATAAGTTATTAAAGTTAACATGCTTCATTATATTCATATATGTGTGTACATATATATTTGTGCATATTATATGTAATGCAAATTAAAAAAAAAACTGTTAAAGGATTAAAGTAAGTAGATTTCCAGGGGAGCATTGAGTAATTTAGTTTTAGTTTTTGGTTTTGGTTTTGTTTTTGGAGGGTGGAATGTAAGGCAATTGGGATTATGTGACTTGCCCAAGGTTACACAGTTAGTTTTTTCATATTGTGTCTGAGGCCGGATTTGAATTTAGGTCCTCCTTACTCCAGGGCCAGTACTCTATTCACGGCACCACCTAGTCACCCCAATTCTTTTTTTTGAAAATGGGCCAGTAGGCCAAATAAGTTTGGGAATCTCTGATTTAGCCTATCTTTTCTACCCTGTCTTGTCTGTCATTGCTTCTTTACAGGGCCAGTCATACATACCATTTAGATTTTTTTGGACATGTCCCATACCTTCTTTCCTAACTCCAATAGTTTATTCGTGTTGTTTTCTTCTTTTATTAGACACATAACTCTAACCAGACTATGACATTTCACCCTCAGAATATTATCTCATAATCTTTATCTGTCAAAAATCCATCCATTCTTCAAGCTTAAGATTAAATGTCAGTCCCACCATAAACATTATCCTGATTCCCCTAGCCTAAAGTGATGTCTCTGTCCTCTAAGCTCAACACCCAAATGGCATTTGGCTAATCCCTCTCTTATGGTACTTAGCACATTCTGTCTTATATATCAGTTATTTCTGTTCATGTCTTTTCTTTTCTAATAAATTGTAACCTCTTTAAGGAAAAGAACTATTGTACATCATTGCATTCTTTACACTTTTACATATATATGCTTATAGCAAGATATACTTATATGTGTACACATATGTACACACATATGTTTAATTACTCTTCAAATTTTCTATGTAACATAATTGTATGTAAATATAATTCTATGTAAAATAATCTATGTAAAATATAATTCATATATGCCATGCATACAGATATTTGTTTAACCACTAAAGTTAAAGAAATAGATCAATATTTTACTAATACTTGAGAATCCTATCCATCCATCCATTTTCCATCCATCTGTCCGTCCATCCGTCCATCTATCTATCTATCTATCTATCTATCTATCTATCTATCTATCTATCTATCTGTCTATCTGTCTATTTATCTGTCTCTCTGTCTGTCTATCATCTATCTATCTATCTATCTATCCATCTATCTATCTATCTATCAAGATTTGGAGTAATACTTAAGAGTTCATAATATAAACAAATAACTCACTACATTATAAGAATGAATTGAGAATGGTCTATGGACAAAATCTTATAACATGAAATATAGTACATATGAAAATAAAATCTTCCACTTAGATTTTAAAAAATTACTTCAAAATGTGGGCATTTGGAAATAGATTGTAGGTTTTATGAAATAATTCTGGGCTTCAATGTGTTTATGTTAGTGATAAATAACATCAAGGATTAACAAAACCTTAAGCTGCATTAAAGATATACAGTGTCCAAGAGCGCGGAAGGAACCCGACAACCCAACAAAGATATATATATATATATATATATATATATATATATATATATATATATATATATATCCCTTCTGAAGTACAGTGTTCAGTTCTGGGTATTGCATTTGAAAAAGGATATTGATAAGCTGGTGACCATTCAAGGAAAGGAAACCAGGATACTGAAAGACCTTGAAGTCATGGCAAAAGTTGCTCAGTAGAAGGAAATTGGGAGGTTTATAGTGAAGCAAAGAAGACTTTGATGGTTAGATGAGACGTGTCTTCAATTATTTGAGATATTTTTGAATGGAAGAGGAATCAGGCTTTTCTGCTTAGCTCCACAGAACAGAAATGGAAAAAACAAGTAAAGGTCTCAGAGAAGCAGAGGTAGCAAACAAAGTAAAAAGAAACAACCTGCTGACAAATAGAAATGTCCAAAACTGCAATGGACTATTTCAAGATGTATTGAGACCATGCTTCCCTGAATTCTCAAATGAACACCTTCAATCGGATTACCTCAAATGTCCCTTCTAAATTTAATATTCTGCTATTCTGGTATGTGAGAATTATCTCATTCATCTCACCCCCTAGAAAAATCAACAGGATGATATGGCTAGTGAGACTAGCCTTTTTCTTTGAGTAATTTTCATCAACACAGTGGGTACATTGGAGAAAATAAGAAAGCATAGGGCATGGTGTCTCTTACAATGATGTTGGCTGTATTACCAAACATATATTGTTAAATATGTAAATTCTTGGGATATAAATTACTGTTGTTTGGCAATATTAGAACCTTCCATTTCTTAGACTATCTGTACTTCAGGTACTGCAGCTACAGTCCCCATGGACTAATAAAGCCAATACCAGGCTATTCAGTAAGCAGTAGTTCAACAACCCAACATCTAACAGCCAGGCATCACTACAGTACTGAATAATGGTGACAGTGGGGCTTATTGCATTGAAATACCCCAGTGTGTTGCTTGATATGTGCTCTGTGTTCCTACCAGCCTAAATCCCCACAGAGAGTCCCACTTTCCTCTAATAAGTGAAAAAATGTTTATAGAGGAAAAGAAAGCCACTGTGTTGATCCCAAGCTCTTCATACAACTGATTTATTAAATTGTCAATGGTGTTTCTAAATATTTTAGAAATTTAATTTACCTTTTTTGATATGATGAGGTGAAATTAGCAGCAATATTTAAATTCGAGGATACCATAAAATGGCAATAGGAGGTATTTTGTTAGATTCTTTAGACCATTTTCTTAAACCCAATAATGACCTGATAGTATTGGTGGTTTTGGGAAATTAGTCCACCATTTTGTATTTCTATGGTGCCAAAATGCCCCCCCCCCTCAAAAAAAAACAACCCTCTAGCATCATTCCTCCTTAATTCAGTATCAACACTGGGCATGCCTTGACCTCTTACCACTTTTCTCACTTAATCAAAATGGTTATGAATTGTGCAGATGACATCTTCATTTAATATATACAAGTGATAACACATAGGACCTGGACATTCTCCTTATTTATTCCTTAGTCTCTGAAAGGGAAGACATCCATTGTGTGTCGATATTCAGTACTTCAAAGATCTGCACTTTTTTTGGTGGGGGAATTTCCTTTACTAATGTACATTGTAATGCCTCTTGAATTAACAAATATTATTGTAGGGGAACGGGGAACTTGTGGTTAAATAAATTTCCCACCCTGGGGTCAACCTGATAATCAGGCTGATTCTTAGACCATATGCATACTGTCTGTCATAATGATTCTATGCCAAGTTTTTCCAACTTGATAGAAACCTCCAGAGTTCACATTCAGTTGGCATAGGCTTTAAGAATCCAGGATCACCCTCATGAGGAATTGAATGTACATAGTAGTGCATTGATCTGTCTTTACCTTCCTTCCTTCCATCCTTCCTTCCTTCCATCCTTCCTTCCTTTCTTCCTTCCTTCCTTCCTTCCTTCCTTCCTTCCTTCCTTCCTTCCTTCCTTCCTTCCTTCCTTCCTTCCTTCCTTCCTTCTTTCCTTCCTTCCTTCTTTCCTTCCTTCCTTCCTTCCTTTTTCTTTCTTTCTTTCTTTCTTTCTTTCTTTCTTTCTTTCTTTCTTTCTTTCTTTCTTTCTTTCTTTCTTTCTTTCTTTCTTTCTTTCTTTCTTTCTTTCTTCCTTCCTTCCTTTCTTTTTCTTTCTTTCTTGATATAGATATAAATAATAGTTAGCTATGCATAGAATTTTCCCTCCCTAGATATCTATATATGCATGTATGTATGTAGGTAGGTAAATAGATTAATTTATCAGACAGATAGATATTAGGGTGAGGTTTCAACCTAAGAATTCTTCTACAATGGAAAGAACTCCTAATGAAGAAACTTACTCCACTGATACTGATCAGCAACTATCTTACAATTTAATCTCAGAGAGTTTCCTGGGGCACTGAAAGTTTAAGTTATTTAATCAGGGTCCTACATCCATCATATGTCAGAAGAGGAAAGTGAACCCAGCTCTTCCTGAATCTAAGAGAAATTATCTGATATCTGCTCTATCATGCTTCTTGTCTATATAGTGGTGAATGTGCTTATAAGTTAAATGGCAACATCCATTTCTTTTTAATGAACACACTACTAAAGCTTATTCATTTGTACATGTATTTATTTTTTCACATCAATGGTGCAATTGAGTAATGAAATAATATAAGAATTATTTATTTAGAGGGTTTAAAGTAAGCAGCAGGATGAAGACAGCAAGGGTCTCTTCATTTCACTGTGACTTGTTCCAATCTTTATGGCATAAAACATCTTCAGAGAATTACATACTATGTGGTTATATTTAATATTTTAACACTTTCAACAAAGATGTCTGTCAATACTCTCCTACTCTCACACATGAAAGATCCACAAACACAAATTGCATGTGAGATTCCAAGCAGAAGTGAAGAAAGTTAATAGACTCCTAGAATATACATTATGTACCTCAGCAAAATGTCACCAATGATCATATTTAATCAATCCAGAAAACAATTAGATTCATCTGGACAACTCCATGAAAATGAAAGAGAGTGGAATCATCTTAGATCCCAAGCAATTTTTCTGGTCCTAAGTCTTGGAGTAGTGATGTAGAAAGCACAAGGAAGGAAGGGGAAAGTTTGGACTATCAGCTGATATTTCTCAGCATGAGTCCTCTGTCACTGTGGCAACAATATAACTTTTCCATTCCCTCTCTTTACAATAGCCATTAGGTTGCTTGTTACTCTTTTAGCAATAAATTCTTCTTGGTTGGGTAGTAGTGAATTCCTGTCTTTCCTCTGCATACTTCTTTGACCCCTAACAAGGTTAGTCTTGATGTTAATTTTAAGCTGATTTTATCTGTGTATTACTATTACAATGGTGGGTGTCACACCTACCAAACACTATTTCCAAACTTCCATGGTCTATAGAATTCTAACATTTTGTTCTTCAACTATTACAGACATATTTTTTTAAAGTCTTGTACATCTTCTCATCACTACAAGCATGATTTATTTGGCATCTTAAGCTATCCTCTTGTTAGACTACCCCTTTTAATAGTCTCAATTTAGCTTAGAATGCAAAAAAATGCTTAATAAGCCTGGAAATTAGAGGAACATTCTCCAATTTATGTCTTCCTCAGATTAGGAGATTGTCTTCTATATATAAACTTTCTATAAACTTCTTCTATAAACTTTCCTAGTTTCCTCATGAAGCAATGTGATAAGCCAATCATATAGCTCACAGCTAATAGTTCAAGCACTTCCTGCAGTGGTCTGTGTGATAGTATTAATTAACAATGTACCATTTCTAGAGTGGCTTATTTTACCTTTTTCATGGAATTAATATTTCCCATAAAATAAAATTTAAGTATTACTCTGTTATTCTCTAACAATTTGAGAAATATAATAGAATAAATCTGTACATTCCATTAACTGACATAAATTGTATCTGTTCTATGTTTTCTTTAGTTAACAGTCTGTTACTTTCATAACAGTATGGCCGATGGGGGGAAAATCAACTGTTGGCCAAGCTACTGGTTATGAGCCTTTCTGATTATCACTAGGACAGTTCTAAGAGTCCATACATAGTCCTTTTCCATGCCCATACTTGGAGGCTGCCCAGCGGGCAAGGCCTTTTAAATTTTATGATCTTTTGGCAAAACCTTCAGGAGCCCAGGGTTACCTCCACTCAATAATGTAGCCCTGGAGTAGGACATCAATGGAAGTGTTTTGTGTTGTAAAGTATATTATGACTAAAATAATGTTATGAAATCTGGACATCAAATAACCATAATAATAGCTAGCATTTCTATAGTGCTTTGTATTTTGCAAATTGCTTTATATATGCTATCTCATTTGATCGTTACAATAACCCTTTGAGGTAGTTATTTTAATTATGCCCATTTTACAAATGAGGAAACTGAGGGGGACAGATGTTAAGTGACTTCTACAGAGTAACACATGTAATAAATGTCTCAGAGCGGATCTGAGTTCAGATGTTCCTGAATCCAAGTTTGGCACTCTATCCACTGAGATACCTAGGTGTAATTATTGAGACATTTTCAAAGGCACAGGAGAAGAATAAATCCTGTCTCATTTTCTTTTTATTCCCCTAGTCTATCAAAGATCACCATGATTGCTAATAACAAAATATTGCTATATCAAGAATCAAAGAATAGTGCTGAAAGAGAGGAAAAAGAGGAAGAAACTGTAGCCAATATGCATTCATTAGACTCATTTGATCCTCAGTAATACCCAGTGAGGTAGGTGTTGGTATTAGCCTCATTTGCAGTTGAGGAAACTGAGAGGTAGTGATTTGTCCAGTGTCACACTATAATAAATGCCTGAGGCCAAATTTTAACTCAAGTATTTCTGACTCCAAGCCAAGCACTCTAGCCACTGAGCCACCCAGAATACACAGAGGTAGATTATGACTGTGGATATGTGTTTAAAGGAACATCCAAATAGAGCTCAACTTTGAAGAGATCTATAAATAAGAGAATTAAGTAACAAGGGAATAAAAAAGGAGAACTGAGAGAACAGAATTTCTATACTATCTAAACTTAGTAGCTAACTTAAGTAAGACTCAGTGACATCCAAAATTATTACAGATGTCACTCAGGGACAAGATATCAGAAGGAAAATATGAACAGAGTCTCCAATTCCAGAGCTACTATACTTCCCTCTATATCACAGAGTAATATGTTTGTATACATATATGTGCATATATATATATATATTTATATATCCACACAGTTCTATACATACATATACACGTGTGTGTATACACTCCAAAGAAAGGAGAAAGAAAACATCATTCCTCCTATAAACACTTTATGGCATTTAGGTTAGGTAATTTAAAAGCCTATAAACAAACATTGTAAAGTATACTCTATTAAACTTATACTGTTTCTTTAAAATAATAAAAATGCACTTTAAAAAGGATATATTTTGAAATACTAGTATGACGTAGCTTTTACCATGCCAAGACTCACTAAGTTTAGAAGGATTTTGTCTTTAGGGATGTTTTATCAGTCCTTCTGATAATGCAATGAAAAGCTTATTTTTTTTTTAATATGGGTAATTCAGGAACTACTTTCTTTGCTATACTCTTCCTTAAATTCCCAATTATGCAGGATTGGCATCATATGAGATAATTTACTCACAATTAGATTATACATGATAATATGTGTTAAGTACTTTGGTAACTTCCAAGATCTATATGTATTATATAATAATGCTTTAATGTTAATGTGAAAAGTATTTAAACATTACAATTACATGATTCTGTATATTAGTTTAAAATATCAAACTGGGCTGAACTTTCTGCTAGGTAACTTTTAGAAACTGACAGAAGTGAATAAAAGGAAAAAAAAAACTTATTTGTGAAACACTCAAAAGTAGGGAGAAAGGATGCAAAGGAAATTAACCCAATAGTA
This sequence comes from Petaurus breviceps papuanus, assembly GCF_028583685.1. NCBI lineage: Eukaryota > Metazoa > Chordata > Mammalia > Diprotodontia > Petauridae > Petaurus > Petaurus breviceps. Next base: position 72,191,435 of record NW_027185655.1, read on the forward strand.
GCAAACTCATATTTCCTTCTTTACATTTTGAAACTGTTTATCCCCAGCAGTTGAATTCTTTGAGAAGTCTTAAACCTTGCTATAGGTACATAAGATATTCATGAAGTTCTCTTAAAAAGATAGATGATAGATAGATAGATAGATAGAGTGATTGATTGATTGATAAATAGACATTGAAGGTAGTTTCATAGTTTCTATTATTCTGTTATGGTAGAGCAATGACAATAGACATCTTTTACTCTAACAGAAAATTAGAGCAAGACATTCAAGTTCATACAATACTGGAGCTTCGTAAGCTCTGCATCCACTCCACACATTAGAACCACTTTTCTACATGTTACTGTTGATAAAAATAACCTCAAATGACCATGTGACTCACTTTGAATAGCTTCAATACTTATTGCTGTCAGTGCCTCAATCAGCCCACTACGTTCAGTACTTTACAACTAGTGGATAAATATAGTCAAAATGATCTGTAGGACATGTAGCAATTTCAGATGAGGATATCTTTAAAATTGCTTCAGAAATTTTTAAATAAAATTAAGTAATCATAGTGCAATACACTATCCCACAGTGATTTTCTGTTGCTGACAAAACATAGTGTTTTAGCTTGCTTTATAATACACAAGAATTGAACATATATTCAATGCCAAAATATATGATCAAAGTTAAATATTTTTAACTCATTACTATTGAAGTCACATTTGATCTGGCCAATTGAAAAGATATTAAAGATTTAATCCTGCCATTCAAAACATATTCAATGATTTTATATGGTTTCATTTTTATCACTAATAATGGTAATCACAGAATTTAAAGAATGTTAATTCCCAATTTATATTTTCTTTCATGACATTTTTTTTAACTTGACTTGGACTTACAATCAGTTTTCACCCATTTATTTATGTTAATCTTATTTATGAGAAAATATCACTTTTAAATAAAATGCTAATTTTGTCAAATGCGCACACAATACACATGCATACACACACAAATAAATGACTAACACTCACCATGGACATAACAAAGCTTTTTTTTACACCTATAAGACCAAAGAATCACTTTTATCTTATTCTAATACATTGAAGTAAGACCATTTGGGCTGAGCACAGCAATAAGACATCATGAGTTCAGTATGAATTAAGATTCTTCATGCTAAGAGAATGAGAACCCTCTCCCTTCTACTCAACTTTTTTTTAAATACTGACTCCAATTTCTTCACCAAGCCTCATTCTGACCTGGGAAAGAACTGCAAAGAGACAATATCATTTATGTTAAAGGAAAACCATAGAGTTGAACTGCCACATGTTATTGCTTTTATCATCCAAATAATGTTGTATTTTTACTGTCTTTCCTCAAAAAATAATTTAAAAGTTTCAAAGTTTTTATTCATATTATTAAGTAATATCTCATGTATATCACACTGGCTAATATTAAAGAGCTTTAGCATTTATTGCTTTAGCATAATTTGTATAATCAAATCATTTTTCTAGGTTTAATTTTTATACCAATTTTGGATTCACAATTTTAAAAATACTGGTTCAATCAATGTCAATCTTAATGAAATCATGGTTTATTGGGGGAGAGAAAGGAAGAAGATAAAGGGCATTTTAAAATATACCTTCCTTGCTTCAACTCAAGTGAAGTAGTATTAAGGAAACACTTCAATCCAAAGTTTTATATTTATTAGATAGTTTTATGTAGATGTTACAAGAAGGATGAGAATCATGACAATGCTAGAAAAAATACGTATTTTGAGTCATCCCTCAAAACTCTAATTCATTCAAAGCTAAGGACAAATTTGAAGTTTAGAAACTATCACAGACTCCAAATTAAGAAAGTTGATTACTCTTGAATATTTCACTGCTAACCAGAAAATAAATGATGCCTAAACATTGACTATTGAAGCAAATATTTGATTATCTTAAATATATAGAAATTTTATGGAAGTTGACTGCTTAAATCTTTTCTAAATGTAGAAAGTATTACATATATATATATGTATATATATACACATGCGAGTGATGGCACCTGGACATTAAGAATATTAAAATCCACAAATGATGTATAAGACTGATCAATTTATATATACAGTATTAGCTTTAAATGACCCTCAAAATACAATAAATTAAAACTATGGTTTATTTTATTCATAAATTAAGCAATTAATTAAATAGTTATGACACAAAACTCTTTAAGGAAACTACAAGGTTTTACTATATTCCATCACCAGGGAATACTCACCTATATGTGTACATATAAATATATATACACACAAACACATACACAAATGTTAAAATTATGCTGAACTTAATGTGTCTGATTGTAGATTAAGCAATAAATTTGTATGTATGTCTAATGAGCTAAATAATTAGGCAGAAGAAAAGGTGAATTGTATCAGCTGAAGTTAATCATATGAAGGGGGATGTTACTTGCTCACACCAGCTACTAGTACACTGTAGACTAAAAGAACAGTCTTAACCACTATGCTTGAGTACAAAAGCATGCCACCTTAGCAACAGTAAGATGAAAGGGAGTCACGTTCTTTAAGTTTTCACAAGGAGAAAGGCAGTTGCTAAGCAATAATAATAATATACACAGTATTATGATCTTTAAGAATTATTAAAATACTACTAATAAATAACGCAGCACAAGATTGTCATTTTCTTAATTATGAGAGAAATAATACTCCAATGACTTTCCACCCTCTAACTAAACAATCTCTTTCAGTGTCTCAGGATGCTTTTGTCTATTGCTGTTCACAGACCAAAATCAGCCACAGATACTGTTAATCATGGAAATATTTTCACCACTTCTCTTCTTTTATTGAACATTTGAGTTTTATGTATGTGTGTTTATTTCAAAAACAAGTTGTTTACTCCTTGGGGCAATTCTTTGCAAGTTATCCACCCCAAATCCTCCTGCTCAAACAAAATAAATCTAAAAGAGTCTTACGTTACACAAAACTCTATTTTCCGTGCAACATGTATTTTCTATTAATCTAAGGACATAAGAAATGTCTTTTTTTCTCATGTTTTTTTTTTTTTTTGTCTTACCAATCCAAGCTTTTCCATCGACTTCACGCCCCCCACCCCCAACCCATTACTTACCTGCTGCTCTCTAGGTCCCGTGGATTTCATCAGATGCTTATCCTTATATAGAGACCAGAGACCAATATTGGGCAGGAAAATTAAAGCCACCATAAACAATAAAGTCATTTGAAGAAATCGCTTCTGTTTCCTCTTCATGGCAAATGTCAAAAACGCCAGTTTAGATGGGTGGAGGGAAGTGCAGGATCCCTGGCGGTTCCTCGTGAGCCAAGGCAATGTCCTTTCCTCTCCTTTGAGATTAACCCCCAAGAATGAGATGAGCGGATAGAAACTTTTGTTGCAGCCTCAGCACCAATACACACCCCTCAGAGGCAGCTGGAGATCTGCAGAACAAACGCACAGTCACTTTTTCCCCACTCAGGAGAAAAAAAAACAAACAAACAAACAAAAAAACAAACCCAAAACTATGACGAGTGAATTACCTATTGACTCAAAAATGAATGGCTTGATTAAGAAAATCGTTGAAGTCTATCGATCTCCATTAATATAAAACGAAGGAGTAAATATGATCAGTTGGTAGGCTAATCAGAAATTATGGAGGAATCAATTGCTCGCCAAAATACTTTCTTGGAAAGAAGGGAGTTTTTTTTTTTGTTAATATATATTAGAGAGAAGTGGGTAAAGGGGGTGAAAGGAAGAAGTGACTGGAGAAGCAGTGCTGTCCCAAAGCCCTACTGCCCAGATTAGTTTAGTAAGGAAGGCAACGCATGAAAGCTTCTCCAACTAGAAGAGTTGTCCATCTTCGCTCTTCTTGAACATCAGCGGGAATGACTGACCTGAGATTCACTCCGACTTCCCTCTCTCCCTCACCCCCTAACCCCTCTTGTCATAGTCTTCCTGAATCCGGGAAGGCTGACTGAAGCCCAGGCATTTGAAAGGGATCTGGTAATGGGGAGCCGAAAGCCACTCTGAGGAGGAGGTGTGTGAACTCCTGGATTCCTCGGCACTGTCAACTCGCCCGCCTGCCTCCTTCCCTCCCTCTCCGCCTACTGGGCCCCCCTACACTTGCTCTCCACCGCACCAGGAGAGCGAGAGAGAAGTGGAAGGGAGGCTACAGATGTCATCGCGGAATCCAGCCAGCGAATCAATGGGGAGACTTACCCTCCTCTTCACGTCCTCCTCCTCCTCCTCCTCC
>NW_027185655.1:72195779-72250144 GCF_028583685.1 Petaurus breviceps papuanus
TCCTCCTCCTCCTCCTCCTTCCCCTCTTCCTCCTCTCTCTCCTCCTTTTTCTCTCCTCAATGTTATTGTTAGCAAAGTAAAGGCTGGGCAGATCAATCTCGTCCTCCCTTTTTCAAGCGTGGCTCTCACACTCCGTCGTGACTGTTCATGTTACCATGCTTCTCCCGAAACTATCAAACATAGAGAAACACACTCAGCGTAGCAACAGCAGCAGTAAGGACCATTCGTTACTTCTCACACCTTCCCTTATCCCCCAAGGCCTTTACACCCTGAGCGCCCCCCCCCCCCCCCATGTTCTTTAAACGAGAAAGACGGACTTAAAAGATGCTAGAGAGTAAGGGAAGATATGCTGCTCTCTCATCCCCATCCTCCTTTTTCCCTCTCTCCCTGATGCCGCTTTACAGCTGAGATGTCAAAGGGTGTCTAACACGTGCAAGAGCTCTGAGCCCTGGTAGGGGAGGGAGTGAAATGCGAATAAGGAAAGGGGGGATGGGAAATCCTTTCAAGCTAGGAAGCTATATAAACAAATGGAGAAGGGGAGGAGGAAAAAGAAAGTAAAAACGGTACAAAAGGAGTCTTCGGAGATCCTCATCACTAGTCCCTGGAATTGTCCCTGGATTTGCCCTCCTGGGTTCGCCTAGGTTACACCCGAGGGGGCAGGAGTAAGAACATCCACTCTGGTCACCTAGTAGAAAGGACTCCCGGCCACAGAAAAGCAGGCAGGGGGGCTTCATTTGCCTCTATACTCTTCTTCCAAGGCTGGTCCATGGTGACAGTTGAGAGAGCGAGTGTAGAGATCGAGGATCCTAGCCAGAGAGCAGCTGGAGGAGGCGGTGGTGGAGGAGCATTGGTGCAGCAGCAGCAGCGACGGAAAATCAAGGATCAGGAAAGCCTCTTGAAAGAAGAGAGGAGAATAGAGCCTTCCACGCCTTCGAAACCAGATATACATATACATATATGTATGCATATATGTATATACATACATATATATGTATATGTGCTCTAGTGGAGAAAAAGGGGAAAAGCTGAAGAAAAAACAGGGATGCTGCAAACAACCTGGGAGGTGGCAGCTAGGAGGATTTCTCAGCCTGGAAGAGAGATTTCAGGGGCTGCAGACTCCAGGTTCTGAGTGGGGGGATGGGAGCGGCTCTACTCCAGGCTGCGCACATCTGGATTTCTCTCTGTTCTGGAGGGTGCTACTCCAGTTCTCCTTTGCTTCTCCCTACCTCTCCAGCCTGTTCTTTCTATCTGCGTGCTTCTACTGTCCTTATCCTCAACGATGCTGGATCGCCCTCCTCTCTTACACATTCAATGAACCACACACCCCCCATCTCTCTTCTCACTGCACCCCCAATCCCCCAGGAAAGTTTCTGAATCGAAAAGATTCATGGTCTGAATGGATCCCTCTTTCTCTACTCCCCACCCCTAAGGAACTAGACACTTTTGCAATGCATCAGCCTCTATTAGATTAAGGTGCAAGCCAGGCCAGTGACGGGGTTAACAATAATCCAACAAGGTGACGATAGACAGGATTCTATGTCCTGAGGATCCTAAAGGGATGGCAACAGACAGGCACTTGGAAGCATTCCAGTACATATCCTTACAAGATCAAGAAGGCTATTGCCTAGGGATCTTTAGACCAAACTTGGAAGGAGCTTGAGGAGACATGACTGGGACACCAGGTGTTTTATAATTATGAAAATCCTATGGTTTGCTTAGATATGAGTGTAGAGAAATAGACTTTATTTTCTACATCACTATGAAAAAGAAAACAGAACAGTTATAAAAATGAATGAACAGTAGGCTGCATAAAATGCTTATTACTTCTTATGGTTGATAGTTTTGTGGATTATTACTGCAACATGGATGAATCTTTCCTTTTAAAAATAAATATCACCTCACTTGTAAGAAAAGCTTCCAGAAAAAAAAAAACATTAAAAATTGAAAAATAAACAGTATTTATGAACTTATGTCTTTCATTGTAAAATTATTGAAAACAAGGTTTTTACAAAATCACAATCTCAGAAACTAGAAAGGAGATAACTTTTCTTTCTCTATCCAATTTATATGGACTCTACATTATTTCACACACTTCTGTTTATCTCTTAGAAACTCAACACAGACAGAGAAAAGTATGAATTCTGAGAAATAGCACAAAGGAAGGCATGTGCCTATTGTGTCTAGTGTCTTGAACAAAAGACTCTGGAGAAATTAAAGTGTATTAAGAATATGTACACATGTTTGTCTTTTTGTACAAATACATAAGGAGCTGTTTTTATTAAGACTTTGAGAAAGAAAATATGTCAAGAGAAAATAAGGAGGAAATATTAAAAACTCTCTTATTTTTGAACTACATTACTTTCTTTAGCCCTGAAGTAATTCCCAAGCCAAACTTTCTTCTTTTTGTCTGTTAGCATAATTTCATTTCATTGTTAATCTTCACCTTCTGCCTTTCTGGGCTTCATTGGCCATCTTCCATCCTCTTGTTTAATCATTTTCCTATACTCACAATATCTTTCTGTACTGTTTTTAATTGACAAAATCTTCCTACATCTAAATCAAATAGCATATCAAAGCACTCATAACTAATTTACATGTTATAATAGCAAGTGTATTTGAAGATCTTGCCTGACCCTTAATGGGCCTTACTTGGAGCCCAAAAGAGAATCTTGCTTAGGAGAAGCTTGTTTTTCAGGAAGGTCCAGCTTTAGTTACTTCAAAATTAATTAGTGGATCATAGAGTTTGTAATGTTATCTGACCCTGGAGGAGGCTATATATACCTCTGAGGTGAGGTTCTGCTTTGGGGCTCACTTATGGGAAAAGTTGTGTGACTTGGCCAGATGAGACTGTGGGTAGCCATAGAACCACCTTGATTTGAAAATCCAGATGTGGATGCTTCTCTCTCTGGTAACTAAATATATAGATATGTGATGATCAAACAGCTAAGAAGCCCCATCTGTTGGTCGATTGCATTGTGGTATTTTATCTGTCTGTATTTTTTTCTCTCCTTGTAACTTCTGTTTATATTTTTTCTGAAGTTCAGGTGCTGACTTTTCCACCTGAACTATGTTAATGATATATGTTTGATTAAACTAAGACTAACTCCTTTTGGGTTACTTTCCTTTAGAAAAACCGATCAAAGAACCTGTCCTAGCAGCCATCCTGAGTACACTAGGGTTCTTGCTGATACACATATTCATATGTAAACTCCAAGGGTGATTTTCGAAGGTTTTCTAAATAATTTAAAGCAAAACACATGCACATATGAAAGCGGGAAAAGAAGAAGAGGAAGCTAATATAAGTTTTCTCCTTGGTCTACGAGCATTACTTGAAAATTTGTTTTTCAGTTATATCCTTGACGACACTATATGATAGCTATCAAAAGATATGAATGTGGGTTGCAGCTATCGTCGAAGACTTCATGACAAGAATAGGTAGAACTGAATGAAGTAGGACTGCAGAGTGGATAGGATTTGGATGAGTGAAAAGCTAGTAAGACAATGTATCTGGTGTGTAGGGCAAGTCACTGAGGTTGAGGTCAAAGAAGAATGAGTTCAGAGTCATTAAAAAATAGGGTTTCAATCTTACCTTTTATAATGGCTTACATTGCAACAATGGGTAAGTAGCTTAGCTTCTAGGAGATTCAGTTTTTCTTTTCTAAGTCAATCCAGCACACCTTTATTGAGCACCTACTACTAGTGTGACCTTGGGTAGGTAATTTAAATATATAATGATGCAAAAAAGCAGTCCTTTTCTTCAACGAGTTTAGATGATAGAAGACAAATAAAAACAAGGATATGATCTTCTATAATGAGAATAAGCTCTTAAGAAGCTTAGATAATATTAACAAATGAATACAAGAATATTATTCTCAGGAGATAGCTAAGTGTTAGAGTGTATACCACCTAGAGTTAGGAAGACTTGAGTTAAAATGTGACCTCAGACAACCACTAGCTATGTGGGCAACACACTTAATCTCCATCTGCCTCAGTTTGCTCATGTCTAAAATGGGAATAATAAGAGCATTTACCTCACAAGGTTGATGTGAGGATCAAATAATTCTATAAACATATGACACATTGTAGGTACTTAATCTCTCTCTCTCCCCTTTAAAAGGAATGTCATAATACTTATACTATTTATCTCACAAGAGTTGATGTCTGGAAAGTGTCTTGAAAGTCATAGGGCATATTTTAATGTACACTCTTATGATGATGGACAAAGATACATTGACAGGAAACCTTAAAGTATGGTTTGAAGAAATCATAACCAGATCCCAAGAAGACGATTATAGTAGTCTCAACATAATAGTATAACCAAATTCTAACTTAATGTTCTGAAGACCTATTCTAATATTATTTGGTCATTTACCCTGTGAAAACATGGGGCAGTATAAAACTAAATTTCCTTTAATAGTATGACACTAAGATATGACTTTAATAGGCACATAACATGAAGTAGGTAAGGAGCAATATTACAAAGGTCCTTGGGAATCTTGAATTGCTTTTATCATTGTATCTTTTTATTTTTTCACTAGACTAAATTTATTAAAACATCATATGCAAGGTGCCATGTATAACTAAATGACTAGTGCTATTTATACTTTCTTACCTGAAGAAAAGGCTAGTCTACATCACTCCCACAAATCATGCTTTCATTGTTTCTTTGTCTTACTCAAAAATCTTATTTTATACATAGACACTAATTATACAAACTGCAGAGACTATGCTATTAAAATATCAAGGATAAGGAGATTTATGAGACCCTTCAGAAGTCATCCCCTTGGTAGCGGTCTTTCATTTCATGGATAGAAGACTGAGGCCCAGAGACCTCAATAGAATATTTATAGAAATCATCAGAGTAGTATTTGTTTCCAGGCCTCCTGATTCTGGTTCAGAATGCTTATCTACCTTAGCCCAGTGCTTCATCAAGATTAAAAAAGGAAAATCCTGATTCAGAATTGATTATTTACATTTATTCCAACAGATGCAGAAAAAGGTTTGGACAAAATACAATATACATTCCTATTAAAAATATTAAAGATTATAGAAGAGTATATGGCGTTTCCTTAACATGATAAGTAACATGTATCTAAAGCCATCAGCAAGCATTATACATAATGAGGGTAAGATAGAAGCATTTCTTTTTTTTTAAATCTAAAGTGTTTATTCATTCATTTATTTATTTATCTAATTTTCTATCTATTCATTTTACTTTGTAACTTGTGCTTTGTGTGGATTACATTTTGTTTCCCAAATTATGCTTTTTTTGGTTTTTTAAATTAATTAATTAATTTTTATGTATTTATTTTTTTCTAATTTACATCATTCATTTCTGCCAGATTTTGAGTTGCAAATTTTCTCCCTGTTTTTCCCCTACCCACCACCCCAAAATAGCAGTCCCACAGGATATCCCCTCCTCGAAACTGCTCTCTCCCATATTTTCTCCCATACCTCTTTTGACTTTTCAAATAGGGTATGGTGGATCTATATGCCCCACTGCCTGTATAACTTATTTCTCAATTACATGTAAAATAGTATTAAAAATAGTATATATATATATATATATATACATACATATACACCCACATACACACACACATACACATATATACATTTGATTTTAAAACTTTGAATTCCAGATTCATTTCTTTCCTCCATTATCACCCACCCTAACTGGGAAGATAAGCAGTTCACTGACTATATTTCCCTCCCTCCTATCCCACCTCCCACTTGTTCTATTCTCTAAATTGATCCTGTCCCTTTTCAAAAGTGGGTGCTTCCAACTTCCCTCCCCCACCAGCCTGCCCTCCCTTCCATCCTTTCCCCTCTCATCCCTTTCCCCCCTACTCTCCTGTAGTGTGATACCCTATTTAGAGTGTATTTTGTTCCCTCCCCAAGCCAAATTCAATAGGAATAAGGTTGACCCATTCCCTTTGGCCTTCCTGTTCTTCCCCTCCATTGTAAACATTTTCCCTTGCCTCTTCTATATGAGATAATTTACCCCATTCTTTCTCTCCCCATCTCCTCCCATTATATTCCTCTCTTACCTCTTAATTTCCCATTTTAAATAACATCCCTTCCTCTTAAATTGGTCCTGTGCCCTCTATCTATGTATACCTGTAAACATATATACATACATTCACATATGTGTTCATATTCCCATATACACTCATATATATTTCTATTCCCTTCAACTATTTTCATACTGAGAAAAATTTCATAAGTTACAATTATTGTTTTCCATGTAGGAATGTTCATAGTTCAACTTAGATAAGTTCCTTATGATTTCCTTTCCCTATTTGCCTTTTCATGCTTCTCTTGCTTCTTGTATCTGAATATCAAATTTTCTATTCAACTCTGTTTTTTTCATCAAGAATGCTTGAAAGTCCTCTAATCCACTGAATGACCATATTTTCCCCTGAAACATGATACTCAGTTTTGCTGGGAAGGTGATTGTTGCTTTTAATCCCAGATCCTTTGACCTCCAGAATATCATATTCCAGGCCCTTCAATCCCTCAGTGTAGAAGCTGCTAGGTCCTGGGTTATCCTGATTGTGTTTCCACAATATTCAAATTGTTTCTTCCTGGCTGCTTGTAATATTCTCTCCTTAATCTGGGAATTCTGGAACCTGGCTATAATATTCCTAGAAGTTTTCTTTTTGGGATCTTTTCCTAGAGGTGATTGGTGGATTCTTTCAACCTCTATTTTGCCCTCTGGTTCTAAAACATTAGGGCAGTTTTTTTGAGAACTTTCTGGAGGATGATTTCTAGGTTCTTTCTTTGATGATGGCTTTCAGGTAGTCCAATAATTTTTAAATTATCTCTCCTGGATCTATTTTCCAGGTCAGTTGTTTTCCCATGAGATATTTAGCATTGCCTTCTATTCTTTCATTTGTTTTATCTGTTTAACAGCACCTTGATTTCTCATAAAGTCATTAGCTTCCTTTTGCTTCAATCTAATTCTGAAGCAATGATTCTCCTTAGTGAGCTTTTGATATTCTTTTTCCATCTGGAAAATTCTGCTTTTTAAGGCATTCTTCTCTTCATTGCCTTTTTGAGCCTGCTTTGCCATTTGAGTTAGTCTGTTTTTTAAGGTTTTATTTTCCTCAGTCAGGTTGTTGACTCACATTTCCTAAATTTCTTGCACCATTCTCATTTCTCTTCCCAATTTTTCCTCCACTTCTCTTATCTGCTTCTTAAGGTCCTCTATGGCCTATAACCAACTTGTATTTTCCTTTGAAATTTTTGGTGCAGGAATTCTGACTTCACTGTCTTCTTCTTGTTCCATGCTTTTCTCCTTTTTGTCCCCAAAATAGGAGTCTAATGTTGAAATCTTCTGTCTGCTTTGTTTCCTTTGCCTGGCCATGTTGCCCCTCATTCACTTGACCCCTGGACTTTTTGCCACAGTAGGACTCTCCCACCAGACAGGGGAGCTTTCATCCCAAATCCTGGAGTTTTCTCAGCTGCCAGAGGTATTAGATGGGTGCCCTCTCTGAGGCCTCCACATGCTCTGGCAAGCTGGTTATGCACCCCAGGACTTCCACCCTAGACCACAATCCAGATCCAAGGTTACATCAAGAGCGATACCCTTCAGACTTTTCACTTGGTCCTCCTACGCTCTGCAGGCCAATAGTTGAAGCTGTCATGTGGTATTGGCTGGCTATTCCTGAAGTCTCAGTAGCTTCTCAGGTCTGGGGCAAAAGCCATGAACTCCCACTTACTGAGTCCCAAAGTCCAGACTGCACTGACCTCTCACTTTGTCCTTTGCATCTATGTGTTGATAATTTTGGAAAAGGCCACAGCTGCTGCTGATCTGGTGTCCCTCTGCCATGCTGCTGGTCAGACATACCCTCCAGCTAAACCTCGGGCTCACCTGGGCCTGGGCTCTGCTCCCAGTGCACTGTTCTGACTGATTGCTTCCAGCCTACTGGGCTCTCCTCAGCAGGAGGTTAACTTCTCTGTGTCATTTTGTGGGTTCTGCAGCTCCAAAGTTTGATCAGAGTCCCCTTTTTACATTGATTGGGAAGGTGGAAGCTAGAGCTGCTTGGAGGTTGTGTTTCTACTCTGCTATCTTGACTCCACCTCTAGAAGCATTTCTAACATGCTTCTAACAAGAACATGGTGAAACAAGGATGTCCACTACTATTCAATATTGTACTAGAAATGTTAGCTTTAGGAATAAGAGAAGAAAAAGAAATTGAAGGAAAGAGAATAAATAAAGAAAGATATACTCTTTGCAGATGTTATGATAATATACTTAGAGAATCCTAGAGAATCAACTAAAATTATTTAAAATAATTTAGAACTTTTTCAAAGTTGCATAATATAAAATAAACTCACATAAATCATCAACATAGTTAGATAGATAGATAGATAGATAGATAGATAGATAGATAGATAGACAGATAGATAGATGATAGATAGATAAATGTTACTAACAAAGTTCCACAGCAAGAAATAGGAAGATAAATTCCATTTAAATTAACTGTAGAGGGGTGGCCAGGTAGCACAGCGCGTAAGAGCACCAGCTCCAGTGTCGGGATGACATGGGGATCAAATCCCGGGCTCAGACCCTTAGCACCCACCAGATTCACCTGGCCATTGTAACCTTGAACAAGTTACTTAACTCCAATTGCTTAGGGGCGGCCAGGTGGCTCAGCAGTAAGAGCACTGGCTCCAGTGTCGAGATGAAATGGGGATCAAATCTGGGCTCAGATACTCAGCACCACACCCAGAAATGACTGGCTGTGTAACCTTGAGAATGTTACTTAACCATGATTGCTTTAAAAAATTAATTAATTGCCTGTAGAAAATATGAAATATTTGGGAGTCTACCTGACAAGACAAACCCAGAAACTATATGAACAGAATTAGAAAATACTTTTCACACAAATAAAATCAGATCTAAATAATTGGAAAAACAACAGTTGCTCATGAGTAGGCCAAGCTAATTTAATAAAATTGGTAGTTCTACCTAAACTAATTTACTTGCTTAGTGACACAACAATCTACTAACAAAAATTTTTATTGAACTGGAAAAAAATAACAACAAAATTGATTTTGAAAAGCAAAAGGTCCAGAATATCAAGGGAATAAAAAAAAAAAAAGAAATGCAATGGAAGGTGGCCTAGCCATACCAGATCCAAAATTGTATTATAGAGCAGAAATCATCATTGGTACTGTATAAGAAATAGAATGACACCCCATACACCAAAATAAAATACAAAGGAGTACACTATTTAGATAAATAGGCTAATATTATAAATAAATTAGGGGAGCAAGGAAAAGCTTATCAGTCATATTTATAGAGAATGTAGGAATTTATGACCAAACAAAACATAGACAACATGATGAATTGAAAAATGAACAATTTTGGCTACATTTAATTGAAAAGTTTTGCACAAAGACTATGAGACCAAGATTACAAAGGAAGCAAGCAGAAAACTTGGAAATGATTTTTATAATTAGTGTCTCTGACAAAGGCCTCATTTCTAAAATATAGAGAGAACTGAGTTAAATTTATAAGAAAACAAATCATTCCCCAATTGATATATGGTCAAAGGATATGAACAGACAGTTTTCGGAGGCAGAAATTAAAACTATCTTTAGTCATATGAAAACATGCTCTAAATCACTATTGATGAGATAGATGCAAATTAAAACAACTGTGAGGTACTACATCACACCTATCAGTTTGACTAACATGATAAAACGGGGAAATGATAAGCATTGGTGAAGATGTGGAAAATTCGGAACTCTAAATCATTGTTTGTGGAGTTGTGAGCTGGTCCAACCATTCTGGAGAGGATTTTGGAACTATGCCCAAAGGGCTATCAAACTGTGTATACCTTTTGACAGAGAAATACTACTTCTATGTCTGTTCTTAAAGAGATCATAAAAATGGGAAAAGGACCTACATCTAGAAAAGTATTTATAACAACTCTTTTTGTGGTGGCCAAGCATTGGAAATTGAGGGGATACTCATCAGGTCGGGAATGGGTGAACAAGTTGTGGCATATGAATATAATGAATAATAATTGTTCTGTAAGAAATGATAATCAGGGAGACTACAGAAGAATCTGGAAAGGCTCGTATGAACTGATACTGAGTGGAGAGAGTAGAACCAGGAAAACACTGCGTACCATAGAATCAAAACTTTGTGATACCCTACTTTGACAGACTTAACTCTACTTCTGCAATGATTTATGACATTTTCAAGTGACCCATGATGGAAAATGTTATCCATGTCCAGAGAAAGAATTATGGAGTGTGAATGCAGATGTAAACATATCATTTCTTTTCTTTTTTCTTTCTTGTGCTTTTCTCCTTTGATTCTAATTCTTCTTTACAACATAACTTATGTGGAAATATATTTAATAGGATTGTACAAGTAAGACCTTTATTAGATGGTATGCCATCTTGAAGAAAGGGAGAGGAAACAGGAGAAGTAAATTTAAAATTCAAAATCTTGAAAAGATGACTTTTGAAAACTAAAAATGAATAAATATTTAAAAAAATATTTACAGCAATTTATGAACTACGTCACATTTCAATGCATTGACCAGACTTTTGGCATTTTCATTTCATTAAATGAATTATTGCTATTATTCAATTCCCTTGATTGCTTCTGGGATCTCATAAATTTTTATCCTTCCATTTGATATGAAAGTTTTAAGGTTTGATTTTCAATGAAATGAAAATTTTCTTTGGTTTCTCAGATATCCATAATTCATGTATTATTCTACAAGCTATAGTATATCAAACAATAAAATGATTTTCAGTCTGGACCATGATAGTTGTGAAATTAATATTAATTATACCAGAATTCTTTAATTTTTTAGACAAGTGTGATTGTTTTCATAAAAATGGAAAAAATACATTTTATAAATGCTGTTAGTAATAGCAGGATGTTATTTTCAGATTTTTACATTTTATTTTTATATAATTATAAGAAATAAATCAAGCCTCTTTTTAAATTTTTGATAACTTTGTTATATTTGTTATATTCAACTTAGGAAACAAAGATTGATTAACAGAAGAGACAAGTCAACTTTTTCACTAAAATATAAGCAAAAACATTCTTTAATATTTAATCTACCATAATTTGGTTTGATTGCAGTAGTAGTATAAGGATAACATTCCTGGTATATCCTGGACTTATATCTTCTGACACTTAAAAGCTGTAGGCCCTAAGCAAGTAACTTAGCCTCTCAGTACTTTAAGACTTTAGAACTACATCAACTACATCAGAACTACATCAAACTACAGAAAATTTGATGCACAGTAGTAGTGGAACCTTCCTCACCTGGTAATTTCATATAAAGATAGAATTAGAATCCTGGATAAAGACCAAAAAGAGTGCCAGCAGCATTTTTAGGAGCATTGTTCACTCTGACTTGGAAATTAGATAGCTGTATGATCAGGTAAAAATTATTTAACCTTTCAAAACCTTAGTTACCTTGTACGTAAAATGCTTGTATATATAATATGCATGTATTTATATATGCATGCCTGTATATGAATATTGTTATTGTGACAACAATTTTAATTTTAAGCTATATAAAAATGTGTTGTTATCATAAAAGGTATTTTCCATTAATCTCTTGGCACATACTACTACATCAGATCCTTAATATAATGCTATCCTCATAATTCATGGCTTATGGTTTGTTATTGTGCAATCATTTTCAGTTGTGTTTAACTCTTTGCAACCCCATTTGTAATTTCCTTGGCAAAGATACTGAAGTGGTCTGCCATTTCTTTCTCCAACTCATTTTACAGCTGAGGAACCTAAAGCAAAAGGGTTAAGTGACTTTCCCTAGGTTAAAGAACTAGCTAGTAGTCTGAAGCCAGAGGTGAACTTTGAAAAATGAGCCTTTCTGACTCTAAACCATGTACTCTATCCACTGTACCAACTAGGAAAATTCATGGCTAGAGGCAATCTGAAACATGGGAACAATTTATAATGAAATATTTTATATGGTCAGGAAATAAATCTTCTTTATTGGGGGGTTCCAAGCTGAATTTTCATACCATACAGTGTGCAATACACAAACATATTGAAATCAAAATGACTCTCCTGTTTTTTACTATGAGTAATTATTTCAAATCACACTTCGCGTCCATCTAATCATATGCCAAATGGGAACTCTGCAGGTTAATCTAGTGCATCCTAATGCAAAGTGAACTGTTTGATTTTGATTCTGATTCAGTTCTATAGAATCATTTTACTCAATATCCTCATTAATAAATGTCTTCCTTTATATTTTCTCCAACTCAGAAGCAGAGACTACAAGATGACACATGAGGATGTCCTCAACCCATGATGGAAAAGTAAAACACTGAAATTTTGATCTGCCCCTATTTCTTTTTTCTACCATGGAAAATAATCTTTGGGCTGCAAAAAGTATAACAAAACTGACTAAGAAGGAGTTGAGGCCCTAAAAGCCTATAGCTACCTCTGTTAATTTCCAGTTACTGAACTCAGGAAAGCTGCATCCTTAGTTATTGAAATAAGTAGTAGCTATATCTTTTTTTGTAGGGGGGAAGGCAAGGCAGTTGTGGTTAAATGAGTTGCCCAAGGTCACACAGCTTGGAAGTGTGCAAAATGTTTGAGGCCACATTTAAATTCAGGTCTTCCTGAATCCAAAGCTGGTGCTCTATTCTCTGTGTCACTTAGCTGCCCCACATATACAACTTTTGAAACACAGTCAATTATCTTTGAAAGATTTTAACAAATAAGAAGTACTGTCAAATGCTGTTTAACTTCTAAAAACCTACACCATTTGACCCTAAATTTTCTTTTCAGTCTCATTAGGCATTATTCATCAATATCTCTGATTCAGTCAAAAGATTATATCTGTTGGGGCAGCCAGGTAGCACAGAGAGTAAGAGCACCAGCTCCAGTGTCAGGATGACCTGGAGATCGAATCCCAGGCTCAGACACTTAGCACCCACCAAGAAACACCTGGCCATGTAACCTTGAGCAAGTTGCTTAACCCCAATTGCTTAGGGGTGGCCAGGTGGCTCAGCGAGTAAGAGCACAGGCTCCAGTCTTGGGATGACCTGGAGATCGAATCCCAGGCTCAGACACTCAGCACCACACCCAGAAATAACTGGCTGTGTAACCTTGAGCAAGTTACTTAACCCCGATTGCTTAAAAAAAAAAAAGATTATATCTGTTCCCCCAAATGATAACTTCATTTATCACCTCCATGTCATTGCATTGAATGTTCTATATGCCTGGAAATGCACTTCTGTTTTTACCGCTGCCTCATAGTGTCTTTTTCTTTCTTTAAAACACAGTTCAGGCATCCTTTTTTGATCATTCTTTTTTTTTAAGTAACTGGTGTTAAGTGACTTGCCTAAGGTTACAAGGCCATTTGTGTGTGTGTTGGGGGGGGGGGGGGGGGCTAATTATCTGAGGCTGGAACCGATCCTGGGTCCTCCAGACTCTGGGGCCGGCACTTTTACTCATTGTGCCACCTAGGTGGCCCTTTTTGACCATTATAATGCCCAGTATTCTCCTTCCTAAACTGCCTTGCTTTTAATAATTTTGCATATAATTTGTTTTTACTCACTTTATTTATACTGTAGACATATTTAAATATGGGGTCGTTTTCCCCATTAGAATACAAGCTCTTTGGTAGTAAAAATTGTTTCATTCTTTATACCTATATCCACAGTACCTAGAATGGTTTCTGTCATATGGTAAGAAGTTAATAACTATGGCCTAACTTGGGCCATTTGACTGGTGATTTGGTCTGATATCATAACAAATGAGAAATTTAAGGACATTCAAAAGTTAAAAAAGGAACCTCACATAGCTGTAGCAAGGAAAGGATATTAGAAAAGAATATAGTACAAAGACATCACAAATTGATTTAATTGAGCAAATCTCTCATCCCTTGAGTTGTCCAGAGGAGACACCATTGTAGAAGAAGATCTCTTTGCCTTCCTTTGATATTCACATGACCCCTTTTAGCAAGATTGTACAAAGATTATCCTTATTAAAAAAAAAAAACAACAAACCAACAACTGAGACAATGGGTTATGACCTGCCCCAGATCACATTGGTTTTCTGACTCCATTCTCTTTCTTTGCACTACATCACAACTTCCTGAATCGCAAAACAGCAAATTTTGTCAGAAAAACATCAGAGAAGAACAAGTAGGGAAAAAAGTGAAGTACTGTAAATACAAAAAGTCTAGAAAATCACTGGATGAGATTGGCAAATGTTGAATGAACTTTCACTTTCATCCTGGATATAAAAATAGAATAAAATTGGAAAATCCCAAAGCCAGGGAGAATAAAACAAAAAGCAAAACTTTAATTTATGGAAACAAGAAAATGACCTGATATATGGTGAATTCGACAAAAAAGTATAAATATTTACCAATATTGAGTGTAAAAGTTTTACAAAGACAATATAATAAAGGAAAAAAAACACAATGAAATCACTGCAGGTTATTTTAAAACAGAATCAAATAATTGATATATATTTAATAGTCTCCTTATAATTTTTGAAATTTGCATAGTGATCTCTCTCAAGTAAACTAAATATGTCAATTCAACTAGACCTTGACACAATAATCTGGAAATCAAGATTCATTTAATATAATGTTATGCCCTTTTAAAATTTATATCTAGCTTTATCAGGGAATTTTAAAAAATACTATCTTTTCACCATTGATTGTTATTCTTATTTTTTTCCTAATGGGAAGATGGAAGATCCATAAGAGGGAAATTTCAGAAATATCATCCAAACCAAGGAACATTGATTAAGCAACAACTATGGGTCAGGAGGTCTGTTAAGCAAGCAAATGATAAATAAGCAAATGAATATTTCTTTTTTCATTAATTTGTTTATTTACATTTAGTTTATAATATTCAGTTGCACAATCCCTTGAGATTCAAATTTTCTCACCCTGCCTCTTCAAACCTACACACACAGCAGCATGCAGTCAAATATAGAATCTACAAATACCTTCACATTAACATTAGTTGGATTGTAAAGAATGATTATAACCAATGGAATGAACAATGGGAAAGAGAAAACAAGACAAGAAAAAGAAAGAGAACAAGTGGTTTACTTCAATATGCATTCAGACTCTGTGGCTCTTTCTCTGGAGTCTTTTGGAGTTGTCTTATAGCCTTACATTGCTGAAAGGTGTCCACTCTATCAAGGTGAGTCATCACATGTAAGTTGTTTCTGTAATTGTGTATAAATTTCTCCTGGTTCTGCTCTCCTTATTCAACATCAGTTTATATAAGACTTTCCAAGTTATTATGAAGTCTGCCTGCTCCTCACTTCTTATAACACAACAGTATTCCATTTCATTCATATGCCACAACTTGTTCAGCCATTTGCCAATTGAAGGGCATCCCCTTGATTTCCAATTCTTTGCCACCACAAAAAGAGCTGCTATAGATATTTTTGTATATATGGGTCTTCCTCCCATTTTTATGATCTCTTTGGAATACAACCTTAGAAGTCATATTGCTGGGTAAAGGATATGCACTTATTTATAGCCCTTTGGGCATAGTTCCACATTGCTCTCCAGAATGGTTGGATCCCTTCACAACTCCACCAACAATGCATTAGTGTTGCAATTTTTCCACATCCTCTCCAGCATTTATCATTTTCCTGTTTTGTCATATTAGCCAATTTAACCAGTGAGATGTAGTATCTCAGAGTTGTAGTGATTTGCATTTCCCTAGTCAATAGTTATTTAGAACATTTTTTTCATATGCTTATAGATATCTTTAACTTCTTCCACTGAAAACTGCCTGTTCATATCCTGTGACCATTCATCAACTGGGGAATGACTTGTATTCTCATATATTTGACTGAATTCTTTGCATATTTTAAAGATGCAACCTTTATCAGAGATACTGGTTGTAAAAATTCCTTCCCAATTTCCCACTTCCCTCTTAATCTTGGTTACATTGGCTTTGTTTATGCAGAAACTTCTTAATTTAATGCAATCAAAATTATCCATTTTGCATTTTGGAAAGATCTCTAACTCTTGTTTCATCATAAAATCTCCCCTTCTCCACAAATCTGACAGGTAAACTATTCCTGGCTCTCCCAAATTGCTTACAGTATCAGCCCTCATACCTAGATTGTATACCCATTTAGACTTGATTTTGGTATATGGTGTTAGATATTGGTCTATTCTCAGTTTCTGTCATGCTATATACCAGTTTTCCCAGAAGTTTTTGTCAAATAGTGAGTTCTTCTCCCGAAAACTGAGGTCATTGGGCTTATCAAACAGTAGATTACTATAGTCATTTACTGCTGAGTCTCCTGTACCCAATCTATCCCATTAATCCACTAATGTATTCTTCAGCAGTACCAAGTAGTTTTGATGACTGCTGCTTTACAATATAGATTAAAATCTATTATAGTTAGGCCACCTTTCCTAACATTTCATTAATTCCTTTGATATTCTAGACCTTTTGTTTTTCCTAATGAATTTTGTTGCTATTTTTTCTAGATGTATAAAGGAATTTTTTGGTAAATTGGTATGGCTCTAAATATATAATTTAATTTAGGTAAAATTGTCATTTTTATTATATTAGCCCAACCCACCCATGAGCAACTGATATTTTTCCAATTCCTTTGATCTGGCTTTATTTGTGTAATCCTACCTGATCAAAGTGTATCATTTTTATGATAAGTTGCTAATTTTGCTAATATTTTAGTTAAAATTATTGCATCTACATTGATGAGGGAAATTGGTCTATAATTTTCTTTCTCTGTTTTGTCTCTTCCCAATTTAGGTATCAGTACCATATTTGTCTCATAAAAAATGATAGGACTCCTTCTTTTCCAATTTTCCTAAGCAGTTTGTAAAATATTGGAATCAATTGTTCTTTAAATGTTTACAGAATTTTCTAGTAAATCCATCTAGCCTTGGAGATTTTTTCTTAGGGAGTTCACTGATGGCTTGTTCAATTTCTTTTTCTGAGATGTGTTATTTGAGTAATTTACTTCCTCTTCAATTAATATGGGAAATTTTTATTTTTATCAATAGTCATCTATTTCACTAAGATTGTCAAATGTATGTGCATACAATTTGGCAAAATAAATCCTAATTTTTGCTTCAATTTCCTCTTCATTGGAGGTAGATTCAACCTTTTCAAATTTGATATTCATAATTTGGATTTCTCCTTTCTTTTTTATCATATTGACTAAAGGTCTATCAGTTTTACTGTCTTATTCATAAAACCAACTCTATTTTTATTTATTAATTCAATGGTTTTTTAATTCACTTCTATTAATCTCTCCTTTGGTTTTCATTGTTTATATTTTAGTATGTAATTTGCAATTTTCAATTTGTTCTTTTTCTAGCTTTTTCAGTTCCATGTCCAATTTATTGACCTCCATTGCCTCTGTTTTATTCATGTAAGCATGTAGGGATACAAAATTTCTCCTAAGAACTGCTTTTGTTGCATTCCACAACTTTTAGTATGTTGTCTCATTTTTTTTCATTCTCTTGAATGAAATTACTGATTGTTTCTATAATTTATTGTTTGACCCACTCCTCTGTTAGGATTAAATTATTTTGGTTCCACTTAATTTTTAGTCTATCATTCCATGGCCATTTATTGTATATAATTTTTATTGCATCATTATCTGAGAAGAATATATTTGATACTTCTGCCTTTCTGCATTGAATTGTGATGTTGTTATTTCCTAGTACACTGCCAATTTTTGTGTATGTGCCATGTACTGCTAAGAATGAATATTTCTTATCATATCCATTGATAATAAATATTCATTGATAAATGAATGCAGATCCCATAAGACTGTTTTTTTCTTTTTCATGGTTTCTCCCCTTCACTATAATTCTTCTATACAATATGACTAATGTGAATAGGAATGTTTAATAGAAATCTATATGTAGGACATATATGATGTTACATGCCCTCTTGTGAAGATAGTTGGGAGAAAATTTAAACTTATTAAAGTGAATGTTGAAAGATGGAAATACATCAATTCAAAAAGGAAACATATTTGAAGCATTGAGATACACAGAATAAAGGTAGAAGGCTGGAGAAAAATATATTACACTTCAGGTGAAGGAAAAAAATGGGGAGAAAGGAATCCTGATCTCAGACAAAGCAAAAGTAAAAATAGATATGATGAAAAGAGATAAGGAAGGAAAATATATCCTGTTAAATGGTACCATAGATAATAAAGTAATTGCTATGACAACCATATATACACTAAGTGGTACTGGATCCAGATTCTTAGAGAAGTTAAGTGAGTTATAAGAAAAAAATATACAGTAAAACTATACTAGCCGGGTACCTCAACCTCTCTCTCAGAACTAGAAAAATCTGACAACAAAGTAAACTAGAAAAAAAAGTTATGGAGTTGAACATAATTTTAGAAAATGTAAATATGGTCGACATTTGGAGGAAAAAATGGGGATATAAAGGTACCTTTCCTCAGGAGTATGTAAAATTCAAACAAAAAATAGCCATGTACTAGGGTATAGAAACCTCACAATCAAATGCACAAAAGCAAAAAAAAATGAATGCATATTTTCAGATCATGAGGCAATTAATAAATGTCACATGTAACAAGGACCATGGAAAGATAGATTAAAATTATATGGAAATTGAATAATCAAAATCTAAGGGATGAGGGAGTAAAATAACCAATCAAAGAAATCATCAATAACTTCATTGAAGAAAATAACAATAGTGATACAACATACTAAAACACATGGGATACACCCAAGTGAGTTCTTAGGGGAAATTTTATATCTCCAAATGCTTACATTAATAATAGAAAAAAGAGCAAATCAAAAAATTTAACATTCATCTAAAAAACAAAAAAATTAAATTTCTCCAGTTAAATATAAAATTAAAAATAATGAAAACAAAAGGAGAGATTAATAAAATTGAGAGTAAGAAAGCTATTAAACTAATAAAAAAACACAAACTAAAAGCTGGTTGTTTGAAAAACTAATAAAATAGACAAGCATTAGTTTATTTTTTTAATGAAAAAAAATTACCATTATCCAAAAATAAAAAGTGTGTATTCAAAACTGATGAATAGGAAATTAAAATAACAATTATGAGATATTTTGCCCAACTGCAAATATGATGATCTTAATAAAATGGACGAATAAATAAAAATAGAAATTGTCCAGATTAACAGAAGAGAAAATAAAATGCTTAAATGATCCCATTTCAGAAAAAAAAAAAAAAGATTGAACCATCCATCAATGAACTCCCTAGGAAAAAATCTCCAGGGCCAGAATGATTCATTAAGTGAATTCTATTAAACATTTAAAGAACAATTAATTCCAATACTAATTAAACTATTTGAGAAAATAGGGAAGAGAGGGGTACTACTAAATTCTTTTCTTAAATCTTCAAACCCATATATTATGAATACTTTTTTTAAATTTTCCCCCAATTTATTTATTTATTTTTAGTTTTTAACGATCATTTCCACCAGATTTTGAGTTACAAAAATTTTCCCCATCTTTCCCCTAAAAACTTTTAAATGATATTACAGAATAAATTCCTAACTACTTCCAGAGTTCCTGGATATCACAAAATTTAGTATTAAGCAGTTTGCATAGCTTTCTCCCCATGTTCCAATTTTTAAATGAAAAATATTAGCTTTTCCACTAAGGTAACACAAAAGAGTTCATATCTTTTACTGACTACTTGCTCTGATCACAGAAATTTGGAATAGAAAGCCTAACCTTAAATCAGTTGGATCCATTTTTTTTTCAAATTGTTATACACAGAGTAAAACTTGGTTTAGTGTCACATAGCCAATTAACTTATCACCAGAAACCATTTACATTCTGGAAACCTTCAGATGAACACCCATACATCCATGTATATATTCTTCATTTGGGAGAGGGTAACTGAAATTCCCTACTATTTTTCAGCACTCACTTTCCTTAATCTGATCTGGTGTGAGAGGCTTTAACAGAATCTGCTCAAATGTTTTTAGCTGTTCTAACTTTTACTCCCATAAATTTCCCTTATGTGTCCATACCTAAGAAACTGCTTAGAAAGTGAGAGCTTTGAATCTGCCAGTGGAGTGAGGGGTACCATAGTGTCCCCTTTGTACCGGAGACCTCAAAGTTTCATCTTTGGGGCATCTTTTTACAGATCTATGTATTTTTCAATTTGTTTTGATGCCAAATAGTATTTATCTTAAGTATAAAACTAAGAGTGACACTCCAGGAGGGTGGCACAGGCAATAAATAGAGCACCTGCTCTGGAGTCAGGAGGACCTGAGTTCAAATCTGACTCAGACACTTAACACTTACTAGCCCTGTGACCTTGGGCAAGTCACTTAACTCCAATTGCCCTCCAAAAGCTCAAAAAAAAAAGAATGACACTTTTCAAAATGACCAGAACGAATTCAATTGCCTTTCTGTTGCCTCCTGGTACACAAAACTTTTCTCTTTTAGGTGAGGCAGGAAACAGTTAAATGATAGTCTTCCTGCCTCTTTGAACTGAGGGGAGAAGATTCCCTCCCTTTCTTGTCTCTTTCTAAGCATTCAAAACTTTGGCCAGAAGTGAGAATGCATAGAAAGTTACTTATTTTTGTAACACTTTAATTTCTTTTTTTTTTTTTAAACACTCGGGGTTAAGTAACTTGCTCAAGGTTACACAGCCAGTTATTTCTGGGTGTAGTGCTGAGTGTCTGAGGTCGGGATTCAATCTCCAGGTCATCCCGACACTGGAGCCTGTGCTCTTTCTTACTGTGCTACCTGGCCCAACACTTTAATTTCTAAGGCCCAATACTCTTAGCACTTTATTGAGAAAAGATTAGAAAATGCATATATTTTAGTTAAAAGCACAGGCTACAGGACCTGGAGACCTGGGTGCAGGGATCCCCAAAGAAAATCAGATACAAAGGCCCATCTCCATACCTCCCAAAGTCCCATGGGGGAGGGGAAGGAACAACAAAGGGTAAACAGTTCATTCAAGCAGAGTGAGGTGCCATTTCTTTAACTTTTGGAGACCAAATTTCTTACTAACCTTGTTTTACTTAGAAATCCCCTTTACAAATCTCTTTACACAGGAAATACATTATCTCCATGGAATATTCTTTCAATGAAGTCTCCTTTCCCCCTCCCACCCGCATTCTTCTAACTGAAGGGAGTTGAGGGTCATTAAGAAACCCATCCCCACCCCCACATTCTCAGAGGAGGAGATATTTTTTTTTAATTATCTCAATTCCTTCCAGAGGGAGGGGGTGTGCAAGTCCCAACCATGCCCTTTCCATTTCAGAGGATGGAGAGCTCCTCCCCACCTCCCTTTTACTCAAGGAGGTTAAAAAGAGATGGAGGCTTTTATTTTTTTTTCTTGAGAAAGGAAAATTTTGAGTTTTTCCAATTGTAAATATCTGAAGTAGAGAAGGGGACATACACCAGGAAGGGGCTTCCCTCCAGGTTATTGATTTCCCTAAGGGGAAGGATGGCTGTAGAGAAAGAGGGATCTTCTGGGTGCCAATAGCTTGCCCCACTTTGGGTGTATGGGGTGATAGGGGACTCTAGGAGGTTGGAAGCCCTGAGGACTCAGGAGAACATTAGAAGGAGGGAATCCAGGGTTATAAGGTGGTGGGAGATTATGCTCCTCACTATGTCCTGTAGGACTTTGTCAGGAGTCTTTTTAAGGGTGTCTACTAGGGGCTGGGCCAAAAGGACAAGGCTACCTCTTTGCAAGGAACAGTTCCTAAGCCAGGGAGGGGGATGGGTGACAAGGACCAACCAGACATCAATCCCTATGGGAACTGATATGGATGCTCTGGATTTCCTGTGACCACCTGCCATACTAATTGGAAAACTTGTTTGTTGAAACTTCCCGGTAGGGGCCAGCCCACCCCAAACATGGGCCACTCATTCATGAAATAAAAAATGAGGTTTCTCTTCTTCAAGAGGAGCCTATAATCTGCCCCATCTGGAGGGGCTTCCTTAAAATGGCATAATATATAATCCAGGGGAGCTTTTGATGTGCTGGCTTAACCTCCCATGTTCTAGGATGAAAATACAGACAACCAGTATAACCTTATAGACAAAAATGTCTTCCAAGTTGAAATCAGAAAAAATTCCTTGAAGGTACTCTTTTGATAGCCACTGGAAAACCTGCTTTGCAGAATAAAAGCAGGGAGGGTTTAAGCAAACGAGCTAGAAACAAAACCTTGTGAGCCCAAAATGGATAGGAGAAATAGACAGACAGACACTAACAGACCAGACCAGCATCAGATATGAGTGGGGACCTGATGTCTCAGGGTACCTGGGGCACTTGTGTATAGAATACACAAAGCTGCTTCTGGCTCCAGATCCCCACAGAACCAGAAAAAAGAGCTGTACTCAACTGTGGAGGAGGTCCTGAAACCACACAGGGTCCGATGGGGGGCAGGTCAGAGTTGGGAAGTGGGTGCAATCTTTCCCTCTTTGAATCCTGGGACCCTGGAATGTCTTCAGGGTCTGGCTCCCCTAGGGATTGGGGATATCAGACACCTGCCTCCTGAGACCAAGAGATCCTTCTGTTTGTGGATTTCTGTAGTGACAACAGGACAATGAAAATCTCAATGGGACCTCCAAAATGTTATGACAAATAAAATGATAGAAAGAGACCCCAGAGGGCAAATTGAATTGAAAGTGGAATTTTATTAGCACTGCATGAGTGCTCAAATAGAACAGCAGCCAACAAGTACAAGCATCAATTATATTAAGGCGAGTCAAGCACCTAATGGTCAGGGATTGCTTAAGCAGGAACTTAAAGAAGCCAAAATATGCAATTAGTTAGTACATATTTTAATTTTCATGCATGTGGGTTTTCCTTGGTGGGCTAAACCTGGCAGTTTCCTTACTTCCATGAAGGAGAGAAAGATGACTGGTTATAATAGTGTGTGGGGGAAGGGATCAGGGGAGCCAGAATGGGGCCATGTACAACACTTCTATCTTTCCTTGTGCCCCACCACACCCCTTGCTGTTAGTACCTTTGCCTTCAAACTTGTTTTGTATTTACTTTATGCATATTTGTATTTATCTATATATGTGTCTGATATATGCATCTCCCCCGCTCTCTCTCTCTCTCTCTCTCTCTCTCTCTCTCTCTCTCTCTCTCTCTCTCTCTCTCTCTCTCTCTCTCTCTCTCTCTCTCTCTCTCTCTCTGTCTCTCTCTCTCTCCCTCCTTCTCCTTTTGCATTCAAATATAAATTCCTTGATGGCAATGACTATTTGCTATTATCTTTTTATCTGTAGTGTCTAAGAGTCTAGCATAAAGAAAGGACTTTTTAAAATACTTCATTAATACATTTTGATTGTGGCAAACCTGGTGATAACATGCTTCAAACTTAACCAGACTTTACTTCAAAAGAAAATTAACTATTGTATCTTTGCTCAAAATGTTTCCTGTTCATTAAGACCTTTCAGAGGTTATGCCACATTGACGTAGCCTTCAAGAACTCATTTTCTCATTTCTGTCAAAATGGATCATTGAAAGGGGACTTTAGTAGAATCTATGTTAAACTGTCTAATTTAGATTTTAGTTTTCACTGACATTAAAGTTTCATTTTGTTGCCTCATCAGGAAGGCTCAAAAAGCCACCAAGGCTACAAAAATTTTGATCATCATATTGTAAAAACCTCATAAATGTAATTACTTTTAAAGTCTTCTTTCTGAAATTAACTTTTAGAACTATGTTCTGGTCTGAGACTTCATCGGAAAATGAATTCAAGCATCCAAGATCAGTATTTGGCTGTTCCAACTCCTAAAGGATGCCAAAGTGGAAGTGCACAGATTGCCAAAAAGGTAAGGAGGTGTCAGCAGTCAGAAAACAGAACTTACTTATTCTACTCTTACTTGTCAGGAGCAGAACTTCCTAATTAAAAAACACACATACACACAAAACTAGGCAATTGCTTACCAATTATCATCAAATACATCACTATTTGGCTCCAACCTACCTTTCTAGCCTTTCTTTATATATGATCTCCCTTTACACATTCTAGAATCCTTCCAAAATGCTTTTCTTTCCATTATTCAAACAGGGCACTTCATCTCTCATCTTTGGGACTTTGGTTAGGCTGTACCCATGCCTACAATGGACTTATATGTCAGTGCTGCCTAATAGAATCCTAACTTTCCTCTATGGAGAAGAAATGCAAAAAGTATCATTTTAGAGGGAAAGAGGGGAGGGATAGGAGCTTCGCATGAGATTTGTTCCTATAACTCTTCGTGCAAAGAAGAAATAACATACTTTATTAAGTATAAAAACATCCTTCAGGCAGTAGGAGGGGAAAAGGGTTATGGAAGGGGAGTAGTGGTCAGTAGGGAGGGAAGAAGTAAGGGGAAAGGGAAGGAAAAGGGAGGGGGGCTGATAAGGGAATACTGAGGGAGGAGGTGGTCAAAAGGAAAACTATTAAGGGGGGAAGGGTGAAGAAGGACAATATGAACATTAATAGGGAGGGAATAGGATGGAGGGAAAGAAACAGATGATCATAACTGTAAATGTGAATGGAATGAACTCTCCCATAAAACAGATATGCATAGCAGAATTGATTAGAAATCATAATCCTACAATATGCTGTTTACAAGAAACACATCTGAAACAGAGGGATACACACAGGGTAAAGGTAACAGGCTGGAGTAAAATATATCATGCCTCAGCTAAAGTAATCAAATTAGGCAAAGAAGTGACCACTCTTTGTGGATGATATGATGATATACTTAGAGAATCCTAGAGAATCAAGTAAAAAACTGCTTAAGACAATAAATAAATTTGGCAACGTTGCAGGATATAAAATAAACCTACATAAATCCTTGGCATTCCTATATATTTCCAATGAAATTCAACAGCAAGTAATAGAAAGAGAAATCCCATTTAAAGTTACCAAAGACATTATAAAATATTTGGGAATCTACCTGCCAAAACAAACCCAGGACCTATATGACCACAGTTACAAAACACTTTTCACACAAATAAAGACAGATCTAACTAATTTGAAAAATATCAATTGCTCATGGCTTGGTTGAGCTAATATAATAAAAATGACAATTTTACCTAAATTAAATTATATATTTATTGCCATACCAATTATTTTATGAAAAATAAAACAAATTACTTTATGGAGCTAGAAAAAAATAGTAACAAAATTCATTTGGAAAAATAAATGGTCCAGAATATCAATGGAATTAATGAAAAGAAATGCTAGGGAAAGTGCACTAGCTATACCAGATTTCATTCTGTATTATAAAGCAGCAGTCATCAAAACTACTTGGTACTGGATAAGGAATAGAGGAGTGGATCAATGGAATAGATCAGGCACACGACATTCAGCAAGTAATTTATTGTTTCATAAACACAATGACCCCAGTTTTGGGGATAAGAATTCACTATTTGACAAAAACTGCTGGGATAACTGGCATATAGTATGGCAGAAACTGGGTATAGACTATTACCTAACACTATATACCAAAATCAAGTCTAAATGGGTTCATGATCTAGGTATAAAGATTGATACTGTAAGCAGTCTTGGAAAACAAGGAATAATTTACCTGTCAGATTTGTGGAGAGGGAAAGACTTTATTGCCAAACAAGAATTAGAGAAATTTATAAAATGTAAAATGGATAATTTTGACTGCATGTAATTGAAAAGCTTCTGTACAAACAAAGCCAATGTGACCAAGATTAGGAGGGAGGTGGGAAATTGGGAAAGAGACTTTACTACCTATGTCTCTGTCAAAAGACTCATTTCTAAAATATACAGGGAATTGAGTCAAATCTATAAGAATAAAAGTCGTTCCCCAATTGATAAATGGTCAAAGGATATGAACAGGCAATTTTCAAAGAAAGAAATGAAAGATATCTATAAACACATGAAGAAATGCTCTAAATCACTATTTATTAGAGAAATTCAAACCAAAATAACTCTGAGGTACCACATCTCACCAGTCAGATTGGCTTAGATGACAAAACAAGAAAATGAAGAATGCTGGAGAGGATGTGGGCAAATTGCAACACTAATGCATTGTGGTGGAGTTGTGAACTAATCCAGCCTTTCTGGAGAGCAATCTGGAATTATGCCCAAAGGGTATAAATAATTTCATGTCTTTGACCCAACAATACCTCTCCTAGGGCTATATCCCAAAGAGATCATAGAAGTGGGAGGAAGACCCATTTGTACAAAATTGTTTACAGCAGCTTTTTTGTGGTGGCAAAGAATTGGAAATTAAGGGGGTGCTGATCAACTGGGGAATGGCTGAACAAGTTGTGGTATATGCATGTTATGGAATACTATTGTGCTATAAGAAATGAGGAGCAGATGGACTTCACATTTACCTGGAGAAGCTTATATGAACTGATGCTGATTGAGAAGAGTAGACCCAGGAGAAATTTGTACATAATTACAGACACAACTTATGTGTGATGACCAACTTAGATAGACTGGAATCTTCTCAGCAATGCAGTGATATAAGTCAATCCCAAAAGACTCATGATGGAGAGAAATGTGTGCATCCAGAGAAAGAACTATAAACAACTGAGTTTATATCCAGGTGGAAGTAAAATACGTGATCTTTTCTTGTTTGGTTTTATGTCCTCTTTACCATTTTTCATACCATCTGATAGAATCCCTCTTTATAACTTGACTAATGCATAATGTGCAAGTCTCTACAGATCCTGTACTTGACTATATGATGCCTTGGGGGGGAGGGGAGGGAGAGGAACAAAATGTGAAACTCAAGGAATTGAATCCTGTAAACTAAAAGTAAACAAACAAATTAATAAAAAAATTAAAAAAATAAAGTTAGAAGTTATATCATGGCTCATGATAGGGTTATCACAGTGAATTTAGAGTAACAACAGCAACAACAATCATGGAGTAGCTAGAATTATGCGGGTGATGTTTTCTTTAGAAGTCAGAAAATGACAAAATCATATACTAAACATGAAGAATTAAAAATATCCTTGATTATTAAACAAATAAACTGTTTTGGAATTGAAACAGCAAAAATATTGCCAACGAATGTTCTTAATATATCCATTTTGCAAAGCAACTCCGAATTGTGCTAATAAAATAATTAAAATATTCATACCTTTGGCTCAGAAATTTCAGTACTAGATGTTTTATAAAGACATCATTGATAACATATAAATTATACCATCAAATATTTATATTAACATTTTTTGTGGTAGCAAGGATTTGAAAACATAGTAAATGTCTTATCAATTGAGGAACAGCTAAACAAAATATGCTACAATGTTCCATTAAGTCAAGCCATAAGGGAAGGTCCCTATAAAATGGACATAGGGTACCTTTGTCAACTATCCTCCTTTCTACTTGTATATGGCACCATGTTCACACACATTAGATGCAGGTGATATTAAATTAGGTCCCAGTCCAAGTATCTGGTTTATATCCTAAGGAAAGGGATCACAAAGGTGTCCCCAATGGGTAATGACAAGTAATCCTCATTTTCTGGATACTTGCTGGGAAAGATCATGCTGACAGAAACCTGAGGATGTAGCAACTGCATTTGAATAAGGCACAGATAGTAAAAAGGCTGTCATCGGGAATGGTATATGCAATGGGGTGGGAAAGGGAGGCAGACAGGAGAAGGAAAGGAGAACAGAGAGTCACATATACCTGTGGATAGTAGTTAGGAGCACCTGGGCAGCATAGACCCATAGCAGTTGGAGAAGAGCTTAAGGGGGAAGATTTAGAGGTCCCACTTTTATAGGGTTCTAGTGTGTGCAGAGGCTAAGTTTTATCTGTACCACTGTGGGGATAACTCATTAGCATATCAATGACATCTCAAAGTTATCAAGGCTTCCTTATTCATATAATGCTTCTTATGCTTAATGCTTCTTAATGCTGCCTTATTGATATAATGTTTCTCTAGTTTTCTCTGCATATCTGATGCTCATCTTCAGCTTGCAGACTGAGAGTCATTTACTGGGTCCTAATTGACTTCACTTAATTTAACATAAAGTCTCTGGATGTTGTCTTTATATAGGAAGCAATTTTGGCAGGTAGCTTCCTTGTTCCACCTTACATTCTTAATTCTTATTTACTGTTATCTTTCACTGCCTACTTGTAAACTTACATATTAAACTACCAGTGGGATAATCATGGGGATCATAATAAGATACAATTTCAACACATACATGAACATAATGGAACAGTACTGGACTGTAAGAAATGGTGAATGCAATGAATAAGAAAAAGAATGAAAAACTTACATGGACTGATGTAACGTGAAAAAAAATTGAACCAAGAAAACAATTTATACAATGACTGCAACAATGTAAATAATGATGACTGCAAACAATTTAAAATGTTGTGTTGCAAATGCACAAAAAACTGTAAGGCCCCAAATAAAAGCTATAAGAAGACAACTCCCTCCTCTCATTTGTAGAGGCAGGACATCAATGGGCATGTGACATGACATTTATTTTCTGATTTATTTTTGATGTATTGATCTGTCACCATAAGGAATCTTCATGAACTCCAAATGACTTGCAATAGAAAGCTCTGAAAACATAAAGATCTATAAGAAGAAATTAAAGACATAAAGGGACAGAATGAATTCAATAGCATAGCTGTTGCAATTTCTTCTATGAAGTGACCAGGAGATATTTTTAGTTCATGTACAGAAGATTATCCAATATCCCAATACTCTTTTTCAATGAAAAGGATAAGTCATTTTACTTCCCTATATGCAGAACATTAAATACAAAATAACAATTGCAGCACCATTAGTTGTCATCAGAAGATTTCTCTCTACAATAAAAAAGATGGAAGAACAAGGTAATCACAATCATAATTGTTCAATCTGTTTTTATTAGGCTACTATGTGCCTGGAATTGTGACAGATAGTGGGGTTTGAAAGAAGAAAACTAAAGCATTCTAGCCAACCAAGAGCTTCCATTCTGTTGGGGGCAAATAGCATGTATATACAAAATGGATAAATAGTAATTTCTACATTGGAGGGTACCAGCAACTGCAGAGATGAAGATTAGCTTTGTGTAGGAGGTAGCATATGATCTGGGTTTTGAAAGATATTAGGGATATAAGAAATAGAGATGAGGACATTCTTTTTTTTTAAGCAATTGGTATTAAGTAACTTGCTCACATTTACATGGCCAGGTGTTTCTGGGTGGGTACTAAGTGTCTGAGCCCGGATTCGATCCCAGGTCATCCTGACTCTGGGGTCGGTGCTCTTACTTGCTGTGCTATCTGGCTGCCCCAGATGAGGACATTCTAGACATCAGTGATAGTTTCTGAAAATGTCCAGAGAAGGGAGAGTAGGAAGGTGAGTTTGACTGCAATACAGAGGGTATGAAAGATAATACTATATTAATAAGCTTGCTTAGTATGCATAAGCCTGTACCAGCACAATTTTTAATTGCATTTACTTGTGGCATTTTATTTCTTAATTTTTAAAAGAGAAACATCTATTTAATGATAAATAATAAAATATATTAATTTTCTTTCAATTAAACTAAATAAACCAAATTTTAACTAAATTTATTTTTAAATTTAATTCTTATAGAGTATACAACATAAGACAATGACCTCATGTTGCAGACCCCTGAACCTTGTTCTTCCTTCCTCCCCAAATCCCACCATTAAGGGTTGCTATGGAAACAGTTGTTGCTAGTGTACATTGGTTTTCTATAAGTGCTATATTTATCATTCAACTAGGCACTTATTAGATAAAACAATCAATATTTTATACAAAAATATAATATGATTCAATTAAATTAATATGCAAAGTCACTTTTTTGAGACATTAGTGTGTGCCTGGGCATTCCTAGTATATCTTATATACTTATCTTTCTATAATAAATTTAAAAAGAGATTCAAAAGCCAAACTTTGAGAGTTTATAATTAAATCTTGTAAGAGGAAGCCACTGGAGTTTATTAATTCTAGAGTAGTGACATCTTTAGATCTGAGCTATAGAAATGTGAGTTTGGTAAGTTTGTAGAAGATGGATTGGAGGAGGGAATAATGGAAGCAGGTAAAGCAGTTAGAAGGTTATCATA
The DNA here is from genome assembly GCF_028583685.1 of Petaurus breviceps papuanus. Lineage (NCBI taxonomy): Eukaryota > Metazoa > Chordata > Mammalia > Diprotodontia > Petauridae > Petaurus > Petaurus breviceps. The sequence continues at coordinate 72,225,832 of NW_027185655.1, forward strand.
GTAGTCAATACAAGAACAATCAATCATTAAAATTTGCTGTTTTTTACCTGTCAGCCACTGTGCCAAAGGAGGTTTGATATGGACCTGAGTTAGGATTGTGACTACATGAGTAAAAAGAGGATATGTGTGAGAAAAAATGTGGAGATATAATTGACAAGAATGATGGTGAGAAAAATTCAGTAACAGTTTTAATAGCTACCCTATGGATCACTAATAATCAACAAACTATATGAAATGAAGAGTTCTCAAGACAGAGACTTAAAGAGGAAAAACATACAAACAAACCCATCCTGTCGTAGTACAGTAAAGTATATGTGATACCCAGAATACTGCCTGCTATTGCAGTTAAACTGAAAAGGGTTTTGATGAACCTACAAAAGATAAGCTTATATATTAATATTATTATTTAATCACAAAAATCAGTAATGATATCCATCTTTTAATATTTTAAAGAACATAAACTACAAAAGAAAAATAATATCGCAAATTATACTTGAACTATTTCTATCTGAACTCTGGCAGATATGATGATGGTGATGTTGGGGATGATGATGATGGGGGTGGTGGTAATAATAGTAGCTATTTATGTAATGCTTCAAAGTTGCCAAAATGGGAAACATGACTAGGTCATATGTAGTAATCAATGCAAAGGAAACTGAAGTTGAGAACATTGTGGGAAGTTGTGTCCAATTCTGACCAATTGTAAGCGTTATAGGATTTAAAGATCTTCCACGACCCATTGGACTTGCTGACGTAGCAGGAAGGGGTGGGGCAAGAGGAAGCGGAAGCCAAGTGAGAGTTCCTGTAGTGGCGGCGACGGCAGCAGCAGCAGTCCGAGGTGGAGTTGGAGGCGCGAACCCCTTTTTGAGCGAGCCAGAATCTCTGCTAAGGACTCCTGCTGAGGAGTGCCAGGGGCCGGAGCTTCTGGGAGCATGCTTCCTGGATGCTGGGTGGTTGCTGTGAGTGGGGAGAGGAGATCTTTTTCTGAGGTAGCCTGTTCTGTTTTAAAGGCTTGAGAATGTGGGTGCTTTCTACTTTATCTACCTGTGCCAATTTCATAACTACTTTGATGGCTTTGACTTTCTGGTTTTGGGACTTGGTCTTTTGGTATTTTAATACTTGTTCTCTCTTTATCCCCCATATAGAAAGCCTGATATATTTGTGATTGATAACGACATCAGCATATTTACAATTTCTGTAGGCATTCTGAATATTGCATTGCCGTTATATCAATACATCAAAGTAAGAAATTGAATTAGCAGTAATGATGCCAAATCACATTAATTAGAAGAGGGGAAAAAATCTAGAACCTATTTGTGTTTTTTAGTTTTGAAAGATTTTGAAACTGCAGATGTTTGTGAATAACCTAATGACTACACAGACTTTAGGTATTTTTTACAAGAATTTTGAACTACTGTTTATATATGACCATGGAATAGTTATCACTTAAAATAAAAAGAAATATATAATTTTGATGCAAGATAGTGGTAAGAATATATTTTAAAAATAGTCCAATTTCTGCTCTTTTATTTCAGATTTCCCTTTAGCTTGACTCTTTACCAGCTAAGACTTATCTTGCCAAGATAATGTTTCTGTATTTGTCATTCACCTTTAATGTTTCTAAGATGACATAAGAATACTGACAGTTTCCATGAATAATAATCACATGCACTCAAAGATGTCTCTGCAAAATGACATTTTTATTGATGAAAAAGGAAAAAACAAATATTTCCCCTTCCCCATCTTGACTCTGGGTAGTACTGCTATTGTCCAGTGAAAAGTATAGATTATATTATTTCAACTGAAAATATAGATTAATTAGTTAATAAACAAATAAAGTCTGCAGCTCACAAGTTTTTGTTTAACTCCTTAAATAGAATTTTGGGGTGTATTCAATTATGGAAACTTGCCATTTAGATTTACTCAAATACATTACAATGCAATTAAGTGTAACAAATAACAAAACCAAATTAAAACATATTTACACTTAAAAGTGATATTCTGCTTACCCAATTCCCATCACTGATTATTAGTTACCTAGTTACCTACCCTATTTCCTTGTATTTTTTTACTTACATATCTGAGTATCAATTTTCCTTTTTTATAATAGTAGTCAATATGTGTATTGTTTTCTTCTGGTTTTGCTTTGTATACTTAACATTGTTTCCTTTATTTCTCTCTGATTTCTTCATATTTATCTTACACTTTTTTTTTCCATTTGAAAAGTGCTTTCCTCACAAAAACATTGTAAGGAAGGCAACAGAAGGGGGGTGGAGCCAAGATGGCAGAACGGAAGCAGAAACTTTTCTAAGCTCCTCCGTGAATCTTGTCACTGAACTTTAAAAAGTGACATTTTGAAATGTGACTTTAAAAGTGACAATTTAATAACAATTAAATAAAAAGTGAATCTGAATGGATTTTGGTGTGTCAGAATCCACTGGGAGATGGAGTGTGGCAGAATCCAGTCCAGGAAAGTGACCATGTGATTCGAGGTAGGGGGAGTGTGGAGCATGAGGGTGCTGCACCAGCCCGGTCTAGAGAGCAGACTACATCAGAGAGGTAAGGAAACCCACCCTGAAGACTTACTCACCCTAAGGGCAATTCGCAGCCATCTCACCAGAGTCTCACCATGGGATAGGAGTATCCGTAGGAGAAGGGTAAGAGAAAGCTCAGGACCTGCAGCAGAGACAGCAGCTTCTCCTGGGGCTATCAGCCCCCAGCCTCGAAGTTTAAAAATCACCTCACTAATTTTCCAGGGGCCAGGACAGCAAATTAAACTCTGGCTGCACCAATTCCTCCTCCCTGTCAAAGGAAAATAAGAGATAAATATCCCACCCAGAGTAAAATCCTAAAAGAGCAGAAATAGCCTCATACTTAGGAGTCATAGAGAAAGGGTGTAACTGAGGCAATAAGGAGTCTGAGGAGAAGAGCAGGAGGGGTCCCAACAAGCCCCTCAAATGACCAGCAAAATCTTGCCTGAACTGTAGCCCAGGGGCATAGAGGCAGAAATCTGAAGTGGTCAGACCACTCCTCCCCCACAGATTACTCTCTGAGGCTCAGGTTAACTCAGGGTAAACACTGAGAGTACTGGCCTTGGCCTCCATCTAGACACCCAGAGGTTACAATGCACAAAGCCAACAATCAGGCACCTAGCTCCCAGCATGAGAAGCTTGGGTCAGAGCCCCCTGTACCCCATGAGCAGAAATATACTTTAAAGGACAGGAAATAGGCTATTACAATGGGACAGAAGCAACTTGCAAAGGCAAGACCAAGGACAATAGAGTCCTATTATTCTGAATGAGAAGAATGTTTAACTTTATATTATATATAAGAGTAAGTAAGACTCAATGAGGCTAGCTCCTGCTCAAAGAAAGATCTTGTAACTCCATATCTGTTATACCTTGCATTCTCAAAAGACACTAATTGTGGTCCATTTAAGAGTTATCACTAAATACTACCCTTTTATGACACCTAGGCAGCTTTCTTGCTTTTGCTTTTGAATACATATTGTAAAGGCAACAAGATTAGAGGGCAGGAAGAGACAATAAGAAAGAGAAGATGCATAATAGAATCATACAATTCTCTCTGACAAAAGCCTATACATTTTCTGAATAGGGAATACATATTTAGGAGCTGTTCACATTAGTTAATGGACAGATCATTCACTGGGGATGTTAGAGAGGATCCCTAACCTTTGGGTAGGGATTGGACTAGCTTACTTTGGAGAATGTTTTCCAGTTCTGTGAGTTGATACTTCTATGTTCAAAACTTCCAGTGTTTTTTTTCCCACACTATCACATATTGTTTAAATTAAATTTAAATTATATATTGTTAAATATATAACCTATGGACTTCATGGTTACACAGGGAAGTTAAGAACCAAATTAAAATGTAATTGTAAAATTTAATAAAATTTTGTTTAACAAATTACATAAAACCACAAAAACATAGAAAACACTAAATTTTAAACTAAGTCAATAAGGAGACCAGATGGAACATTATATATGTATTAAGGCCTCTCGTTTCTATTTGAATACAACAGAGCTCATGTAATTTGTCCAAAGCAATAAACATACATATACATTAAAGTTTTATTTGTGCCTTTGTTACTGCACAATCATTTTACAATATGGGCAAAAATATTTGTATGTTTTTGTTTCAAATTTACATATAGTAATATCTCTGAAATAATAAAAAAAAATCAATTAGCATGAACTTGCAGATGAAATACCTGCATCTGACATTATAGCTAAAATTTTACATCCTTATGCCCCCACATCTTCACACAAAAGTGTCTTAATTTATTCTCCAAAAGCAATATTGCTCATTATAATTAATCCACTTTTGTTGCCTTTTACGTGTTGGCTTTGTTTACAATTATTGTAGTTATAGGGTTTTTTGTTCTCTTGCTTACTTCACTCTTTATAATTTTATGCAAGCTTTCCCTGATCCCTAATTTGAGTATGTTAAAAGTATCCTAGTACTAATACTCTTAATTTATACTTTAATATGAAGTGATACACAATTGTGAAATGATTACTACACTATTGCATTCACTAAGTAAATTTTTCAGTTGGTAGAGAGGTCAATATGAATGCTATTGAATTCTAGCTATATGTTATAAAGTTAATTTATGTTTATTAGTTCCATGGGTGCAAATATACACACACACACATACATACATATATACATATATACACACCCAGATATATATATTTCCATTTAAGTGACTCATCAATTGCCATGTATTGATCCTACACGTGGATAATAATGAGGATGGTATTGTCTCTTGCTATTAAGATGTTAGCTCTTTGAGAGTAGGTATTATCATATTTTTCTTTTTGTTTTTTATCCCCAGCCCTTAGCACATTTCTTTGCACACAGTAAGTGCTTAATAAATGCATTTTTATTCAAGCATTCATTTTTTTTCTTTCTAGCAAACTATACTGTCTTCCTCTAAGGGTTATGGGATTTAAAGATCTTCCATGCCCCGTTGGACTTGCTGATATAGCAGGAAAGGGCGGAGCAAGAAGAAGCAGAAGCCAAGCTAGAGTTCCTGCTGTGGCTAGCAGTGGCGGCAATGGCGGCAGCAGCAGCAGAGGCAGAGGCAGCAGAAGCGCAAACCCCTTTTTGAGTCAGTCAGAATTTCTGCCAAGGACTCCTGCTGAGGACTGCCAGGGGCTGGAGCTGCTGGGAGCACGCTTCCTGGATTCTAGGTGGTTTCTGTGAGTGGGGAGAGGAGGACCTTTGCCTGAGGTAGCCTGATCTGTTTTGAAGGCTTGACAATGTGGGTGCTTTCTACTTTATCTACCTGTGCCAATTTCATAACTATTCTGATGGCTTTCACTTTCTGGTTTTGGGACTCAGACTTTTGGTATTTTAATAAATTTTCTAGCTTATTCCCCCATATAGCATAGCAAGCCTGATATATTTTGTGATGGATAATTACATCAGCATATCTGTAATTTCCAAATGCATTGTGAATATTGCACTGTTGACACATTTGGCGATGAGGATGGGATCACAAAATGTCAGGCCTCTATTTGGAAGCAGTGGGGCTTTGGAGGGAGAAATGGCTATTCCAGGATGGGAGGATTTGCCTTATTCCTCTCTAGCCAGAGAATGGGCCAAAAGCACAGGGCCCTGTGAAAACTGGGAACCAAGGCTAAAAGAGGGAGAACCTGGAGATTTAGAAAGATGTTTGCAAGGAATAGCCATAGAACTAGGCAAAGAACTGACAGGAGTGTGCAGGAGAGGCTGGGTGCTGCTAAGAAGTTATCTCCTTATGTGTAAAAGTAGGGATAAGCTGCTGGAGGAAAGAGCTCAGATGGCCAGGGAGTCAGCTGGTTTGCCTGAGGATTCTTCTGTGTCACAGCACTCAGAAGAGCAAACTAGAGGGACTCATGTGGTCCAGGAGCAAGCTACTGTTCTTGTAGCTAAAAAGAAGCAAAAAAACTAGAAGAAGGAATGTGCATGCAGTTTTTGTACAGGCTGGGCAGAATTGCTCTGACAGCTTCCAGGAGAATGTGTGTGAGGAGAATGGAGCAAGGTTAGATGAGGAGTCTTCTAATGAATAATCTCTCCCCATATGAAGAAGAAGACAGGAGAAACACCGGGGCAAAACAGAGTCCAAGGAGATAATTGAGGATTTCACTCAACAGGAGATCACTGATATATTGAGTAGATTTACCCAAAGAATGGAGGAGACTTTAGTGTCTTGGATAGTAGGAATCACTGATGAAGGTGCCCGGAGGAATAACGCTGGACAATGAGGACTGTTTAAAATTCATAAGTATCAGTCAGAATCCTTTTGTTCACCAAGCTTTTAGGGATCACCATATGCAAGGAGGTAACAACAAAACTAATCTGCTAGCCTTAGCTGCAGACAGATGCAAAAACAATATCCTACTGAATCTATGTGGCCTAGGGGAGACAGACCCTGGTACTCACTTAGAGACTGTATGAGAAAGCTAAAGGAGGAGGTCATGAAAACTGCTATCATGATTGGAGATGCAAATGCATATTATGATACTCACCTAGGAGTTCCTCATAGAAATATCATAGTGAAGATCGCTCCTCCTGCATATAAGCACCTAATTCTGACTCTATTAATTGGAGAAATAGGGCACCCTCTTTCAGAGGTGCTGGATAAGATTTCACAATTAAGTGATTTAGGGGAATGGGGACAAGACAAATTGCCTCGAGAGAGAAAAGTAAATGACCAGAGGATTCAGAGACAAAATATCCCAACCAGAAGGGAAAGGTTTACTGCTCTATTAAGAGCAGGGTTTGACTTTAGAAGAATAGATGGTATTCCAACTAAAGAGCTGCATAAGCTGTACCAAGAAAAAGTACTTAGCATTAGAATGAATAGGGAAGCAGGAACCACCACTGCAGGTATTGCTGAATCTGAATCTTTGTATCCAAGTTTGCCCCACCTTCAGGGGGAATAGGAGATAGGCCAAGCCCCAGCCCAGATAAAAGAAATATGCAGAAGCGATTGCAGACCCCATATTGGTTTAACAATATATTGGAAGAATGGATCAACTACTGTGACTAGGGCACTGCTTGATACTGGGGCTGAGGCCACATTTATCTATGGAAACCCTGAAAAGTTTAAACATGGAACTCCTATAACCATCACAGGTCTAGGAGGCACTGAAATATCAGCCAGACACATTAAAATAACAATGAAAATTGGGCAGGTACCTAAGAAAGAATACACTGTGGCTGTTGTATCCATTCCTGAATACATCATTGAAATAGATGTACTGAGAGGCATGACTCTGAATTTACCTGAAGGGAGATACCAATTTGCTGTGAGGGAGATAGGAATTAATACAGTTTTAGTGGGAAAACTAAAAATGGACCCAATCACTTTATGTGAACCTTCTGAAGTAATTACTTTAAAACAGTATCGTGTGCCAGGTGAGCAAGATGAAATTACCACTACTATAAAGGAATATGTTGAAGCAGGAGTGTTAGTCCCTATAACCACAAGATGGAATAATCCTGTCTGGCCAGGAAGAAAATCTGATGGGACATGGAGAATGACTGTGGATTATAGACAGTTGAATAAGGTGACTCCTTCTTTGTATACTGCTGTTTCAGATACCAACACCTTAATAGAAAGGATCCAGACATATGATGGGACTTGGTAAGCAGTTATTGACTTGGTAAATGCCTTCTTCACCATCCCAATAGACCCTAAACAATGGGACCAATTCGATTTTACTTGGCAGTGTAGACAACATACTTTCACCTGTTTGCCACAAGGGTACATATGTAGCCCCACTATTTGTCACAGGATTGTGGCTGAACAGTTTGTAGATGCCTGATAGCTCAATCTGGAAGTCACCCCCTTTCTGCAACTGTGATGTGTCGCCCTTGGACCCAGCATCAAGCATATTAAGAACTGACCTCTCAAATGGGACCCCTTAGGACAGGGACAGCTCTACATCCTATTTCTTTTTTTTTTTTTAATTTTTTTTAAAGCAATCGGGGTTAAGTAACTTGCTCAAGGTTACACGGCCAGGTGTTTCTGTGTGGGTGCTAAGTGTCTGAGACCAGGATTCGATCTCCAGGTCTTCTCAACAATGGAGCCGGTGCTCCCACTCTCTGTGCTACCTGACCGCCCCTCTACATCCAATTTCAGCAGCAAGTAGCCATGGAAGAAGAGACCTTCATCCTTTACCACAAGATATTGGGGCCCCATTTGTTCGGGGTGGGGGGAATGATGGGGAGCTTGTGCTCAAGCCCTACCCTAAAATATGGTTTTCTGTTTTTATTGTGTGCTATTCTTGATATATTCTTTTGAAATTTCGTTGACACCAGTTATTCCTAATGTATTTTTGCCAAGTAAGGGACATGAAAGATCTTGGGGCCGAATATAAGGGGCTTGGGATTTAAAGATCTTCCATGCCCCGTTGTACTGGCTGAAGTAGCAGGAAAGGGCGGAGTAAGAGGAAGCAGAAGCCAAGCTAGAGTTCCTGCGGTGGCTAGCAGTGGCGGTGACGGCGGCAGCAGCAGCAGAGGCAGTGGCAGCAGCAGTGGAAGTGCGAGGCCCTTTTTGAGTCAGCCAGAGTTTCTGCTAAGGACTCCTGCTGAGGACTGCCAGGGTCCGGAGCTGCTGGAAGCACTCTTCCTGAACGCTGGGTGGTTGCTGTGAGTGGGGAGAGGAGGACCTTTGCCTGAGGTAGCCTGTTCTGTTTTAAAGGCTTGAGAATGTGGGTGCTTTCTACTTTATCTATCTGTGCCAATTTCATAACTACTCTTATGGATTTCACTTTCTGGTTTTGGGACTCAGTCTTTTGGTATTTTAATAAATTTTCTAGCTTATTCTCCCATATAGCAAGCCTGATATATTTTGTGATGGATAATTACATCAGCATATCTGTAATTTCCATAGGCATTGTGAATATTGCATTGCTGATACACTTCCTCAGAAAAGAAAAAAATTGAAATGATAAAAGAAACAGCCCTTGGCTCATCAACAAACAGATTTCTGTGGGTAACTCACATCCTAAAATCATAGAAAAATTTTAAGCTTAGTTAGAGATACACAGAAATACAGAGAATATACCACAGATAGAAAATGCCTAGATGCTTTCCCTTCCAGAAAGATAAGTCTCCAAAGAAAAGAAAGTAAGTGACACAAGGGAATGTGGAGGAGGTATCCCCATAGGACTCTAGCCTCCCCATTCACCTACACACAGCTGCTCTGTTTTTTCGGCCTAAAGGTTCTATTAGAACTTTTTTTGTTCACTTCATACTTCATCACTATATCTACAGTATCATAAAGAAAATGGTCAAAAGATCATTCCCTCTTCCTTTCAACACCTATGACTTCACTGAACAATTTCATGGTCAGTGACACCAACATAAAGGACTAAGCCTATTTCCTCCTGACTTCCATAGGGCCACTGAATTTCCTTACCTAATAACAATGTCCAACATCAGGATAAGCTCTGAATATTTGGACAATTATATGAATGTTTTTTTTTCTCTATAGGACAAAAACAAGTGGGTATTATTAAATTTCCCAAATATTTGGATACATGTTTCTATATATACTCATGCACACATAAGTGCCAAGAAAACTCAACCATCTTGCAAAATTATTGCTGTGATCTTTTGGATGACCTATAACCTATTTAGCTAATTTTAGTTATTATCTGAACTAATTTACATCTGAAAAAGTAAAAAAAATATCTCAGTAATTCTAGTAAAATGCCTTCCACTAATATTGAAAAAAAAGTGTTTTTATTGCTTTTAAAATTGAGAAAATCCAGGTCATGGCCTATTAATTGGAAACATATGTTACTTGTATAGGCAGACAGAACTGAAAGAATATTTATTTAAATTGTTATGCTAGGTATATTTCATGGCTTAAACATATTTTGTCTCAAATGTCTTTCATCTGTATTTTTTCTTCAGAAACCACATTTGGAAATAGTCTTAATGTAATGAACAATACACATAAATTGAAAATAACTCTAGAAATTAAATAATGCATTTAAAATTGTATATGATTCTCAGACAAACATATGTGGCACCAAATTTCTTTCTTAAGACTGAATTAAAAAGAAAGTGCTTTTCTGTAAGGTGGCCTACTGATGATGTTTCCTCCAACTGTTTTATGTTTTCCAATTAAAACATCAAAAACACATTAACTTTCAATGGCATTTATAACTTGTGATTATTTAAATATATTTGCTTATCTGTTTCAAGGTATAAGACTTTCATGCTTTGAAAATGTCTAATGATTACATATAATAGTGAGAATTACAAACTTCCATGAATAGGATAGAAGGGTCAGAAAAAAAACTCAAAAGATTTATTTTAAAGCCTAGCAGCTGCTACAGATAGGAATCCCTTTATTCAAAGAGTATCAAAACTCAGCTTGCAGTTACTTATTCCAGCTCCATGGTGGAGCCAAAAGCATAATCTTTGCATTCATTTCAGAGTTCAGAGCAGTATCTTTGTGAATGTGAAGATCACATAATATGTGATGCACTCTAGTTTTCCTGTTGATTAGTTTTTAAAAACTATTAATTATGTTATAATGATGATACAAGCAACAGAAACCTAATGGCCAATAGAGAAGAAAAGAATATACATAAAATATCATAATTTGTATTCTCCCACATTTTTTCTAGGTAAAAATTATTAGTCAAAGACTTGTTTTTATATCAAAGGAAAAAATTTCTCATATAAATCAACAACCTTAACATAGTGAAAGCCCAATTTATGTAACTGTGCTTCTGCCAAATTGGCTGACTTGCTATTCTCTATACATAACATTCCATATATCACAATTTTGCCTTTGTAAAGAATGTATCTAATGCCTGGTATATATCTGTTGTTTCACCTCTCCCTCTTGGAAGCTAAACTTATTTCAAAGGATATTTCAAGGGCCATTCTTTTTAAGAGACATTACCGGATTCCTCTAACTACACCTCAACCTCCCATGGGATCACATTGTATTCAGCTTATATTAAAGTATCTGTTAACATATGTTATCCCTCACACACCCACACAGTACAATAAATCTTTCTTGAAGGCAGATTCTAACTTTCTTTTTATTCTCCAGATCCAAGCTGCATAGCAATGTGCATGTGAATGGTATGCACTGGGTGCTTAATAAAAGCTTTGGTTAATTAATTGAAAATTTTAAAGCTTCTTAATGATTAATAACTTAGGTTGTTTGTGAGTAAGCTGTACTGTTCCATGCTACTCTAATTCAGAAATAACTTAGGAATACCAGAAACCTCCTTTGTCAATTTGTTTACAGAAGTTAAGGAGACAGAAAAGAATAACTAAATCTAGCTTACTCAGATTAACAACACTTATAATTTAAAGAGTACTTTTCACATTATGAGCCCCTTTTCAGTATAAACTAATTCCTAAAAGAATCCAGAGAATCCAGTTAAACCTATTTTTGTGAATCGAGAAACTGAGGCAGAGAAGTTTGACTTTTGCAATAACTACCTAAGAAATATTTGTTAGAACTGAGGGACAAAAACAAAATAGCACATAGGTACCTATTTAAAATAGAAATTGTTCTTGTATTTAGTTTTAAAAACAGAAAGAAGAAAAATGAGAAATTATTTTCAATGCCAGTTTTTCATACAGTGGGTAGAACTTCTTTCTCTATTATTTCTTAGAGACAATTATAAATACTTCCACCAAGGAAAACCTTTTTTTCATCCTCTTTTCTGGTTTCCTGTCTGTGCATCATGTGTTCTACCTACAAGAGATAAAGCCTCACTCCAAAGCTAGGAAAAGATTGGAAAGCTGATAAGAGATCAGTTTTCTGATGCTTTAGCATTGGCTACAGAATTAGCCTACCACAGTATAGTGAATTCACAATTGCTGTGCAAGATGTACAACTTATTCTTCTTGGGAGCTGTGCCTCTACCCTACCAAAACATACTTTAAATAGATTCTGGGGGAAAAAATGGCTCAATAATAAAAAAAAAATCCCACAACCTTCCCCATTCTCTATTCCCCATACCCCATCTCTCTGTCTCTCTGTCTCACTGTCTCTGGCTCTGGCTGTCTGTCTCTCTGTCTGTCTCTGTATCTCTCTCTGTTTCTGTCTCTCTCTCACACATACACCACCCATATGTACACATACAAAACACACACACACACACACACACACACACACCACAGACTATCTTTGCTAGAAGGTTAGATTCTAAAACTTTCTATCTTGAAAATTGTGCAGAAGAAGGAAAAAGGAGATGAGGAGAACATAACCATGATGAAGGCAATGATATTGATAATAATTTTGGTGGCTCACATTGATATAGTGCAAGTTTTGCAAACATATATGTGTGTATGTATGTGCACACACACACACACACACACATATATATACATATATATATATATATGTATATATAAACTTCATTTACTCCTCACAACAACTTTGTGAAGTAGGTTGGATCAGCATAGCTATTTTACAGATAAGGAAGCAGATTGAAAGAGTTTAAATTGCTTGTTCAAGATCACAGAATTAAGTAAATACCTGACATAGCTTCTGAACTTGGTTCTTCTTTACTCCAAAATCAAGCCATTAAATTACAACCCTTGGCATCTCCCATCCATTAGCAACTCACAGATTATCCTGGTGGCTCTGTACACTATCTCAACATTATGAGAGGTTGAACTGCTGCTTCTTCAAGACTGGGGCCAAGAATCTTAAACTGTGCAGAAACTTTAATCTCTCACCACATGGGTGGAAATGTCTTCCTTTACCATATGACTCTGTAAAACCTCTAGATAATCCACCGTTGTCATAGTTTTTATTGTAAAGAGTCTGTCATCTTTAGGGCTGATGAATGATCATTAGTTAAAACATGCAGTGCAAAGAGTCATCTTTCAGGACATATATGTTTTTCATGTGTTTCTGTCCAAGGCAGACATCCATGGTTCCTGAGGGCAGGAGTTAATCTTTCACCTCCAACCTGCTAGGTTTCTAGCACATCTTTGCAAAAGAGGAAAAATTGACAAAGATTGATGAGGTCCAAAGGCTTTGCTTTATTGGCTAGCACAAAGGGATGATTCCTTCCCAAACAGTCCAAAACAAACTAATTAATCCTAGGGGAAGCTACCTTTTGTGAAACTCTTTGTGTAGAAGTCATAAAAGCCCATATTCATACACCCCCAGAGGCTAAGAAAACCAAGATTCCCCAAACCTATATAGTAATCTCAGTATCTTAGTCAAGAAGAATTAGTGATCAATCATTGTATCTACAAGTGGAAGCCTGATATACTGCATGGCTGTCATCAAAAGAATGTGTTAGTTAAGTCAAGAGGGGCTCGTCACTGGCTTTGTTTAAGAGGATAGATCTCTTTTTAAAGAAATGCATTGAGGGACTCTTGGGGACAGAGACGAGAAGGCAGAGTAGAAGCATGAATATAGCATGACCTCCCACTCCAGTCTCTTCCAGTACATTTAAAATATGACTCTAAACAAATTTTATTTCTACATAACCTAAAAAGTGACAGAAAGAAACAAATCTCCTGCTGAAGGGAGACTGGGAGGCCAACAGCATGGGTCTATCACACAAGTCTGGGATCCCAGCATAGTTCCAATCAACCGTTCAGATGATAGTTGCTCTTTCTTTGATCTACTTGGATCTGGTGTGTGATCTTGGGTGGTGGGCCTGGGATATGTGACCAGTGTGCCAGAGTTTGTGGTGGCTGTAGAGGTGCCCCATTGTTATAGCTCTGAAAGCATTTGTGAAAACCACAGCAAATTGGGACACAGCTTTCTCCAGTCTGGAATCATAGTTCTACCATGGCAAAGAGCTCAAAAGTCAAGTGATTGGCTCACAAATGAGCAGGCAGAGGAAGCTCAATCACATCATACATTCATTTTTGGGGGACAAAAAGAATGAAAACATGGAACCAGAAGAAAACCACAAAGTCAAAACTCCGGCATCAAAAACTTCCAAGTAAAATATGAATTAGTTACAAGACATAGAGGATCTCATGAAGGATTTTGAAAATCAAGTAAGAGAAGTGGAGGAAAAAATGGGAAGAGAAATTAGAAAGATGAAAGAAAATCATGAAAAGTTAGTCAACGGCCTGCTAAATACTGAAGATAATAACACCTTAAAAATAAACAAACTCAAATGGCAAAATAGGCCCAAAAAGCCAATGAGAAGAATGCTTTAAAAATCTTAATTTGCCAGATGGAAAAGGAATTTCAAAATCTCACTGGAGAGTATTCCTTCAAATTTAGACTGGAGCAAATGAAACCTAATGACTTTATGAGAAATCAAGATACCATAAAAAATATACAAAGAAATTTAAAAATAGAGAAGGCAATATGGAATATCTTGTTGGAAAAAAAAACACTGACATGGAAAACAAATCCAGGAGAGATAATTTAAAAATTATTGGACCACCTGAAAGCCATGATAAAAAAAGAAACTAGACACAATCTTTCAAAATTTATCAAGTAAAAATTCCCTCATATTCTATAACCAGAGGGCAAAATAGAAATGGAAAGAATTCACTAATCACCTCTTGTAAAAGATCCCCCAAAAGAAAACTACTAGGAATATTATAGCCAAATTTCAGAGTTCCCAGGTCAAGGAGAAAATACTGCAGGCAGTCAGGAAGAAACAGTTTGATTATTGTGGAAACACAATCAAGATAATCCAAGACATAGCAGCTTCTACATTAAGGGAATTAAGGGGTTGGAATATGATAATCTGCAGGTCAAAGGAGCTTGGATAAAAATCAAGAATGACCTATGCAGTAAAACTGTGTATACAGCTTGAAAATATGGTCATTCAATGAAATAGAGAAGTTTCAAGCATTCTTGATGAAAAAAATTAACAGAGCTTACCAGAAATTTGACTTTCAAATAAAAGAAGCAGGAAAAGCATGAGAAGGTAAATAGGAGAAAGAAATGCTAAGAACTAATTAAAGTTGAACTACTTACATTCCTATATGGAAAATGATAATTGGAACTCATAATACTTTTTTCAGTATAAGGATAGTTGAAGGGAATACACACACACACACATACACACACACACACGCGCACACACATATGCATGTGTAGGATCATGTAAGTGTATATATATATATATATGAGTGTGGGCATATGTATGTTCATGTATACATAGACAGAGGGCATGGGATGAGATGAATGTGAAGGGATTATATCTAAAGAATAAAATTAAAAGGTGATAGAGAAATTTATTGGGAGAGAGGGAGAGATAGATTAATGTAAATTATCTCATATAAAAGAGGCAAGAGAACACTATTACAATGGAGCAGAAGAGCAGGAAGATGAAAGGGAGTGGTCAAACATACTCTCATTGAATTTGGCTTAAGGAGGGAATAACATACACACTCAATTGAATATCTTACCCTACAGGTAAATGGGGGAAAATGGGATAATAGGGTTCATGGTAGAAGGGAGGGCAGATTGGGGGAGAGGATAGTTAGAAGCAAACACTTTTGAAAAGGGATAGGATAAAAGGAGAAAATAGAATAAATGGGGAACAGCATGGAATGGAGGGAAATATATTTATTCTTTCACAATATAAGTACTATGGAAATAATTTGGGTAACTACACATGTACCAGCTATATTGAATTTCTTTTTTTCCTAGTGGGGGTGGGTGAGGAGGGAGGAAGGAAAAAAACTGGAAATTTAAAAAACAGATATTTTTAAAAATTGCTTTTTATATGCAACTGGGAAATAATATATACAGGCACTGAGGCATAGAAATCCATTTTGCCCTACTAGAAAATTAAAGGGGAAGGGGGATGATATAAGAGAGAACAGATTGGGGGAAGGGCTTTTCAGCCAGCTTCCTATTTGGGGTGCTGGGGTAGGGGAAAGACAGGGAGAAAAATTTGTAACTCAAAATTTTGTGTAAATGAATGATGAAATTTAAAAATTAATTTAAAATTTGGGAGTAAGAAGAAATCCATTGAGGGCAGAGCCAAGCTGGTGTAGAGAAACCAGGGAAACAATATTAAATCCATCCTTTAAACTAATTCTAGAGCAACAGAACTCACACAAAGACAGGGTGCAAAATTTTCCAGATTAAGATTGTTTAGTAGGACTTCAGAAAAGGTCTGTTTCACATGAATAAGCAGGGGGAGGGGGCAGTCCAGCATTGATTTTGTCCAGACAAGCCAGACAGACATTCTTAGCCATAGCACAGATCAGCAAATGAGGACCCTGCAATGTTAGCAAATTGGAAATCCTGGAGCTCCAGCACAACAGGCATGACTAGATCAGGCTGCCTCCACCTCAGTGGGCAAACCACAAGGACCTGAGGTCCTGTCATGGAAAGCCAGTGATCAGGCCCCTGGCCTACAGCACAAGCAGTTTGGAATAGTGCCCACTGCTCCACAGGTATAGAGCTCAACATTAAAAGGCAAAAAAATAGGTGTAAAACGAGTAAGAAACAGAAGACAGCCCTGACTATAGAAAATATATCACCACAGTAGTATGGTACCAGGGAAGATGAAAACAAAAATTTAGAAGAAGATGACATCAAAATACTTAAATGTGAAGCCTCAAAGGGGAATATGAATTGTTTTCAAGGCCAAAAATTCCAGAAGGGTCTTATAATCAAGTAAGAGAAGTAGAAGGAAAATTGGAAAAAAAATGAGAACTATTCAGGGGAATTATGGGAAAAGATTCAACAGCTAGGAAAAGGAAGAAGAAAAAGTGATTGAAGAAAACACCTCTTTAAAATATACTATCAAAAAAATGGAAAATGAGGTAAAAATGTTATCTGAAAGAAATAATACCTTAAAAATTAGAATTTGGTAAGTGAAAGCTAATGATTCTATGAGACATGTATATCAGTCCAACAAAATCTAAAGAATTAGAGAAAAAGAAAAAAATGTAAATCCCTCATTAGAAAAAAATAATTTCCCTGGAAAATAGATTCAGGAGAAATAATTTAAGAATAATTCAAAGGTTGTGTTGAAGAAAAGAGCCTGGAGAGTATCTTTCAAGTAAATATTATGGAACACTGCCCTGTTATCCTAGAACCAGAAAGCAAGAGTCATTGAAAGAATCTACTATTAACCTCCTAATAGAGATCCAAAAATGAAAACTCCAAGGAATATTGTACCTAAATTCCAGAATTACCAGGTCAAGGAGAAAATACTGTAAGAAGCCAAGGAGAAACAATTCAAATATCAATGCATAGGATTTATCAGCTTTGACATTACAGGATTGGTGAGCTTGAAATGTGATGCTCTAGAAGGCAAATAAGATTGAATTACAATCAGGAACCAAGAACCCAGCAAAAATGAACATATTCTTTCAGGGGAAAAGATGGATATTCAATGAAATAGGGGACTTTCAAACTTTCTTGATGGAAAGATCAGAGTTGAACATAAAATGTCATCTTCAAATACAAACACAAGAGAAGCATTTAAAGATAAACAGGAAAGAAAAAAATAATTCAATAAGATTAATATATATATGTATACATACATACATATATATATGTGTGTGTATGTATATATATATATATATATATATATATATATATATATTACTTAATTAGAAGATGATATTGTGGACCTTGAGAACTGTGTCTCTATTAGGGCAGATAGAAGGAGTATACATAGACAGAGGGTATGATAATAGGTTGATTTTGATGTGATCATATAAAAAATTAAGGGGTGAGAAAAGCATTGTTTTGAAGAGGAAAGAGAGAAGCAAAATAGTGTAAGTTACATCACATGAAGAGATACAAAAGAGGTATACAAATTTACCTATTGCAATAGAGGGAAAGAAGGGAAGGGTTGAGCAGTATGTGAACCTTAATTTCACCAGATTTGGCTCAAAGGGAGAATAACATACACACTGAATTGGATATAGAAATTTATCCTACACTACAGTGAAGTAGGAGGGGAAATGGGAAAGAAATAGGAGCTAACAGAATGAAAGGCAGATCAAGGGAGGTTGTGGTCAGAAGCAAAACTAGTGAGGGAGAAGAGGGTGAAAGTAGAGAGAAAGGTAGTAAGGGGGACTGGGAACAGAATGGAGGGAAATACATAGTAATCATAACTGTGAATGTGAATGGAATGAACTTTCCTATAAAATGGAAGCAGATAGCAAAATGGATTAAAAACTGGAAACCTATAGTATGTTATTTACAAGAAATACATTTGAAGCAGAGAGATACATACAGTTTACAGGCAAAAGACTGAAGCAGAATATATAATGCTTGCTTCTTGGAAACTGAAGCCAGCTACAAATACATGGAAAGATCCAAATAAGAGACATCAGAAAGAATCATGTTCTCATATTTTACTTAAAATATTTCAGAAGAGGTGGCATGCTCTATGTGCCTAGACTTCAGATGTGCCACGTCTATGGAATGTGGTCACAGTTTCTTCAAAGACTGTATCCTCCCATACATTTGTGGAACTTGTGGGGACAGCTTTAAATGTCCTGAGCGCTAAACAATTTCTGTTGTGAAGAATCTCTGGCCGAATCAACAACTGTGAAAAGTAGCATTGTCCTTCAAATTGGTCCAACCTCACTTTAGGAGGAACCTGAATAATAAAAAAATATATAATTTTAAAAAATAAAAAAAATGATCAAGAAAAAATTCCATGACAAAATAAGTCTGGATCATGAGATTGTACATCCTAGAATCATTTTATAGAAAGATATAAAAATAAGGACAGAAAGAGATTCATGGAAGAAACTGCATTTTGTTTGAGAAAGATCCAATCTATGTGGTCTTGTTCTATCAACTCAGAACTTCATGTATGGAAGGGAGGTAACTGTGGGAAATAGTTCTGTTTGGGATATCGGTCTGTGAAGGACCTCTGAAAATATAATTGGAAAAGTTTCGTCATTTTTTTTAAATTGGATATTGACTTTTGAGTCTAAGACAAAACAAGCAAGCAGTCTGCATTACACCTGGAATATTAATTAACTTTAGGATGAAAACTCTCTAAGTTGGGGATATTTTTGGATGATGAGGCAAGGACACAGTGTTTTATGATGTAAACAGTTAATGCCACATCTATACACTCACCAATTAATTTTTACAGCCTCTCTGGCATATGTTTTCCATTGGAAGCTAAAGAAAAAATGCAGGGGTAGCAATCCTGATCTCAGAAATACCAAAGTAAAAACAGATCTAATTTAAAGAGATGGGGGGGGGACCTATAGCTTACTAAGAGTAACAATAGACAATGGATTAATATCAATATTAGACATACATGTATTAAGTGGAATAGCAACTCTCTTCTGACAGGCAAAGTTAAGTGAGTTACAAGAAGAAATAAACAGCAAAGGGGGCAGAGACAAGATGGTGCAGTAGAAACAGGACTTCCCCAGGACTTGGGCATCCACCTCCCCCAATTCATGTAAAAGGGGACTCTGAACAAACTTTGGAGCTACAGAGTACACAAAATGACACAAAGAAGCTAACCTCCTGCTGAGGACAACAGATCAGGCTGGCAGGAAGTGGCCAGCACAGTGCTCTGGGAGACCAGCCCAGCCCCACTCCAAGATTTTAGCCCCAGGGCAGGCCTGACCAAGCACCAACTGGAGGGACTCCAGATCATCACCAGCTGTGGCCATTTCCAGAATAATCAACATATAGATGCTAAGGACAAAGTGAGAGGTCAGTGCAGCATGGATTTTTGGAATCCAGTAGTTGGGAGTGCATCAGCCTCTTCACCCAAGGCGAGAAGCCACTGAGGACCCAGTAGCCATGCAGCTACTCCCACATGGCAGTTTCACCTCCTGGATTGCAGAGTGTAGGGAGACCAATCAACCAGTCTGAGGGGTATTCCCTTCTGCTTTAACCTGCTTGGATCTGGATTGTTAGGGTGGAGGTCTTGGGGTGTGTTCTCAGCTTTCCAGAGTGTGTGGAGGCTTCAAAGAGGGCACCCAACTAATACCTTCAGCAGCTGAGAAAACCCCAGCATTTGGTACAGAGCTCCCCTGTCTGGTAGCAGAGTCCTACTGTGGCAAAAAAGCCAAAAGTCAAGTAACTGAATGGAAAAATTAGTGGGAAAAGGAAGCAAACCAGGCAAAGCAATCCAACATTAGACTCATATTCTGGGAACAAAAGGAATCCAAGCATGGAACAAGAGGAAGACAGTGAAATCACAACTCCTGCACCAAATCTTCAAAGAAAAAATATGAGCTGGTTACAGGCCATAGAGGACCTTAAGAAGCAAATAAGAGAAGTGGAGGAAAAATAGGCAAGAGAAATGAGAATGATGGAAGAAAATTATGAAATAAGAGTCAATAGCCTGACTGAGGAAAATCACACCTTAAAAAATAGTCTAACTCAAAAGGCAAAAAGAAGCTCAAAAAGGCAATGAAGAGAAAAATGTTTTAAAGAGCCAAAATTGGCAGATGGAAAAAGAATCTCCAAAGCTCAATGAAGAGAATCATTCCCCCTCTTAATTAGATTGGAGCAAATGGAAGCTAGTGACTTTATGAGAAATCAAGATGCTGTTAAAAAGATACAAATGATAGAATAGAAGTCCATGTGAAATATATCATTGGAAAAAACACTTCCCTGGAAAATAGATCCAAGAGAGAGGATTTAAAAATTATTGGACTACATGAAAGCCATGATCAAAGAAAGAACCTAGAAATTATCCTCCAAGTAATTCTGAAGGAAAACTGCCCTGGTGTTTGAGAACCATAGGGCAAAATCGAGGTTGAAAGAATCCACTGATCACCCCTGAAAATGATCCCAAAAAGGAAACTCCTAAGAATATTATAGCCAGGTTCTGAAATTCCAAGATCAAGGAGAGAATATTACAAACATCCAGGAACAAACAATTTGAATATTGTGGAAACACAATCAGGATAACACAGGATCTGGAAGCTTCTACATTAAGGGATTGAAGGACTTGGAATATGATATTGCAGAGGGCAAAGGAGCCAGGATTAAAACCTAGAATCACCTACCCAGCAAAACTGATTATCATGTTTCAGGGGAAAATATGGCCATTCAGTGGAATAGAGGACTTTCAAGCATTCTTGATAAAAAAAAAAAAAAACCTGAGTTGAATAGAAAATTTGTAATTCAGATACAAGAAGAAAGAGAAGCTTGAGAAGGTATACAGGAAAAAGAAATGATAGGAACTTATCAAAGTTGAACTATTTACATTCCTAGATGGAAAAATGATAATTTTAACTGATGAAACATTTCTCAGTAGTAAAATAGTTGAAGGGAATTTATATATATATATATGAGGGTATATGGCAATATGAATACATATGTGAATGTGTGTATATGTTTACAGGGATACATAGATAGAGGGCACCAGGCCAATTTAATAGGAAAGGATGATACTAAAAAGGTGAAATTAAGAGGTGATAGATGAATATAATGAGAGGAGATGGGGAGATGCAGAATGTGGTAAACTATCGCATATAGTACAGGCAAGGAAAAATGGTTACAATGGAGGGGAAAAACAGGAAGACAAAAAGGCAAAACCTTATTCTCACTGAATTTGGCTTAGGGAGGAAAGACATAAATAGTGTATCTCACCCTACAAGGGAGTAGGGGGGGAAGGGTATGGGGGGGATAATAAGGCAGGGCAGGCTGCGAAAGAGGGAAATTGGAAGCACCCACTTTTGCAAGGGGACAGGATAAAAGTAGAGAATAGAAAAAGTGGGAAGTGGGATAGGAGGGAGGGGAATACAGTCAGTCTTTTACAATATTTCTACTATGGTAATGTTTGCATAGCTACACACGTAAAACCTATACTTAATTGCTTATCTTCCCAGTAAGGGTGGGTGACTAGGGAGGAATAGAATGAATCTGGAATTCAAAATTTGACAAAAGATTCTGGACAAACTGAAGAATTTATGACAAAACAAGAGATAAAGAACATTGTGAAAAACATAATGCAAAATTTTCCTTACATTAAATTAAAAAGGCTTTGCACAGGGTGTAGCCACGATGGTGGAATAGAAGCACAAATTAGGTATGGGCTCCTCCTCCAATAACTTCCCATACATGTGAAAAATGACTCTCAACAAATTTTAGAGCTACAGAACCCAGAAAGTGACAGAGAAAAACAAATTTCCCATTGAAGGAAGCCTGGCAGGCAGAAGGGTCTACCACAACAAACTGGGAGCCAAGCACAGTACAGAGTGAGCCACATGGATCCAGCCCTAGGGTAGTCCCAACCAGTGACTTTTCTCAATATGAGGATATTTTGATATTTGAAGGGATCATATATATGTTTGTGTGTGTATATATGTGTGTGCATATATATTCATATATATATATATGTATACACACATATATGTATGTATAATAAGGTGTATGTGTGTATAAATATATATGGGAGTGTGTGCATATGTTTGTACATGGATACATAAAGTAATAGGATGACGTGAACATGAAGGGAAGATATCTAAAAAATAAAATTAAGACGTGAAAGAGGAATTTATTGGGAGAAGGAGAAAGGAGGAAATAGATTAGAGTAAATTATCTCTTCTAAAAGAATCAAATGGAAACTGTTACAATGAAGGGGAAGAATGGGAAGGTGAAAGGAAATGCAACAACTTTGTTCTCGTTGAATTTGGCTTAAGGAGGGAATAACATACACACTCAATTGGGTATCTTACCCTACAGGAAAATAAGGGGGTAGGGGATAAAAGGGGGCATGATAGAAGGGAGGGCAGATTGGGGGAGAGGGTAGTTAGAAGCTAACACTTTTGAAAAAGGAGAGGGTCAAAGTAGGAGATACAATAAATGGGGGGGAGGGATAGGATGGAGGGAAATACATTTAGTCTTGCACAATATAACTACTATGAAAATGTTTTGTGTAACTATACATGTACAAACTATGTTGAATTGGTTGTCTTCCCAGTCGGGATGGGTGAGGAGAGAAGAAGGGAAAGACTTTGGAACTCAAAGTTTCAAAAACAAATGTTAAAAAAAAATCTTCCTCTTTTGTTTTTTATATGCAACTGTAAAATACAGGGTCCTGGGGTATAGGAATCCATCCTGCATTACTGGAAAGTTGTAGGGGATGTGGGAGGATATAAGAGAGAACAGATTGGGGGAAGGGGTATTCAGCATTCTTGCTATTTCAGGTGGGGGGTAGGGACAAGACAGGGAGAAAAATTTATAACTTAAAATCTTGTGGAAATTAATGTTGAAAAGTAAAAATAAATAAATAAATTGGAAAAAAGAAAAAAAAAACACAAAGGGAGGAAGTGGGTCTCGGAGGGCAGCAAGCTCCAGGTAAAAATGGCAAAAAAGCTTACAGAGTAAGTGGAAAAGGAAGATGCGGGTAGAAAAGAGAAAGAAGAATGCACCAAAGGAACTTATTCGCCTAAAAAGTATACTTAAAATAGATGGCGGTGTTTTAATGGAAGCGGTAAAAGACATAGCAACCGTGATAGTACCTGGAAAAATCAAAGAGAAAACAGATTCTGTGGGGAAAGATCAAGAGGGTGAGTCGAAAATGGAAGTGGATGTTAAAAGAAACAAAAAGAGTTTTTTAGATGAACATGGACAGTACCCATTTTGGATGCATCTGAGGCAAAGGAAAAAACTAAAAGCAAAATGAGGGAAAGGGAAAAACAAAGTGAAGGCAGCAAAAGCAGCAAAGGGTCTGGCCTGGTAGAGCCTTGAAGGCCTGCAAAAATATCACATGGATGTGTTTGTTCAGAATATGTACTTTGATTGAATGAAAATAGTTTTGTTTCCATATTCTGCCCTGTTCGGTTACTTTGGCTGAAACATGGAATATTTGTCTTCCATACTTCATTTGGTTCTTCATCATGAAACATTCTTTTTGTTTGATTAGTGTTAGCTGCACCAAACTTTTGTCTGGCTGTATCAATGATTTATCTGATGCAGCAGTTTTCAGCAAATGAACTGTAATCATTACATGTTCCTGCATTTTTGGCAAATATATTTCATAAAGATACAGTTATCTGTCTTAGATAGCCCCACTCTAAAAAAAAGTATCATATTTTTATAATTTCTTAGACATAACTGTTGTTTATCTTAACAGAACTTGTGTTCCTACAGTCTTTTTTGCTCTTTAAGGAAATATATATATATATATTCTGTGTTTAGATCATGAAGTCTGAAATTTTATATGCCATTAAGAAATTAATTCTTTGCCACTGAGGTAAATAGCTGAAACTTGCATTCTTTTGCAAAATACATTATTGATATTCTTTCTTTTTACATAATTTTTATTTGCCACTGTATCTTTTCCCTCACTTCCTCCCAGAGAGCCATCCTTTGTAATAAAGAATAAAAATTCAGCAAAACTCAAAAAAAAAAAAA
>NW_027185655.1:72265144-72272580 GCF_028583685.1 Petaurus breviceps papuanus
ATATATATATATATATATATTACATGCCCTCTTGCTTATCTTCCCTGTAACCTTGCAGGTAATTGTATGAGCAGGGGGATATTCCTTTAGTGTGGCAAAGTGATTCCAAAAGTTCTCTACATCTAAACAATGCTATACATGCTCCTGCTATCTGCCCTATAACTTTTGATTTAATAATATAGGGGAGGGGAACATTTCATTAGTGCAGCTGGGGAAGTCCTGAAATTTCTCTACAGGGATTCTTTTTCCATTTGGCAAATTCGACTTTTTAAGGCATTCTCCTCATTGGTTTTTTAACCCTCTTTTGCAATGAGTCAGTCTATTTCTAAGGTGTTATTTTCTTCAGTCATGTTGTTGACTTGCATTTTATAATTTTCTTGCATCATTCTCATTTCTCTTCCCATTTTTTCCTCCACTTCTCTTATTTGGTTTTCAAAATCCTCTTAAACTCCTCTATGATGTGTAAGCAGCTTATTCTTTTCTTGGAAACTTCTGGTGTAGGAGTTCAGACTTAGCTGTCTTCCTCCTGTTCAATGCCCCTATCCCTTTTTTCCCCCCAAACGGAATCCAAAGTTGGTCCAGTGTGCTTGCCTTGCTGCCTTCATTTTTTCATGTTGCCAAGGCAATTACTTTACTTTTGAGCTTTTTGCCTCAGCAGAACTCTGCTACCAGAGGGGAAGTTTTGTCCCTATTGCTGGGGATTTCTCAACTGCTGGATATGTTAGTTGGCTGCACTCTCAGAAGGCTCCATGAGCTGTGGCACACTGGTCATAAATGACAGGACCTCCAACCTGACACTGATCCATATCCAAGCAGTTTAAAGCAAGATTGATTATCACTTAGACTTATGGTTAGGTCTTCCTACAATTTGCAGAACAGGAGCATTGAAGCTTCCATGTGGCAGTGGCTGAACATCCTGCATTCCTCAGCTGCTTGTTGCCTTGGGGCAAAGTCCTGACCACAATCCCCAATTTCCAGGTACAAAAATCCACACTGCACTGACCTCTCACTTTGTTCTTAGCATCTATGGGTTGATAATTCTGGAAAACTGGAATAGGATTTATTGCAGGAATGCAAGGATGGTTTAATATTAGGAAAACAATCAATATAATTGATCATATCAACAATAATACTAACAGAAATCAAATGATTATCTCAATAGAAGCAGAAAAGACTTTTGAGAAAATACAATATTCATTCCAATAAAAAACACTAGAAAGTAGAGGAAAAAAATTTTACCTTTCTTAAAATAATAGGTACCATATATTTAACACCATCAGAAAGTATTATATGTAACAGCGATAAACTAGAAATTTTTCCAATAAAATCAGGGGTGAAAAAATGGTTTCCACTATCACCCTTCTTATTCAATCTTGTACTAGATATATTAGCAGTAGCAATTAGAAAAGAAAAAAGAAATCAAAGGAATCAATTAGGTAAGGAAGAGACCAAGCTATCACTCTTTGCAGATGATATGATGATATACTTAGAGAATCCTAAAGAATCAAGGAAATAACTTCAAACAATAAATAAATTTGCAAAGCTGCAAGATTTAAAATAAATCCACATAAATCCTTGGCATTCCTGTATATTTCTAATGAAATCCAACAGCTAGAGATACAAAGAGAAATCCAATTTGAATTTACTGTATATATTATAAAATATTTGGGAATTCACCTGCCAAAACAAACCCAGGACCTATATGAATACAACAACAAAACACTTTTCACACAAATAAAGTCAGATCTAATTAATAGGAAAAAGATCAATTGCTTGTGGCTGGATATATCTAGTATAAGAAAAATGAAAATTTCATGTAAATTAAATTACACATTTAATGCCATAATAATCAATTTACCAAAAAATTACTTTATAGAACTAGAAAAAAATAGTAACAAAATTCGTTTTGAAGAACACAAGGTCCATAATATCAAGGGAATTAATGAAAAGAAATGATTAGGGAAGGTGGCCTAGCTATAACAGATTTTAATCAACATTATAAAGCAGTCATCAAACTACTTGGTATTGGCTGAAGAATAGAGCAGTAGATCAATGGAACAGTTTGGGTTCACAAGACCCAACAGTCAATGACTATAATAATATATGGTTTGTTAAACCAAAAGACACCAGTTTTTGGGATAAGAACTCACTATTTGAGAAACAATCCTAGGAAAACTGGAATACAGCATGGCAGAAACTGGGCATAGACCATTATCAAACACCATATACCAAAATCAAGTCTAGATGGTGCATGAACTAGTTGTAAAGGCTGATACTGTAAGCAATCTGGGGAGGCAAGGAATACTTTTCCTGTCAGATTTATGGAGAAGGGAAGACTTTATGACCAAACAAGATTTAGGGATCATTATAAAATGCAAAATGGATTAAATGATATTGAAAAGCTTCTGTACAAAGAAAGCCAAAGTAACCAAGATTGAGAGACATTGAAAATTGGAAAATAATTTTTACAACCTATGTCACTTACAAAGTCCTCATTTCTAAAATATACAGACAATTGAATCAAATCTATAAGAATGCAAGTCATTCCCCAATTCATAAATGGTAAAACATATGAACAGGTAGGTTTCAGAGGAAGAAATAAAAGATATCTATAAGCACATGAAAATTTTTTTTTTTTCTAAATCACTATTGATTAGACAAATGCGTATGAAAACAACTCTGAGGTACCACATCTCACTTGTATGATTGGGTAAGATGACAAAACATGAAAATGATAAATTCTGGAGAGGATATGGATAAATTGGCACACTAATGCATTGTTTGTGGAGTTGCAAATTTTTCAACCATTCTGCAGAGCAATCCAGAACTATGCCCAAAGGGCTATAAGTAATTTCATACCCTTTGTCCTAGCAAAACAACTTCTAGGGTTGTATCCCAAAGAGATTATAGAAGTGGGAGGAAGACCCATATGTACAAAAATATTTATAGCAGCTCTCTTCTGTGGTGGCAAAGAATTGGAAATTAAGGGGATGCCCATCAATGGTATATGAATATAATGGCATACTATTGTGCTATAAGAAACCAGGGGCAGATGGACTTCATATTTACTGGAGAGTATTATATGAACAGATGCTGAGTGAGAAGAGTAGAACCAGGAGAAATTTGTACACAATTACAGACACAACGTATGTGTGATGACCAACTTTGATAGACTGAACTCTTCTCATCAATGCAGGGTTACAAGCCAATTCCAAAAGGCTCATGAATTAGAGAAATGTCTATATTCAGAGAAAGACCTAGAAAGAACAGATTTGAATGCAGATTGAAGCAAACTACCTGCTCTCTTTCCTTTTCTGTTTTTTTTTTTGTTTCCTATTTCCCATTGTTCATTCCATCCAATACATTCCTTCTGTGTAACCTGAATAATGTCTAATGTGAAGGCATTTTCATATCCTATACTTAATTGTATGTCACCATGGGAGGCAGGGGTGGGATGGACAGAAAATTTGAAATTCAAGGAATTGGGGAACTCAATCTTGTAAACTAAAAATAAACAAACAAATTAATAAAGACCAAAAAAAATTAAAATTACATAACCCCAAAGGAAATCCTAGATGAAAACCTGCCATTTTAAACCAACCCATATTTATCATTATTAATCATTATTTTAAATAAAAAAATATTTGATTGCAGATTATTTCTACATGGTGGTTTCTTGAGTTATAAATTGCCTTTTTTTATTGTGAAAGAATTTTATTAACTTATTTCCTAACCTAAACTTAAAAAGGCTGTAAAGCCAAGCATGAGCAGCTTTCCAAAGGACTGCTGCTGCTGGAAATAGCTTTCAAGGTTCTGATTACATAGTTTAGTTATCTCTCCATTCAGTAACAAGTTGAGACAAAACATTCAAATAAAATCAAGGTTAACCAGGTATAAAAGCCCATATTGCCCTAGTTATGGGGGTGAAGTGGAAGGATATAAGAGAGAAGAAATTGAGGAAAGGAGTATTCAGTAGGCTTGCTATTTGGGGGTTGGGATTAGAAGAAAGATAGTGAGAGCAAAAAAAATTAACACAAAACCTTGTGGAAATGAATGTTGAAAAATAAAATTAAATATATTAATTAAAAAAAGAAAATCAAGGTATAGCATTCACAGTGTTACAGCTTATAACTAAAATAGCCTCATAGTTTTTAACAAAGTGGTCCCATAGTTTTAAGCAAATTACTTTTATTTAATCAAACACAAAGTCCTCAATTCAATAACAAAGTACAAAAGTCAAAGTCTTCCACCTGTGCTGTGCAATTAAGTTACAATATCATCAGTCACTGCTCAGTAAGGGTAGTGAAAATTCCAAAGGCCATTCACTGCTAGGTCCCAAGTAAGTTACAATTCCATCAGTCACTGCTCAGTACTTTCTTAAGGGGGTAGTGGAACATACAAAGGCCATCCACTCCTAGGTCACAAGTAAATTAAAATTTCATCAGTCAGCATCAAGTACCCAAAGAAAGGTCTTTTCATCTTGACTCAAGGTAGGCTCTCAGTTTCCATGGTTCCTCTTCCATGGTCCCAGCTCCTGCCCAAATCTAACCACCTGACACCTGAGTTCAAAGTCAGACAACTCACAGGTCCTTGTCTAGCATTCCATGCAGTTCTGGCTGCATACTGAAGGTTGCAGTGTCCAGTCCACATCAAGTCCTTCCTAGTTTCTGTACCTAAGAAGAGAAAACTTAACAGAGCCACAACAATATCTACACACATCAAGGTTATCAGGATTACAAAAATATTCATACATATGCTCGGCACTATCATCTCAATTCACTTTGTGCCTGTGAAATCAACATGGGCCCAAAACAGACAAAGTACCAATACCACTGTCATGCTTGCTCTGACAGCTCTGGCTAGCCCTCAGAAGTCTTTGGCACATCTACCTAGTTCTTGGAAGGACTTAGCAGGAGTTTGGCTGGCTCTCAGAAGAAGCTCCAACACCACAAATTTTGTTCTCAAAATCAAAATCACTTTCTCCATTCTGGGCCTCTCCTCCTCAGCCTGCACATGGCTTACTCCAAAAGTTCTGTCTCAGTTCTCATTTCTCTTCTCAGTCCTTCTCAATTGTCAGTTCAGTCCTCAGTCTAGCAGTAGTAGCCCAGCCTCCAGATGCTCACTGAGAGAAATTCTGGACACTCTCAGCTTGGGCTTTTCCTTATTTAAGGTATTATAAGTATACATATATATATACACACACACACACACACACACACACACACATATATATATATATACACATACGTACACACATACATATACATACATATATACACATATATACAGATACATATATTATATAAGTAGCTCCACCCTATTTTGCCCATTCTTGTTACAACAGGAAGTTTCTCTCATTGTGGGATTCACAAATTCTGGATCATAATACTTGATACAATCACAGTTGAAACAAGGTGCTAAGTGGTTGCCAATACAAATTACATTACTATTACACAGGCCAAAGAATGGAAACATATCATTATCATCACTTCTAATTGTTATTGTACTAGAAATGTTAGCTTTAGCAATAAGAGAAGAAAATGAAATTGCAGGATTAGAATGGGCAATGAAGATGCAAAACTATGATTCTTTGCAGATGATATGATGCTATATTTAGAGAATCCTAGACAATCAACTAAAAATTATTTAAAATAATAAACAACTTTATTTAAATTGCACAAAATCCACATAAATAATCAGCATTTCTATATATTACTAACAAAGCTCAACAGCAAGAGATAGAGAAATTCTATTTAAAGTAATGGTAGACAATATAAAATATTGGGAGTATATGTGCCAAGACAAACCCAGGAAATATATTAACAGTTACCAAACACATTTCACAGTCAGATTTAAATAATTGGAAAAACATCAGCTGCTCATGAATAGTTTCAGTTAATATAATTAAAAATGACATTTCTAATTAAATTAATTTACTTAATTTCCATGTCAATCAAATTACTAAAAAATTTATTTTATACAGGTAGAAAAAAAAAGAGTAACCAAATTAATCTGGAAGAATAAAATATCAAGGCTAAATTAATGAAAACAAATGTGGGGGAAGGTTGCCTAACCATACTAGATCCAAAATTGTATTATAAATAAGTAATCAAAAAAAACTTCTTGGTACTGCCTATGAAATAGAGTGGTAGACCAGTGGAATAGGGTAGGTACACAAGGCACAGCACTCATTGACTAAAATAATCTATTTTTTATATACCCAAAGACTCCAGCTTCTAGGATAAGAACTTAATATTTGACAAAAGCTGGTAGGAAAACAGGAAAAGAGCATGGCAGAAACTAGGCATAGACCAACATCTTACTCTATATACCAAGAGAAAGTCAAAATGTATACATAATTTTTACATAAAGGGTGATACCATAAAGAAATTAGCAAAACAAAGTATAGTTTACCTCTCAGATCTATGGAGAAGGTAAGAATTTGTGGCCAAACAAGAGATAAAGAACATTATAAAATGCAAAAGGCATACTTCTGGTTACATTAAATGTAACAGGTTTTGCACATAAAAACCCTGATGCAAGCAATATTAGAAGGGAAGAAGAAAAGTGGGTAACAATTTTTACAGCCATCGTCTCTGATAAAGGCCAAATTTCAATGTGGTGAAGTGAGTCAAATTTATAAGAATACAAGTCGTTCACGAGTTGACAAAAGGTCAAAACATATGAACAAGAGTTTTCACATGAAGAAATTAAAGTCATGTATGGTCATATAAAATGCTCTAAATTATTTTGATTAGATAAATGCAAGTTAATATGATTGTAAGATATCACATCACACCTCTCAGATTGCTTAACATGACAAAACAGGAAAAATGATAAATGTTGGAGAAGATGTTGTAAA
The DNA here is from genome assembly GCF_028583685.1 of Petaurus breviceps papuanus. Classification (NCBI taxonomy): domain Eukaryota; kingdom Metazoa; phylum Chordata; class Mammalia; order Diprotodontia; family Petauridae; genus Petaurus; species Petaurus breviceps. The sequence continues at coordinate 72,272,007 of NW_027185655.1, forward strand.
ATAGAAACACAAATGCATTGTTGATGGAGTTTTGAAATGATCCAACCTTTCTGGAGACCAATTTGCAACTATTCCCAAAGGGTTATAAAACTGCATACCCTTTCCCCAAGCAAACTTTTTCTAGGTTTCTGCACCTTAAAAAAGATCATGAAAAAGGGGAAGGGATTCACATGTACAAAAATATTTATAACAACTCTTTTTGTGCTAACCAAGAATTGGAAACTAAGGAGATGCTCATATTGTGGTATATGAATATAATAAAATTCTATTGTATTATATGAAATGATGAGCAGGTAGATTTCAGAAAAACCTGGAAAGGCATGTCCATGAACTGATGTTAAGTGAAGTGAGCAGAATCAGAACATTGCACACAGTAATAGCCACAATGTGTGATGATCAGTTTTGATTGACTTAGTTAGCTCTTCTCAGCAATACGATGATCCAAGACAATCCCAAAAGACTCATGATGGAAAATGCTATCTGCATCCAGAGAAAGAACTAAGGTGTTTGAATGCAGATTGAAACATTCTCTCTCTCTCTCTCTCTCTCTCTCTCTCTCTCTCTCTCTCTCTCT
>NW_027185655.1:72272590-72281788 GCF_028583685.1 Petaurus breviceps papuanus
TGTCTCTCCTCTCTCTTCCTTTCTCTCTGCTTATTCTTTTTTTTCATGGTTTTCACCTTTGATTCTATTTCTTTTTTACAACATGACTTTGATGAAAATATGGTTAATATGATTGTACATGTATAGCCTATGTAAGATTGCATGCCATCTTGGGGATGTTAAGAGGGGGTAGGTGAAAGAGAGGAAGAAAATTTAAAATTCAATATCTAATAAAAATAAATTTGAAAACTAAAATAAAACAAATAACCAAAAAAATAGGGACAAAATCTCTAATCTTAAAGCCATAAGGGACTTTAAGTTCATGTAAAACTCATATTTCTTATATGAAAACAGAGGCTTATAAAACAGACTCTTTTCCATCCTGCTACCCATAGTTTCTGTCTTTAGCAAATTTGTTCATATATTTCAGATATTAGAAACATCAATGGAGCCAATGGTAATATAGTTATGTGTAGGTTGAGGCAAGAAGACTTCATTTGATGTTAATAATTTCTAATTGTGCAAATTTGAGAAAAGGCCTAAAACTCCTATTATTATCTCCACAATAAAAAGTGAACTCCTTAGTGTTATATTTGTAACAAGGTATGCAAACATTCCTTGCAATAGTCTATGAAAACTACATGCCATCTATTCTAATCAAACTTCCTTGCTAGTTAGGACCTGGACATGTGTTTGCACAGGTGTCCTCCCATTATTTAAATGCATTCACTCTACCTCCACCTCCACCTCTTGGAACCCTAATTTCCATCAAGATACAACTCAGATGGCATATTCTATGTTAAGCTTTTCTTTATTCTCCAAAATTATTAATGTTATCTACCTCTTAAAATATCTTTAAAATAAAAATGTTATCTGATGGAATTGTAATGACCAATATTGGTCATGTAGAAGAAATCTGAGAATACAGCTACTTAATTTCTTCACTGAGGTGGGGATCATAACAAGAACACTGAATATATTTTGAGTCTTTATTTGTTTAATATTTCTGTCAGTTTGATTGAATGACATATTTGTTTTTTCTCTTTCATTTTTCTTACATATGATATCTATCTAGGTAGGAGGAGGTGAATATAAAAATTAAAAATTCAAATAAATTTTAAAAAATTTCACATTTTCTTATCTTTGTACATGTATTGTCTTCTTGGTGTAATGTTAACTCATTGAGGACAGGTAAACTTTCCTTCTGTATTCTCATTGCATTGACAATTATATGTGCTTAATGTCTGGCTTGATTACTGTATAAAATCACAAATAATATTTTTCTTCCAGGTTACTATGGGAGTACATTGCTATAAGATATATATTTTATTATCCCTAGTAATATTTATAGGAATCATTTACAAAAGTCTTCTGAATTCATCTTAAAAAGAAAGGTGACTGATCCAGTTAAGTAAGACTCTATAAAGCAGGCAGAAACATAGAAAGGAAATCAAAATAAAAATTTCTTCCACTATCAAGATATAAGTTTTCAAGAAAAGCACTACTTCAGCATACAAGGAGATAAGTTTTTGTAACAGCTACTGTACTAGACAATGCGTTGGTCATGAGAATTAACTTATTTCCTTGCATAATTTACATTTAAATATTCCTTACTTTTATTAGGTTCTTCCTTTCTAATCATACTCTTTTCTTTTTGTTTGGTTTTGGTCAATCATTCCCCTTTAGATTCAATTTAAATTCTTGCTCTCCAAAGCACTTGGTTTGGGAGGGATTGTAGGTGTCTCAGTTCTCCTGAATCTTCTCATTCAATTCTTACCTGGCAATTTGAGAGTTTAGACTCTGTGCCAAGTCCCTTTCTTACTACATTCCCCAACACCAAATGCTTTTTGTGGGCATCCAGCTTTGTGAGCAATTCACACTCCTTTTTAGTACCTGCAGAAGTAATATCTTTAGATTACTGGAAGAGTTAATATGTATTTATTAAGCTCTTATTATGCACCAAATCCCATGCTAAGTGCTGGGGATAAAAAGACAAAGTAAAACATCTCCTGGTCCCCCAAAGTATCTCAGAATTTTCACACCAAATCATTTAACTCCTCTCAGTATACACACACACACACACACACACACACATAGTTGCTAAACTAGCACACCAAATACATAAGTGAATAGAAAGATAGATAGAGATATTTACCAATAGACAATCAGACAGATAGGTAGGTATCTAGAGCACTCTACCATCATCACCCCAGGTATCATCCTAGTATCAAACAAAGAGTTACAGGGCATGAGTTCCACAAGGAAAGTCTAACCTCTCTGAAGGCATAGACGTGCATGGACTACACCAATAAATAGTAAAATAATGGATTCCTATAGATAGAAAAGATCTGGTGTCCGTATGGAACCTTCTGAGGTATATAATGACATGCAGAAGCATTCCGAGGTTTATGGGGATATGCTATTCTTTTGAGGGCATTGTCTTATCATTGCTCAGAGTGCTGGGAGAGAAGTCACAGCAAAAATCAACCAGAAAACACTGTGAGCCTTTTACAGATGTCTATTCTAATAATCTATAGAAGTGACTGCACCAGACTTACTGGAAAGGCGAGACTGTGACTTTAGCTAATTACAGTAGTATCAGGATTGAGGGATTGGATATAACCCTTAGCTTGTTTCAGCACCTGGACAGTTACTGTAAGTCTTAATGTAATTGGACCATAGCCAGCATTCATCTCTTTCAAATATTAGAACTATTTCAATGCCAGTATCACAGTGTTCCTTCCCTCCACAGCTCCTGCCTTTATACAAGGGGACTTCAATGGACATAGTGATTCTCCCTTGATTGCCTAGATACCCAGTTCTTCAATATACTCAATTCTCCTTGCTTGTTCCCTCAGTCCACCTAAATTACAGACAGGGATGATTATATCATTGATCTTTCCATCACAAATGTTCTGCGTCCAAATTCTTGAATTCCCAGATTCCTATATCTTATCATATTTTGCCATTCAATCTTTACTTATGCCTTATGTCTCCTAACCCTTTTGTTTACCCCTATTGTGCCCTCCATTATCTCAATGCCTCTGTTCCTTCGCAGGCTATCACTCCTGAGTTGGTTATGCTCTCCTTCGTTCCCTATCTTAAGCCTTTGGTAAAATCATTCAATTATATTTTATGCTCTACACTTGAAATTCTTGCCCCCTTTTCCTATAGATAATCTCATTTGTTAAAATTCAACTATATGTTACCATTCCCATCTGCCTCCTTGAAAAATATTAATTGAAAGGAACCAGAGAAAATCATGGGATTATGATGATAGGATACACTAATCTCAACTAGGCTCCCATTGCAAAAAAAGAAATCTGTTCTACTATAACAAATTTCATTTTCTCTCCTATTCATTACTGTAGCTATAAAAAGCCTTTTCATTTTTCCTTCAACCTTCCATGGCATTTATTTCCACACCTTCTCAGCTAATAACCATCTTTAACAGTTTGCTGAAAAAGTCAAGTCATTTGCCTATAGTTCTCTCTTCTCTCCTCCTCCCCCTATATTTGCATTATCTAACTCTCTTGTATGAAGAAGTATCCCTTCTTACTAACAAGTAAAGGCTCTATCTTCTGAAAAAATCTATCTATCTATCTATCTATCTATCTATCTATCTATCTATCTATCTATCTATCTATCTATCTATCTATCTATCTATCTATCTACCTATCTATCTGTATATCTATTTCTCTATCTATCTCTCTATCTATATCACTTGGACCCCTTTCCAACAGAATTCCCAACTGACCTTTTACTTTCTTTATGGTGCTAATGGGTTGAAAAGTATGGAAATAGCCATAACTGCTGTTGATTTACTCTCCTGGAGTCTGTTCTAGCTGCAGCTGCCTCCCTGGGGTCAAAACATCACAGATCATGTGAGATTGTGCTTGGCTCCCAGCATGCTGTGATGAACCCTTCCTGGCAGTCTTCCAGGCTACCTTCTCTGGGAGATTTGTTTCTCTCTGTCACTTTGTGGATTCTATAGCTCTAAAATTTGTTTAGAATCATATTTTATAGGTATATTAGGTGGTTGTGGGGGCAGGTTACAGGATTTCCTGCTTCTTTTTCTCTATCTTCCATTTAATTGCTTACATCCATTTCTTTACCTCTAAAATGATAATAATAACACTTAACTCCAAGTGTAGTTGTGAGGATCACATTAAAAAATATTTGTAAAGAGTAAGCACAGGACCTTTTGCAACATAAAAGCTATACAAATTTTAGCTATAATAATAATTATCATAAATAATGATATTAAAATAATAAGCCTTCATATAGCACTTCAACGCTTGCAAAGTCTTTCCAGATACTAGCTCATATTCCAAACTTTACCTGAGATTGATTCAAGTTATCTAAACAGTTCATTTCCTGATTTAAGAAAAAAATAAATACCTTATTTTGGTTAACTCTTTCATGATATTTCCAATTGAACACAATCAATAAAACAGTTATGAACTCTGATTTGAAGAAAATTTAAAATCTCAGAATATGTGGCAGTTATTGAAGACATACAGTCACCCAAAATTCAGTAATCCACTGTTTATCTCTGTAAGCATATAGTAACATTAAGGAGCTGATAAGGTTATGTAATGAAGAGGTTAAAAAATGCATAACTAGCTGTAGACTGGTGCATTGAAAGGGCATTGTCATAGGAACCAGATATTTAGATTGGGAGGATTCAGACATATTATTCTTTCTCTCTTCTAATTTTTCCCATTTTTTTTGTGTGTGGGGGATTACTTCAAGTTTGAGTGAAAGTTTTTGTGATTTCCTCAGAAAACAATTCACAACTCACATTGGAGCTTAGTGTTAATGCTTTCAACAAAAGTTGACCGCAAGGATAATTTTTAAGTAATTAATTAATTAAAGTCACTATATAAATATTATGGTTAGTGGACTGAAAATTCATTCCTTGTATTAGGTAAAAATAAATAAATAAACCGTAAGATTATTCTATTAATATACTTCTGGGAATAGTGATGAAAAACAGGAATTATAGATGCTTGACAGTTTTTAATATTTCACATCAATCTTTTTTCTGTTGCCAAGATAAAGTGGGTCTTAATTAATTAGTGTTTGGAAAACATTTGGAAATTCTAAAATGAAAGAATACAAAATTGTCTATTGCACTCATATCTTTATAAACTGTTCCCAGAATTTCTCTGTAGAAATTTGGTTTACTATTTTTTATCTCAATACATTTTTATGTTATGTAGAAAATATTTCAAAGTAGAATGTGGACAGGTGAGCAAATTGGGCTAGTCATATAAATAAATTAATGAGTAAACAAATAAAAAGATAATTCCAAAATTTATTCATTATTTTGTCCATAAGTATATTCATCTATGATGATGTTCCCTCTCTGCCCCCTGTGATATATTAGTGAATTTCCTTGAGTAACCATAGTTCCCCATACCCCACCCTACCACCAAAAAATACCCACTTGTGGAATTACCAGTTTTTCAGATGTTTTACACTATTCAATAAAGCTCAAATAAGGATGTTAGAAGTCAGAGAAGAAGACACAAGTATAGAAAGGGAGAAAAATCTGTTAGTATTTGAAGTACAGTCTATTCAGCAAGTAGAGGAGAATAGAGAGAAGTAGAGATGAAAAGTGATTATAAATAGATGTCTCTATACAACTTGCCCATGTATGATATTTTAGAGGTCTCAATTTTTTATTAATGTTATTATTATTTCACTCTCACTTCCCAATGACTCCCTCCTCCATCACCAATAACTCTTTCTTATAAAAAAAAGAGATAAGATTAATTTAAGCAAAACTATAAACACATTTGCTATGTCTGACAATGGAGGCCTCATTCTGTATCTATAGTCCATCACTCTTCTGTTCAGAGGTGGGGGACACACTTCATTAATTTTCTGAAGTTATGATTGATCCCTGCATTGACCAGAATTCCTAAATTCATCTGTTGCCTCCCACTTACACCTCCAGCTCCTATTCTTTGGACTTTAACTCATGTCTACTAGAGATTTCGAAAATCAAATCGGCCCCAAACCTGAACATTCTATACCTTTGCAATCTTCCTGACCTGTCAAAACTACATCTTCTTTCCCTTATACTCTAAGAATAGTTATTAAATTTGGATTATCATGAAGGGGTAGTTAAATTGTCTCATGTTTGCTGTCATATCCTTCTGACTTCCCCCATCAAAATAACCCTCCTTGGACAATACTATGCTCTGAGTATTCCATTCCCCTATATGAATGTAAACCCACTGAGAACATGGATTATTTCACTTCTTATGTTTGTATCTGCAGTGCTCAATGCATAATAAATGCTTATACAATATTTTTCACTCATTCAGTAGTTTAATTTCTTTTAATTACTGTGACTATCTTGTCCCCCATGTCCCTAATCTTCCTTATTTCAATCTGTTTTGGTTCGTATAAGTCTTCCTAAGTTTTTTCCCCTAATTCCCAGAGACTTATTTGAGTTGAAAAACTGGAAAATTATTTGTGCCTCATTATTTTTAATTGCTCATATTCAATCTACCTAACCCTTTATTTTACAAATAAGGAAACTCCTGTCCAAAGGAGTTCAGTGACTTGCCCAAGAAATGAATTAGATGTTCAAAGGTAGAAGTAAGAGTAGAAGCAGAACCTCCCCACTGATCCAGCTTCTACCTTCCCCAATCCATGTTAAAAGGAAACCCTAAACAAACTTTGGAACTGTATAACCCACAACATGACACAGAGAGTCTAACCTCCCCCTGAGGACAGCCCGGCAGGCCAGCAGGAATCAGCCAGCACAGTGCACTGGGAGCTGAGCCCAGCCCTCTGCAAAGGCTTTAGCCCCAGCTTGGGCCTGAGCAGCCACTAGCCAGAGTGACACCATATCAGCAGCAGCTGTGGCCCTTTCCAGATTTATCAACACACAGATGAAAAGGACAAAGTGAGAGGTCAGTGCAGTCTGGATTTTGGCACTCAGTAAGTTGGAGTGCATGGCTTCTGTCCCTGGAGTGAGAAGCCACTGAGCCACAGGTACAGCTAGCCAGATCTTTGCAGCAGCTTCAGCTCCTGGCCTGCAGACTGTAGGGGGACCAAGCACCAGTTTGAGTGGTAAACGGTCTTGCCTTAACCTGCTTGGATCTGGATTGCAGTCTAGGGTAGTGATCCCGAAGTGTGTGTATCCAGCTTGCAAGAGCCTCTGGAGACCTCAGAAAGGGCACCCATCTAATACTTCTGGCACATGGGAAATCCCCCGCGTTTGGGACGAAATCTCCCTGTCAGGTGGCAGAGTCCTACTGTGACAAAAAGCCCAGAGGTCAAGTGACTGAGGGGCGACATGACCAGGCAATGGAAAAAAAGCATACAGAAGATTCCAACATTAGACTCCTATTTTGGGGACAAAAAGGAGCAAAGCATGGAACAAGAGGAAGACAGTGAAGTCAGAACTCCTGCACCAAAAACTTCGAAGGAAAATACAAGCTGGTTACAGGCCATAGAGAACCTCAAGAAGCAGATAAGAGAAGTGGAAGAAAAATTGGGAAGAGAAATGAGAACAATGCAAGAAAATTATGTAATTAGAGTCAACAGCCTGACTGAGGAAAATATTGCCTTAAAAAATAGATTAACTCAAATGGCAAAAGAGGCTCAAAAAGGCAATGCGGGGAAGAATGCCTTAAAAAGCTGAATTTGCCAGATGGAAAAAGAATCTCAAAAGCTCAATGAGGAGAATCCCTGCTTCAGAATTAGATTGGAGCAAATAGAATCTAATAATTTCATGAGAAATCAAGATGCTGTTAAACAAATCCAAACAAATAAAAGAATAGAAGGCAACATGAAATATCTCATGGAAAAAACCACTGACCTGGAAAATGGATCCAGGGGAGATAATTTAAAAATTATTGAACTACCTGAAAGCCATGATCAAAGTAAGAACCTAGAAATCATCCCCCAGGAAAGTCTTAAAGAAAACTGCCCTGGTGATTTAGAACCAGAGGACAAAATGTGGTTGAAAGAATCCACTGATCACCTGCTGAAAATCCCCAAAAGAAAACTCCTAGGAATATTATAGCCAGGTTCCAGAATTTCCATATTAGGGAGAGAATATTGCAAGCTGCCAGGAAGAAACAATTTGAATATTCTGAGACCAGTTATGAACACAGGTTTTCCTGTCTCCAGGCTCAGAGCAACTATCTCAAAGACACCAAAAGTTTGGTTATCCAATATATATTTGTTATGATTACTTTTCTAATATATATATTTCATGTATTCAAATATTGACTGTATAGTTTGTGATATAGCATATGTTAGGCCAAATGTCATGAATCCCTTCTTTCTATATAAGGATTTTATTTAGTCCTTACTTGAATTTTTTTATCTTTTGTAGTCAGAGATGACAGGTGCCAATCATGTTTAAGTGTGTACACTTTGTGCAATTTCATTTCAAATTGAAACTGGTGAGGAACCAGAAAATTCATTTAGCTGCTACCTGGTTTTGAGCTGTAATATAATGCCAAGGAAAGGCAACTTCCCAAGGTTCAAAATACCAGCATAGGTGCTCTCCATTTTATTCAGTGACAAACCAATAGCAGAGAAGATCAAAACTTGACATCATTCCAAATACAGCATTTACTAAGCTTGATTAAATAATCTCCAAGTACTACCCCACCCCAGGACCTTCCAATCATTCAATCAATTACAAAGTCCCTGGTCTAAATACCTCTCCACCCCTAGGCTGTACCTTCATTTAGTCTACCACAAAGCCCCTCTTCTCAAATGGAGATTAGTTTCCAAACATAAGTAAAATGCATTCATTTGCTCAACCATAGAACACAAAAAGGTCAAAAGTTCCCCACCCCTGGATCACAATTGAATCTACCCCAGAGTTACATCAAGTTTAAGCTCAGCACTTAATACCCAAATGGAGGTCTTTTCTTCATCTTGACATGAGGCAAGTTCTCAGCAATCTTAGTTCCTGGGGAGACAAGGCTTAGCAAGGCCACAAGATACATTGCCAGTCCCTTCATTAATTCATCCTCTGTCTGTAGAACAGTCCTAGAACCCCTTAAAACATTAGCAAAGCCCTCTCCCAGGATTTCTGTAAACATACAACAAGAAATTCCTTCTTCAGGGCTTCTGAACCAACAGAAAGGTTCCCAGACCCCTGCAACAACAGCACTGTCCTTCACCAGTGGACAGTATTCATTCTGTCTGCAGGACAGTCTCCAGACCCCTGCAACA
>NW_027185655.1:72281888-72303139 GCF_028583685.1 Petaurus breviceps papuanus
TCACCAGTAGACAGTATTCATTCTGTCTGCAGGACAGTCTCCAGACCCCTGCAACAACAGCACTGTCCTTCACCAGTGGACAGTATTCACTCTCTGTCTGCAGGACAGTCTCAGGGCTTCTTAACCAAAAGCCAGGTTCCAGGACTTCTTCAACAACAGGACTGTCTTTCACCAGTGGACAAATCTGGCAAAAGAACATCAAAACAGACAGACAAAGTACCAGCAAAACAGCCATGTCTCCTCAGTCCTTGGCAGCTCAGGGGGCAGGTCTCAAAAGCCCAGGGCAATTCAAAGTGGCCCCCCAGCAATTCTCTTAGTCTCTCCCTCTCCACGAGTTGCTGCTTCCAAAAAAAAGTTCTTCTGCCCCTCTCTTGTCTCTCCAAATCTAAGTCACCAGCTCCTCCCAGTTCAGGACTTTCTTTTCACATCAACAAGTCAATCCCACAGGTGGGATTAACAAGCTCTGGGTTTTAACAGAATCAATTTGAAATTGAGCCAATACAGGGGAATCTTTAATTGCCATTACTATCACATGAGCCCAGAAGGAAGAAATTTGAGCTTGACCTATTTTTTTGGAAGGAAAATGAAAACTTTTTTTTCTTTTTTCACATTAGCATGCATGCCTTGTTACATTGAATTTTAGAACAAGAAATATTTAATGTGTAGCCTTGGGAAGAAATCATGAGTTTCTTGATCTTGGCTTTCTGTTTCCAAGACTGATAACTATGGTTCTGGTTAATCAGAATTCTAGGTGAATCACAGTTTCTGGGTAGTGCAGCAGTGATGCTCTAAGCTCTGAGAGGCTGTTTGGGGTATTCTTCTTGCTAACAAGATGTTCTGTGAGACAGGTTGCCTCAAGGCTCAGAAAGAATAAAGGAGGTCATTTGATCATCTCCAAGCCTCATTGAGCATCTATACAAAGTGAGTTTTATTCGTTTATTGGAACTTCCAATAATAATCATGTGATTTTTATATAGATCATTTTTATTGGTTTGTGCCTGTTCTGAGATGTTGGGAATTCTTCAGTGCTCTCCTTGAATCTTGGTTGTATGCAGTGAACATCATATTTAAACATCTACCACACTTTCAAGAATTGCAAATATCTTAATGATAATCAACTGTTATTTAGTCTATAGGATTATGTGAAATCCTGCCAATCTATTTATTACATTATAAGGAAAGAGTAAATGATAAAATGTTTAAACAATAGAATAAAATTTTTTTTTGTTTTGTTTTGCTTCCCACGTTTATTTGATTTTTCTTAATTTTTTTTTAAAAATTAAATTGGTTTGTTTATTTACTTTAAGTTTAAAACATTCAGGTCCACAGTCCCTTGAGTTTCAAATTTACTCCCACACACTCTACTTTCCCCCCCTCCTCCATCATAGCAGCATGCACTCAAATATATGATATATGAATACCTTCACATTAATCATTAGTCAGGGTCAGAATCCACTGGGAGACAGAATGTGGCAGAATCCAGCCCAGGCAAGTGCCCTTGTGGGTCTGGGCAGGGGGAGTGCAGAGCACGTGGGGGCTTCATAAGTTCAGAATGGAGAGCAGACTACAGCAGAGAGAGAAGGAGCCCCAGTCAGCAGACTCACCCACCCCACGGGTGATTCACAGCCTTCTCACCAGCATCTCACTATGGAATGGATGGATCCATTGGAGCTGGGCAAAAGAAAGCATAAGGCCAAAAGAAGAGACAGCAGCTTCTCCTGGGGCTATCAGCCTCCAGCCTGGAAGTTTAAAAATCACCTGCCTTATTTTCCAGGGGCCAGGATGACCAAGTAAACTCTGGCTGCTCCAATTATACCTCCCTGACCTAGAAAACCCAGAGATAAAGGTCCCACCCATAGTAAATTCTTGAAATAGAGGAAATGGCCTTAGTCCTAGGAGTCACTGAGAAAGGGTGTAACTGAGGCAACAAGGAGGCTGAAGAGAAGAGGGAGAGGGACCCAATAAGCCACTCTCACCTGACCAACAAAATCCTTCCTGAGCTGTAGCACAGAGACAGAGGCAGATATCTGAAGTGGCCAGACCTCCCCCCCCCCCCCCCCCCCCCACACACAGATTACTCTGTTAGGCTCAGCATAGCTCAGGGGAAACACTAGGAGTCCTGGCCTTGGCCTCAGTTTAGACACCCAGAGTTTACAGCACACAAAGTCAACAACCAGGTCCTTAGATCACAGGCTGAGAAGTTAGGAAATAGGAAGTTACAATGGGAAGGAAGGAAGCTGTAGGAGCAAGCACCCCAAACTCCTCAGGGTTTGCTGCCAACACAGGTTCTTAGATCTGCTTTGATAAAGGAAAGCAACTCAAAATGGGTTAACAAGCTTACTTTAATCAGTGAAACATCTCACCCTACAAGAGAATAGGGGGAAGTGTATGGGAGGGGGAATGATGGAAGAGAGGGCAGGCTGGGGGGGGATTTGGAAGCACCCACTTTTGAAAAAGTACTGGATCAAAGTAGAGACTAGAACAAGTGGGAGGTGGGATAAGAGGGAGATAAATATATTCAGTCTTTTAAAATATATCTACTATGTCAATGTTTTGTATTAACTACACATGTACAACCTATTCTGAACTTCATATATTCCAGTAAGGGTGGGTGACAAGGGAGGAAGGGAATGAATCTGGAATTCAAAGTTTTAAAAATCAAATTATATATATATTGCATCATGATCTGAGAATAATGCATTTAATATTTCTGCCTCACTGAATTGTGAGATTTTTTATGCTAGTAAATGGTCAGTTTTTGTGTATGTACCATATACCTCTGGGAAGAAGGTAAATTCCTTTTTTATCCCCATTCAATTTTCTCCAGAGGTCTACCATATCTATATTCTCTAAGATATTATTTACCTCCTCAATTTCTTTCTTGTTTATTTTGAGTTTAGATTTATGAAGCTCAGAGAGGGGGAGATTGAAGGCCCCACTATTACAATTTTACTATCTATTTCTTCCTCTAACCTCCTTAACTTCTCTTTTAGAAAACTGCATGCTTTTCTATTTGGTGGATAAATGTTTAATAATGATATTTCTTCATTTTCAATGGTGCGTTTTAGATATAGTTTCCTTCCTTATTTCTTTTAATTAGATCTGTTTTTGCTTTTGATTTATCTGAGATAAGGATTGTTACTCCTGCTTTTTTTAAATTTAGCTGAGGCATGATATATTATACTCCATCCTTGTACTTTCACCCTGTGTGTACCCCCCCTCTTTCAGATATGTTTCTTGTGAAAAACATATAGTAGGATTTTGGTTTTCAATCCATTCTGCTGTGTTCCTCCATTTTACGGGAGAGTTCATCCCATTCACATTCACAGTTATGATTAGAATCTGTATGTTTCTCTCCATTCTATTCTCTCACTTGTTTATGCTTTTATTTTCCTCCCCTTCTCCTTCCCTTCCTTGAGAGTTTTCCCTCAGTATTCTCTAATTGTCAGCCCCCCTCCCTTTTCCTGTCCTTCCCTCTTAGTACTTCTTCCCTCCCTTCTACCCATTCCCCATTCTTATTACCCCTTACCCCTCCTACTGCCTGTAGGCTATGATAGGCTTGTATACTTAATGTAGTATGTTATTTCTTCCTCCAACACGATTGACAAGATCAGATTTCATGCAATCTTCTTTTCCCTCTCCTCTTTCCCTCTATTTTCATAAGTTTCATGTCTCTTCTTGATAGAGTCCTATACTTAACTGACTATATTATTCCCTCGTTGCACCAGAACCAATGAGGGAAAAGGTCATATAATGTGCATCTCCTTCCCTTCTTTCCCTCTACTATAATGTTTTTATGCCTCTTTGTGTGGGATAATTTGCCCTTTTCTGCTTCATTCTTTCCTCTTCTTCCATTGCAGTCCCTTTGCAGCCCTTAACAAGGTTTTTTAATAATCATTTTGTGTGATTTATAGCCACACCCTCTATTTATCTATATCTCTTTTAGATATCACCACAGGTATAGAATTAATGATGTTAATAAGAATCATATTTCCATATAGGTATGTAAATAGTTTGCTCTTATTAAATAACAGGTTGTGTGTGTGTGTGTGTGTGTGTGTGTGTGTGTGTGTATGCTTTTTCACTATTTTCCTTTCTATGTCTCTCTTGAGTCTTATGATTGGAGGTTAAATTTTCCATTGAGCTCTGGCTTTCTCATCAGGGAGTTTTGGAAGTCCCTTATAGCATTGAATGACCATCTCCTTGCCTGGAAGATTATGTTCAGTTTTGCTAGGTATGTGACCCTTGGTTATAACCCGAGCTCTTTTGCCTTGCAAAAAAGAATATTCTACTTCCTCCAATCTTTTGATGTAAAAGCTGCCAGATACTTTGCGATCCTCACTGTGGTTTTGCAATTTTTAAAATTGTTTTTTTCTGGCTGCTTGTAGTATTTTCTCCTTTACCTTAAAATTCTGGAATTTGGCTACCACATTTTGCTGACTTTTCAATTTTGAATCTCTTTCAGGGGGTGTCCTGTGTATTCTTTTGATTTCTATTTTACCCTCTGGTTCTAGGATATCAGGGCAGTTTTCCCTGATGAGCTCTTGGGAAATGTTGTACTGGCTCATTTTTTCCTCATGATTTTCTGGCAGACCAATAATTCTCAGATTATCTCACCTGCATCTGTTTTCCAGGACAGTTATTTTTCCATTGAGCTATTTTACCTTTTTTTCTAATTTTTCATTCTTGATTTTTTTGGACTGATTCTTGGTGTCTTATAGAGTTATTACTACCTTCAATTTAGTTGATTACAATTTTTAGCAAATTATTGTCCTCAGTTAGTTTATGAAGGTCCTTTTTCATATGTTCAGATTTCAGTTTTAGTTCACACATTTATCTTTGTAAGGAATGGTTTTCTTCATTGTAATTTTTTCTAATGTTGCAAAATTGATTTTAAAAGAATTATTCATTTTATCTTCTGCTTCTCTAGTTTGGCTTTCAAAATTCTTTTTGAGTTTATCTAAGAATGCTTTCTGTGCCTGAGACCAGTTTATATTCCCTGTTGAGTCATCAGCTGTGAATGTGGAGTCAATATTGTCTCCTTCTGAATTTGGTTCTATGTGTTGTGCTAGACACTGGGCATAGACAAACAAACATCAGACAGTTCTTGCCTTAAAAGAGCTTGCAAAATACTATTGAATTAGTATGTTCTCAGTACAAAGAATACAAAAAATGCACAGTGACAGATAAGGGAACTAAAACCTGCAAGAATCACATGAGGCCTCTTGAAAGAGATGGGACTTAAGCTAAATCTTAAAGGGAATTAGGGCTTACAAGAGTCAGAGATGAGAAAAGAAATCATTTCAGGCTACCGTGTCACTTGGATAGACCATCCAAAGACAAATAGAAAATAAGTAGAATATGGCATACTGGGAATGGCCAGCTGGATGGCACAGCAGATTGCAGTCAGAAAGATGAGTTCTAATTTGACCTTAGATACTTACAAGGTATGTGACTATGGACAAGTCATTTTACCTCTACCTATCTCGGTTTCTCCATCTGTAAAGAGGAGAAAATTATACCACCTACCTTCCTGGATGGTTGTGTGGATCAAATGAGATCAAATGTGACAAGAGCCTTTCTTACCCTAAAGTTCCATATTAATACGAGATATCATGAAGTAAAACAATTTGTGGGGAGAATAAGGTTTGTAAGGGAAAGTAATGTTCAGTCATCCTGGAAAGATGTCAGATTGTGCAAGGTTTTAGTTCCAAGCAGCAAAGAAGTGTGACATGGTTGTGCCTTAACATTTTTTTACACGCCAAATACTTGTATTTCTTTCACTCTCTCCAAAATAAGGTCACAGAATCTTAGAGTTGGGAAGTTCAACTCCTACCTGAAGCATGACACTAATCTTTCCCACCAATACAACAGAAGAGATAGGCGACAGCTATTCACATTTGGTATTTTTTGGTGATCAATGAATCAACAGATCTTTATCTGATTGCCTGCTCCAGACAAGGCACTGTCTTGGTGGTGTGGAAACAGATTTCTAATGGGTTCAGAATTACTCCAGTGAACTATAAAGCTGGTGAGAAATGAAGGACTTCTGGGCCCTGGGCAGGTGACATGAAAGTACAGACATCCTTCTGCCCATGCACCTTAATCCTCAACTGCTGCTTCCCTGGCATTAATAGCTGGGTGCCAACATGATGGCCATCTGGCTTTAGGGTAGTTATTGAATTGTTTCATTTATAAGCTATGAGATCCCACATTTCGAGAAGAAATGATTTAACGCTCTAATCTGTTGCATTATAGCCTGCCACAGTCATGTAAGGGTGCTTGACTCTATTTTTCAATCCAGTCTTAAAGGAAAGTCTTTCTATATATTTATTGAAGCAATATAATACACTACTGATGGACACAAAGTGCCTTATATATATATTAGGCGCTTCATTTATCTTCATTGAACTGAACTCAAAATCTAATTCTTCCATCATTCACACTTTTCCCCCCTTAAATTTACAGTAGAATTTGACAGTCTTCATAGGTACAAATGTACCAGGTATCACCAGTCCATTAAGTATTGTACTTACTTTCTTTACAGTCGGACTCTTCATCATTCCAGCTGTATGAGATTTGGTGTATGGTTTCTAAGACTCTTCACTAGAGTATTAGAAGCCTTAGGCCTAAGTTTTGTTTTCCTAGAAATCACATGATTTAAGAGAAATGAGACCTAAGATGTCCTAAGCTGTTTTCATCTTTGCTTTACCTCTAGTCAGTCTACCACCACCCTGTGTACCATATTAGGAAAAGTAACTGCAAGAGCCAATCCTAAGTAAAGCTTTGCATAGATAATAGCATATGGGAGGGGTGAGTGGTCTTATGCTTATTTAACCCTGTTTCTGCTTCTGTAGCCTGGCCTCCTCTCCCTGGGAATAATTCCAGTGACTGGATCACTTGCTTCTCATGACATTCTAATAAAACGTTCTATCTTCTCTTTGAAGTCTCCTAGTAGTCAATTTAGGTTAGGGTCTTGGTACCCCCCACACAGCTGCTTGTTACTTTCTTTTTTATGGTCCAGTGTACTCTTGTTACTCTTCATCAAATAGAATAAATAAGCAAGGGTCTCTTTCTCATTCACTGGGATATTCTGGAAGTGATTATGGACAGTTTCTGCTAGCTGGGCATAAACCCAAGCAAATGCAACTTCCCAAGGTTCAAAATACCAGCATAGGTGCTCTCCATTTTATTTGGTGAAAAATTAAGAACAGAGAAAATCAAAATATAGCATAATTCAAAATACAGCATTCACCAAGTATAATTCAACAATCTCCAAGTACTACTCCAGCCCTGGACATTATAATTCATTTAGTCAATTCCAAAGACCCTCTTCTAAGTACTACTCCACCCCCAGACTGTACATTCATTTAGTCAACCACAAAGCCCCTCTTCTCAAATGGAGATTAGTTTCCAATTATAAGTAAAGTATATTCATTTGGTCAATCATAGAGCACCAAAAGGTCAAAAATTTCCCACCCTTGGATCACAATTGAATCTACCCCAAAGTTACAACAAGCTTAAGCACAGCATTTAATACCCAAAGAGAGGTTTTTTCTTCATCTTGGCCCAAGGAAAGTTCTCAGCAATCTTTGTTCCTGGGGAGACAAAGCTTAGCAAGGCCACAAAATACATTGCCAGTGTCTTCCTTAATTCATCCTCTGTCTGAAGAACACTCCTGGGACCCCTGAAAACATTAACAAAAACCTCTTCCAGGATTTCTTTAAACATAAAGCAAGAAAATCCTTCTTCAGGGCTTCTGAACCAACAGCAAGGTTCCAGGACCTCTACAGCAACACGACTGTCTTTCACCAGTGAACAAATCTGGCAAAACAACATGAAAACAGACAGACAAAGTACCAGCATAACAGCCATGTCTCCTCAGTCCTTGGCAGCTCTGGGTGGCAGCTCTCAAAAGTCCTGGGCAATTTAAACTGGCCCTCAGCAATCCTCTCTGTCTCTCTCTGCCTCCAAGATGCTGCTTCCAAAAAGTTCTTCCTCCTCTCTCTTTTCTTGTTTCTCTCTAAATTTATGTCACCAGCTCCTCCCAGTTCAGTACTCTCTTTTCACATCAACAAGTCCATCCCACAAGTGGGATTCACAAGCTCTGGGTTTTAACAGAATCAATCCAAAATCGAAGCCAATACAGGGGGATCTTTAAATTCCATTACTATTACACTGTGCCTTTTTGAATCCTGGTCTGGTCTGCAACTTGTGATGCCTTGTATAATTCCTCAACATATTAACCTGCAACTAGTACAAATCAACCTCAGGGATGTCTGTTTCATGCTCAGGAGAATCTCTGCCATCATCACTAGTCTTTCACTTCCTTTTATTTTGTACACTTTGGATGAAATTTTTGTGAAAATCCAGATATACAGCTGTCTTAGCTCTTATCGATGTCCAGTTGGACTTTCTTCTGCCAGATGCTCTTCTGGATCCTCTTGCTGAAGGAGGGGTTGCCAGCAAGCTGGAGGCAGTGCTCTCTGTCCTCAATCAGGCAGCATCTCTGGCCTTAGCCAGTGGTGGGCGCTGGTGCTGTGGTATCCTCGGGGTGGAGCTGGGGCTGGGGCTCGACGCCTTTTCCGGCTGTCTTCCTCCACGCTGAAGCCATTCATGGCCCCAGCCTGGCCCCGGGGACAATCATGGGGAGCCAGAGACACTGCCATGGGAACCCGGCCCAGTTAGAGCTGGCTCCCCCAGCCAAAGCGGTCCCCTGTCCCCTCCCATGGACATGGCTTCCTACTACTTGAGCTCTCCTGGGGCCTCCCAACCCTCCAACCCATGGCCCCAGATCCCTTAACTTTCATTAAATAAATTTGGCAGGTGTGTGGAGGGTAGTGAAGAGTGAGAGACGATGTGAGATCAATTAAAAGGCTATTATAATCTAAAGGAGAAGCAATGATAGATGAAATTAGAGTATTTGTGGTATAGGTTTGGTGGAGATGGAAAAGAATGACTGAGAGATGCTAAGAAGATGAAATTGATAAGAATTGTCAACTGATTTAATTACAGGCTTAAAAGAAAATGAAGAGTCAAAGATGACCTGCGTAGAAAAATGGAGATGCTTTTCATACTAGAAATTTTAAAAAGAAGAATGGATTTCAGCTGGAAAGTTATAAAGTTCCATATTGGAAATATTGCGTTTAAAATGTGTAGGAAATAGTCACATGGAAATGTCTAATAGGCAATTAGAGATTAGGTGATACACAGACAAATGTCAAATTAGTCCTGCCAATAGGACAGACACATCATAGACAAATGAAATCTGTGGAAAACATATTTTAACAGATGAATTTTGGTTAGTATTTAACTTTTTCCATAATTTAACCTTTTCTCAGAGATGATGGTGATGGTGATCATGTGGATGATAGCTAACTCTGAAATAGTGTTTTAAGGTTTACAAAGTGCTTTTACATGGGGGGAAAAGTCAAGATGGGGGGTGAAGTCAAGATGGTGGAGTAAAAAAAGGACTTCCATTGGGTTCTGGCTCCCACCATCTCCAATTCATGTAAAAAGTGACTCTGAACAAACTTTGGAGCTACAGAACCAACAAAATGACACAGAGAAGCTAATCTCCCACTGAGGACAGCCTGGCAGTCCGGCAGGAATCGGCCAGAGCAGCGCTCTGGGAGCTGAGCCCAGGCCTGCATGAGATGGATGTTTAGCCCCAGGATAGGGCTGATCAGCTGCTGGCAGGAGAGAATGAAGATCACCAGAAGCTGTGGAGGTTTCCAAAATTATCAACCCACAGATGCTAAGGACAAAGTGAGAGATTAGTGCGGTCTGGACTTTGGGATCTGGTAGTTTGGGAGTATTTCAGCGTTTATCCCCAGGAGGGAGAAGCTGCTGAGGTGCTGCAGCATTGCAGCCCACAACGTGGCAGCTTCAGCTCCTGGCCTGCAGAGTGTAGGGTGACCAAACAGCCAGTCTGAGGGGTAATCACTCTTGCTTTAACCTGCTTGGATCTGAATTTCAGTCTAGGTAGGAGGTCCTGGGGTATACTACCAGCTTGCCAGAGCCTGTGAAGCCTTCAGAGACAGCACACAACTAATACCTTCAGCAGATGAGAAAATGCCAGAGTTTGGGATGAAGCGCCCCTTTCTGGTAGCAGAGTCCTACTGTGGAAAAAAGCCCAAAATCAAGTAATTGATTGGCAACATGAGCAGGCAAAGGAAGCAAAGAAAACAGAGGAATCCAACATTAGACTCCTATTTTGGGGGCAAAAGTGATCAAATCATGGAAAAAGAGGAAGACAATGAAGCCAGAACTCCTGCACCAAAAGCTTCCAAGAAAAATAAAAGCTGGTTACAGGCCATGGAGGAGCTTAAAAATGATTTTAAAAACCAAATAAGTGAAGTGGAGGAAAAAATTGGAAGAAAAATGAGAATGATGCAAGAAAATTATGAAATGAGAGTTAAAAACCTGACTGAAGAATATAACACTTTAAATAATAGACTAAATCAAATGGCAAAAGGGATCAAAAAGGCAATGAGGAGAAGAATGCCTTAAAAAGCCGAATAAGGTAGATAGAAAAATAATTTCAAACGTCACTGAAGAAAATCATTTCTTCAGAATTAGATTGGAGCAAATTGAAGCTCATGACTCTATAAGAAATCAAGATACTATTAAATTGACCCAAACAAATGACAAAATAGAAGGCAATGTGAAATATCTCACTGGAAAAACCACTAACCTGGAAAACAGATCCAGGAGAAATCATTTAAAAATATTGGACTAAGAACATAGAAATCATCCTTCAAGATATTCTAAAGGAAAATTGCCCTGTTGTTTTAGAACCAGAGGGCAAAATAGAGGTTGAAAAAATCCACTAATTACCTCCTGAAAAAGATGCAAAAAAAGAAAACTCCTAGGAATATTGTAGCTACATTCTGGAATTCCCAAGTCAATGAGGAAATATTACAAGCAGCCAGGAAGAAACAATTTGAATATTGTGGAAACACAATCAGGATAACACAGGATCTTTCAGCTTCTACACTGAGGGATCAAAGGGCCTGGAATACGATATTCTGGAGGTCAAAGGAGCTGGGATTAAAACCACGAATTACCTACACAGCAAATCTGAATATCATGTTTCAAGGGGAAATATGGTCATTCAATGGAACAGAGGACTTTCAAGCATTCTTGATGAAAAAAATTAGAATTAAATAGAAAATTTGACATTCAGACACAAGCAATAGGAAAAGTATGAGAATGCAAACAGGGAAAAGAAATCATGAAGAACTTATCAAACTTGAACTATTTACATTCCTACATGGAAAAATGATAATTGTAAATTATGAAACTTTTCTCAGTATGACAATAATTGAAAGGAAAATAAATGTGTGTGTTTGTGTGTGTTTTAGTATGTGTGTATGCATTTTTACATAGGACAGTATATTGGCATATGAATACATATGCAAATGTGTGTATGTGTGTTTACAGGTATACATAGATAGAGGTTAGACCACCAATTTATTAGGAAGGTATGATACTTAAAATGCAATGTTAAGAGTTGAGAGAGGAAAATAATATGAGGAGACGGGGAGAGACAGAATGGGGCAAATTATCTCATATAGAAGAGGCAAGGGACAATGGTTCCAATGGGGGGGAATAATAGTAAGGCAAAAGGGAATAGATCAACTTTATTCTTATTGAATTTGGCTTAGGGAGGGAATGGCATAATAGGGTATCTCACCCTATGGTAGCTTAGGGGGGAAGATGTTGAGACGGGGAATGTTGGAAGGGAGGGCAAGATGGCGGGGGGGAGGGAAGTTGGAAGCATCGACTCAGAAAAAAAAGGATAGGATCAAAGTATAGAATAGAACAAGTGGGAGGTGGGATAGGAGGCAGGGAAATATAGTCAATCTTTTACAATATATCTGCTGTGGTAATGTTTTGCGTAGTTACAAATGTACAACCTATACTGAATTGCTTATCTGCCCAGTAAGGGTAAGTGGCAAGAGAGGAAGGGAATGAATCTGGAATTCAAAATTTTAAAATCAAATGTTTAAAATTATATATATATATACACACGCTCTTATTCATACTATTTTAATTGTAATTAGGAAATAATATATATAGGCACTGGAGCATAGAGATCCACCATGCCATACAGGAAAGTCAAAGGGGGTATGGGAAAAGATATGGCAGAGAGCAGATTGGATGAGGTGACATCCTGTGGAACCACTATTTTTGTGCGGTGGGTAGGGGATAGATTGGAAGAAAATTTGTAACTCAAAATTTGGTGGAAATAAATGATGTAAACCAGAATTTAAAGAATTCGGAAAAAAAAGGGAATGCTAAATTTATTTTGCATGTCATTGGGAAATATTTAATGAAATAAATTTATGGGTGTGCATATATGTATGTATTATGTATGTTTATACATGAAGTTCCTTATACGGACATTTCTGCCATATTATGGTCATCTAAAATCTCTCCCTTTATCATTTGTTTTCTTGTCATTTTACTCTGTTTCTCCTTTTCAACATGGAGAGAGAGAGAGAGAGAGAGAGAGAGAGAGAGAGAGAGAGAGAGAGACTTTTCTAACCCTGGAGATGTGATACTATACAAGAACCAGAATGAGAGAAGAAAACAATTGCTCCTTTCCATAAGTCTACACATCAACTTAACTTACAGGTTGCTCACTGTGGTTAACAGTCTCTACTTGAAAAGATATAGTTTCCCTGTATAATGGCATGTGGTATAACGATTCTTAAGAATATGAGCACTGGGGTCTTGAGTGTAATGCCTTCTCTAATAGCAATATTCTACTCGGTGAACACAGCTTCTCTATCACTAAGCAGCTTTCTTGAAAATTCATGCTGGTTCTGCCAAAATCTGGATTAGAAATCAGTAAAAATCCACCTTCATTATAGGAAAAAACAATTTCACAGAATCTTTTCTCTTGTTGGATAAGGAAGTAGTTTTATTTTTATGTGTGAGAGACATCACAGAGATCATTTAGAGAGCTCTTTGACAGGGGCTTCAAGAAAGACTTGTTAATGACTTCCCTCATTGGATGTGAAAGTTACTACTGTATAGGCAGGGCAGAGAATTATGTTTCCTCTATGTTGTTATATAAGATTTGTGTAATTGTGGTTTATTACATTGGCTGTATTTATTTTCTCCTACTTCTGGAATGTAAGCATCTTAAAATTAAATGATGTTCAAAATTTTCATAATAGATGTTGTTTTCCAAGAACTTATAATCATGAGTGCAGAAACTATGTCTCCTTTTTATCCCCCCTGGCATCTTTTACATAAATATTTGTAACAAATGAAGGAATGATTTTAATCCATACAACTACAATCATGAGCTTGCATCTAGTGCTGACAAACAAAAACAACAAAAAAGCATAAACTACAGAATCCCAAAAACAAACCTAAAAGTTTGAGTTAAAGTCCACATCCAATGTTCCTTCATGACATCCTCCTTAATGATAATCCTAATTTTCAATTCCTATTTTAAATCATTTGTCATAGTACTTGACATTTATGTTGAACTTTAAAGTTTGAAAGCACTTTGGATGTATTCATCATTTTAATCTCACAGCAATGATATAAGGTAGGTATTACAGGTATGATCACGTATGTTTCACATATATTAAAAAACAAAACAAAACAAAACTGAGACACAATAAAGGCAACTGATTGACCCAACAAATACAGTTAGTAAATGTTACAGTTGAGATATGGGTGTTAAGAGGTTAAGTCAAGATTGCAGAGTGAAAGCAGGGACTCACCTCAGCTTTCCCCAAAATTCCTTAAGATAATTCTAGGGAGTAATTCTGAACAAATTGTAGAAGGGCAGAATCCACAGGGAGACACAATGTGGCAGATTTACAGCCCAAGACAACTGGAGGGGTTGAGAGGAATGATCTATTTCACTGGACTGGGAGAGGAGCCCAGAGTATGCTGGGTGCACCAGCACAGAATCAAACATAGTAGGTCCAGAGCAGACCCCAGTGGACTGAATCACTGGTGGCATTGGCAATTCACAGACTTTTCAGCATAAGGTGGAGGTCTGTCCAAACAGGGTAAAAGAGAGGCTTAGTCCTGCACAAGGGACCCATGGCAGCAGCAGCAATTACTTCTGGGTCTATCAGCCAACAGATTGAAGGTTTGAAAGTGACTTATTTAAACTTGCAGGAGCCAAGATGGCAGAGAAAACTTTAAGTGCCCCCACCCTTCCTTCTTGACTTTGAAAAACACAAAGAATATTGCTGCAGGAGAAAACCTGGAATATTGGAGCGATCAGAAAGTGCACAGCAGTCTTTTAGCTTGACAGGTGTAATGCCAAGCAAAGGCAACTTCCCAAGGTTCAAAATACCAGCATAGGTGCTCTCCATTTTATTCAGTGAAAAATTAAGAACAGAGAAGATCAAAATATGATATCATTCAAAATACAGTATTTACTAAGTGTGAATCAATAATCTCCAAGTACTACCTGATTTAATCAAGCACTACTCCACCCCTGGACATTACATTCATTTAATCAATCACAAAGTCCCTCTTCTAAACACTACTCCACCCTTAGGCTGTACATTCATTTAGTCCATTACAAAGCCCCTGTTCTCAAATGGAGATTAGTTTCTAATCATAAGTAAAGTACATTCATTTGTTCAATCACAGAACACAAAAAGGTCAAAAGTTCCCCACCCTTGGATCACAATTGAATCTACCCCAGAGCTTAAGCACAGCACTTAATACCCAAATGGAGGTCTTTTCTTCATCTTGACATGAGGCAAGGTCTCAGCAATCTTTGTTCCTGGGGAGACAAATTTTAGCAAGGTCACAAGATACAATCTCTTCATTAATTCATTCTCTGTCTGCAGAACAGTCCTAGAAACCCTGAAAACATTAGCAAAAACCTCTTCCAGGTTGTCTGTAAACATACAACAAGAAAATCCTTCTTCAGGGCTGCTGAACCAACAGCAAGGTTCCAAAGACTTCTGCAACAACAGCACTGTCCTTCACCAGTGGACAGTATTCACTCTCTGTCTGCAGAACAGTCTCAGTAGCTCTGAACCAACAGCAAGGTTACCAAACCTCTGCAACACCAGCACTGTCCTTCACAAGTGGACATAATTCACTCTCTGTCTGCAGCACAGTCTCTGTAGCTCTGAACCAACAGCAAGGTTCCAAACCCTCTGCAACAACAGGACTGTCTTTCACCAGTGGATAAATCTGGCAAAACAACATCAAAACAGACAGACAAAATACCAGCATAACAGCCATGTATCCTCAGTCCTTGGCAGCTCTGGGTGGCAGCTCTCAAAAGTCCTGGGCAATTCAAAGTGTCCCTCAGCAATCCTCTCAGTCTCTGCCTCCACAGGTGCTGCTTCCAAAAAGTTCTTGTGACTCTCTCTTTTCTTGTGTCTCTCTAAATTTATGTCACCAGCTCCTCCCAGTTCAGCCCTCTCTTTTCACTTCAACAAGTCCATCCCACAAGTGGGATTCACAAGCTCTGGGTTTTAACACAATCAAACCAAAAACCAAGCCAATACAGGGGGATCTTTAAATTCCATTAATATTACAACAGGCTATGGAAATTAGTAGGAGGGGTCCTTCTTACCATGGCTGAATGAAACCAGTGCAGAACAGTAATTGTCTCAGCCAACCAACAGGGAACCCTACCTCAACAGACTGGTGGGAGATTATGAGTCATAGGGTGGGGAAGGCAACAAGTGGCATCACCAGGAACCAAGGCATGCATTCACATAGCTGGGGGAATCAGCAGACAACAGCATGGATGGGCATATACCAGCAGTTGACCCTAACTCTGCTCTAGCACAGGCCTAGGGGAGGAGGAGACATCCAGGACCCAGATGACCCCTCCCCCATGCCTCACAACATGAGTGTCAGAATAACCCTGGGGAAATGCAGAAAGCCTGCATTTAGTAACAGCACACACCAACCAGCTACCTCAAAACAAGCTAAGATACATCATTATACAGATTCCAGTTACAAGAATGAGAGGCCACAGAAAGCAAAGTCAGTAACCAGGCCCATAATGCCCAGTACAAGAAGCATTTGAGAGAGGCTCCTGTGCCCCTGAAGCAGAGGTTCATTTTATTTTATTTTTTTAATTTTATGTTTATTTTAGTTTACATCATTCGTTTCTAGAAGATTTTGAGTTACACATTTTCTCCTCGTCTTTCCCCTACCTACCACCCCAAAACAATCATCCCACTGGATACACCTTACCCATTCTGCTCTCTCCTATATCCTTCCCCATTCCCCCTCTGACTTTCCAGTGGGACTAGAAGAATCTCTACATGCCAGTGCCTGTGTACCTTATTTCTCAATTACATGTGAAAATAATAATAATAATAAATATTAGTAATATATTTTTTAAACATTTGATTTTGAAACTTTGAAATCAAGATTCTTTCCCTTCCTGCCTCATCACCCACCCTTAATGGGAATACAAAGAATTTAATATAGATTGAACATGTGTAGCTATGCAAAACATTTCCATAGTGGATATATTGTGAAAGACTGACGACATTTCTATCTGTCCTATTTCAAACTCAAAATGTTCTATTCTCTACTTCAACCCTGTCCCTTTCCAAAAGTGTGTGCTTCTAACTTGCCTTTTCTCCCAAGCTGACCTCCCTTCCATCATCCCCCCTCTCATTCCCTTCCCTCCTACTCTTCTATAGGGTGAGATACCCTATTTAGGGTGTATGTCTTTCCATCTATAAGCCAAATTCAATGAGAGAAAGCTTGACCCATTCCCTTTTGCCTTTCTGTTCTTCTCCTCTATTGTAATAGTTTTCCTTTGCCTCTTTTATATGAGATAATTTATTCCATTCAGTCATTCCCCATGTCCTTTCATTATTTTCATCTCACGTCTAAATTTCACTGTTTAAGTATCATCCCTTCCTAACCAATTGGTCCTGTGCCCTCTGTCTATGTATGCCTGTACACATATATAAACACAGTCACATATGTATTTGTATGCCCATATACCCTCCTATATAAATATTAATATGTGTGTGTATATACACACATTTATATTCCCTTCAAATATTCTCATACTGAGAAAAGTTTCATGAGTTACAATGATCATTTTTCCATGTAGGAATGTAAATATTTCAACTTTGATTAAATTCTTATGACTTCTTTTCCCTGTTTACCTTCTCATGTTTCTCTTGCTGCTTGTATCTGAATGTCAAATTTTCTATTCAACTCTGGGTTTTTCATCAAGAATGTTTGAAAGTTTTCTATTTCTTTGAATGACCATATTCTCAGCTGAAACATGATACTCAGTTTTTCTGGGTAGATGATTCTTGTTTTAATCCCAGCTCCTTTGACCTCTGGAAGATCATATTCCAAGCCATTTGATCCCTCAGTGTAGATGCTGCCAGATCCCGTGTTATCCTGATTGTGTTTCCACAAAATTTAAATTGTTTCTTTTTGGCTGCTTGAAATGTTTTCTCCTTCACTGGGGAATTCTGGAACCTGGCTATAATATTCCTAGGAGTTTTATTTGTGGGATATTTTTCAAGAGGTGTTTGGTGTGTTATTTCAACCTCTATTTTGCCCTCTGGTTCTAAAATATCAGGACATTTTCCTTGAGAATTTGTTGAAGGATGATTTCTATGTTCTTTTTTTTTTTATCATGGCTTTTAGGTAGTCCAATAAATTTTAAATTATCTCTCCTGGATCTATTTTCCAGGAGAGTGCTTTTTCCAATATGATATTTTACATTGCCTTCTATTTTCTCACTTGTTTGGATCTTTGTAATAGTATCTTGATTTCTGATAAAGTCACTAGCTTTTGTTTCCTCCAATGAAATTTTGAATGAATGATTCTCTTCAGTGAGCTTTTGAGATTCTTTTTCCAACTAGCAAGTTTGTCTTTTTAAGGCATTCTTCTCCTCACTGGCTTTTTGAGCCGTTTTTGCCATTGGAGTTAATCTTTTTTTAAGGTATTATTTTCTTCAGTCAGAATGTTCACTCACATTTCGTGATTTTCTTGCATCATTCTCATTTATCTTCCCAATTTTTTTCTCCTTCTCTTATTTGGTTGTCCAAATCCTTCTTAAGGTACTCTTTGACCTGTAACCAGTTCCTATTTTTCTTGGAAGCTTTTGGTGTAGGAGTTGTGACTTTGTTTTGCCCCTCCTGTTCCATGCTTTGATCCTTTTTGTCCCTCATAAAGGTATCTAAAGTCAGATATGCTATACTTGCTTTGCTTCCTCATTTTGCTCCTTAATTATTTGACTTTTGATCCTTTTCGCCACAATAAAACTTTGCTTCCAGAGAGGAAAGTTTTGGCCCAAATCACTGGGGTTTTCTCATTTTCCAGAGCTATTAGTTGAGTGCCCTCTCTGAAGCCTCCACCCTCTCTGCACATTGGTCATGCACCCCAGCACCT
Source organism: Petaurus breviceps papuanus (assembly GCF_028583685.1). Lineage (NCBI taxonomy): Eukaryota > Metazoa > Chordata > Mammalia > Diprotodontia > Petauridae > Petaurus > Petaurus breviceps. The sequence continues at coordinate 72,300,279 of NW_027185655.1, forward strand.
CCAACCTAGACATCAATCCAGATCCAGGCCGATTAAATAAAGAGCCATTACCCCTCAGACTGGCCACTTGGTCCCTCTATGATCTGCAGGCCAGAAGCTCTGAAGGAGACATGTAGCAGCAGCCACTGTGCCTCAGACACTTTTCCCTCCTGTATCAGAGGCCAGACTGCACTTCTGGGCCCCCTGTTTCCACAAAGTACACACTGAACTCTCACTTTGTCTTTGGAATTTATGGGTTGATAATTCTGGAAACTGCCACATGTGCTTGTGACCCACTCTCCTGAAGTCCCTATAGCCTGGGCTGTTCATGGCCTCCCTGAGGCTAAACCCATGGACTCACAGGGAGCTGGCCTCAGCTCCCAGTGTGCTGTGATGGAGCTTTCCTTTTAACCTGCCATTGTGTATTCAGTGGGAGGTTTATTTCTCTCTGTCACTTTGTGGTTTATGTAGCATGAAAGTTTGTTTAAAGTTGTTTTTATAGGTATTGGAGATGGTTTTGGAGAGATCATTTTGAGTTTTCCTGCTTCTACACCACCATCTTGGCTCCAAGCCCCAGAGGTCCATTTTAAAACTCAAGAAAGAGCTCATTACAATAAGAAAAAAGCATCCTAGAAAAGCAAAGTCCATAGATTCTTACTATGGGGACAGGGAAGATCAAAATGTGACTTCAGGAGAGGACGCTATTGACATTATCCCCAGATCTGAAGCTTCAAAAGGGAATATGAATTGCTTTCAAATAAAAAAAAAAAACACGCACACACATTTTTAGGAGATCTCAAGAAGGATTTTAAAAGTAAAATTAGAGAGGTAGAAGAACAACTGGACAATTCTTTAAAAAATACATTTGACAGAATGGGAAAAAAATCACTAAAATAACCTCCTTAAAAAATGAAATTGGCCAAATGGATAAGGAGTTACAAAACTTAAGTGGAAACAATAACTCCTTTAAATGTAAAATTGGCCAAATGGAAAAGGAAGTGCAAAAACTAAGTGATGAAAATAATGTTTTAAAAATTAGTATTGAGGAAGTAGAACTCAAAGACTCTATGAGGCATCAGGAATCCCTGAAACAAACTTTAAAGAATTAAAAAATAGAAGAAAACTTAACGAATCTCATTGGGAAAACAACTGACCTGGAAAGTAGATATGGAAGAGATAATCTAAGAATAATTGATCTACTGGAAATTCATGATAAAATAAAAAAGGACCTGCACAGTACCTTCCAAGAAATCATTAAGTAACATTGCCCTGAAATCCTAGAATGAGAGGGAAAAATGGGCATTGAAAGAATTAACCAATAACCCCATCAAAGAAATTCCAAAGTAAACATCAAGGAGTATTGTAGTAAAATTTGAGAATTATTAGGTAAAGCAGAAAATATTTTAAGCAATAAGAGAGAAACAATTCATATATAATTGAACTACAGTCAGGATAACACAGGAGTTTGCCGCTTCTACATTAAAAAATAAAACAGAATGGAATATGATATTCCACGAGGTGAAAAAATTGGGGCTATAATAAGGATCCAGCAATGTTGAGCATAATCTTCCAGGCAAGACGTTGAATATATAATTAAATAAGGGACATTCAGATGTTCCTGATGAAAAAAATAGAGCTCAATGGAAAATTTGATCTTCAAATACAAGACACAAGGGAGGCATAAAAAGATAAACAGGATTTTTTTTTCAAAACCCAAAATATTCAATAAGGGCAAACTGTTTATAACCCTCCATGGGAGGATGATACTTTTAAATCTTGAGAATTGTATTTTTATTATGGCATTTAGAAGGGATATACATAGAGGCTGCAAGTGTAAATTTACCGATTTTATGATAAAAAAATCTAATTATGGTGCACAAATGGGTAGTTATAGAAGAAGAAGAAAGGAGGAGGCAGAAATGGGTAAATTACTTCCCATGAAAGCGCAGGGAAATAATTACAGTAGAGGAAAAGAAGGGAGAGAGAAGAGCATTATTTGAACTTTACTCTCATAAGATTGGATTCAAGGTGGGAATAACAAATCCAGTTAAGTATAAAAACCTAACTTGACCTAGGGTCAGTAGGAGGGGAAAGGGGATAGAAAAGGGAAGGGGTGTTTAGAAGGGAGGGAAGAAGTAGCATGAAAAAAGGTAAAGGAAAGTCGGGGGGGCTGAAAGAAAGGAGGGAAGATGGAGGAAGGCAATGACCAAAACCAAAATTTTCAGGGGAGCAAGGGAGAAATAAAAGAAGAAAATGTGGGGAGGGAATAGGATGGAGATAAAGACACAGATACCAATCATATCTGTGAATGCATATGGGATGAACTCTCCTGTGAAAAAGAAATTGATGTAGAATGGATTAAAAATAATTATCCTACAATATGTTGCTTACAAGAAACACATTTTAAACAGGAGAACACAAAGGGTAAAGCTAATAGACTGGAATATAACATAGCATGCTTCATCTGAAGGAAACAAAAAGCAGAGGTAGTGATACTAATCTCAGACAAAGCAAAGGCCAAAACATATTTGATCCAAAAAGATAATGAAGGAAACTATATCTTGCTAAAAGGCATCATAGACAATGAAGTAATATTACTAAAATATATGTACAAAGTAGTATAGCATACAGATCCTTAGAGGAGAAGTTAAGGAAGTAATAGAAAAAAAAAATACACAACAAAACCAAACTATAGGGGGACCTCAACCTCCACCACTCTGAACTTGTTAAATGCAACCTCCAAATGAAAAAGAAAAAAAGTTAAGAAGGTGAATAGAACTTTAGAGAAGAAAGATGTAGTAGACCTCTGGAGAAAATCAAATGGTTATACAAATGAATATATATATATATATATATATATATATATATATATATATATATAT
>NW_027185655.1:72303149-72342006 GCF_028583685.1 Petaurus breviceps papuanus
ATATATATATATATATATATATATATATATATATATATATATATATGATATATAAGTGATACATTGCCCTTACACAAAATTGACCATGTAATAGTGCATGTAAACATCATAATGCAGTGCATAAAGTCAGAAATATTAAATTCATCATCTCAAATCATGATGCCATAAAAATTATATTTAATAAAAGGTCATGGAAAGCTAGACTAAAAATTAATAGGAAACTAAATAATCTAATCTTAAAGAATGAGTGGGTCAGGGGTGGCCAGGTAGCAGAGTGAGTAAGAGCACTGGCCCCAGTGTTGGGATGACCTGGGGATAGAATCTGGGCTCAGATACTTAGCACCACACCCAGAAATAACTGGCAGTGTAACCTTGAGCATGTTATTTAACCCCAATTGCTTTAAAAAAAAGAATGAGTGGGTCAAACAACAAATAATAGAAACAATCAATAACTTCATTTAAAAGAATGACAAAAATGAAAGAACATACCATAAATGGCAAAAAGATTATAGCAAGTTATCCTGAAAATAATACACTTTGATCATGGAAGATCTATACCAGGAATGCCGGGCTTATTCAATATTAGGAAAATTATCTGCATAATTGATAATATACACAGCAAAACTAACAAAAACTGTAAGATTATCTCAATAGATGAATAAAAAGCTTTTAGCAAAATACAACACTCATTTGTATTGAAAACACTGGAGAACATATGAATAAGGGGGCCTTCCTTAAAATTATAACAACCATGTACTTAAAACCATCAGCAACCATTATCTGCAACAAGGATAAACTAGATGATGCATTTCCCATAGGACTGGGGGTGAAACAAAGATGTCTATTATCACCACTGTTATTAAATATGGTACTAGAAATATTTGCTTCAGCAATAAGAGAAGAAAGAGAAATCTAAGGAATTAGAATAAGCAAGTAAAATAAATTATCACTCTTTGAAGATGATGTGATAATTTACTTAGAGAATGCTAGAGAATCAAGCCAAACCCCCCCAAAAAAAAACAAAACCACTTGAAATAATAAACAACCTTTAACGAAGTTGGAGAATATAAAATAAACCCACAAAAATATTCTGAATTTTTATGCTTTACTAACAAAGACCAATAGCAAGAGACAGAAATTCCATTTAAATTTACTGCAAGATATTAAAAATATTTGGAAGTCTACCTACAAAAACAAACCCAGAGACTATATGAACAAAATTATAATTATTTTCACACAAATAAAGACAGATCTAAATAATTCAAAAACATAATTTGCTCATGGGTAGGCTGAGCTAATGTAATAAAAATGCCAGAAGGATTGACAAGTGAATTCCTTAAAACATTTAAAGAACATTTATTTCCAATACAACATAGATTATTTGGGAATATTGGCAAAGGAGCCTTACCAAATTCTTTTTATGAAAGAAATATTGCACTAATACCTAAACCAGGAAAAGCCAAAAGAGAGAAAGAAAATTATATACCAATTTCCCTCATATTGATGCAAAAATTTTAAATAAAATATTAGCAAAACAATTACAGCAAGTTATCTTGTGAATAATGCACTTTGATCAGGTAGGATTTAAAACAGAAATTCAGGACTGGTTACATATAAGGGAAACTATCAGCATAAGTGATCGTATCAACAACAAAATTAACAGAAGCCATTTGATATTCTCAATAGATACAGAAAATGCTTTTGATGAAATGCAACACCCATTCTGAGAAAAATCCCTAGAGAATATAGGGATAAATGGAGCCTTCCAGAAAATTATGAGTAACACGTACCTAAAACCTTCAGCAACTATTATATGCAACGGAAATAAACAAGATCCCTTTTTTGTAATATCAGGAGTGAAGCCAGCATGTCTATTATCACCACAGTTGTTCAATAAGGTAATACAAACTTTAGCTTTAAAAATAGGAGAAAAAAGAAATTGAAGGAATTAGAATAGGCAAAGAAGAAATTAAATTGTCACTCTTTGCAGATGATATGATGATATGCTTAGAGAATCAAGTAAAAAAAAACTACTTGAAATAATAAATAACCTTAGCAAAGTTGTAGCACATAAACCCACAAAAATCATCAGATTATATATATATATATATATATATATATATATTTTTATATTTTTTTTTTAAGCAATCGGGGTTAAGTAACTTGCTCAAGGTTACATGGCCAGTTATTTCTGGGTGTGGTGCTGAGTATCTGAGCCTGGGATTCAATCTCCAGGTCATCCTGACACTGGAGCCGGTGATCTTATTCGCTGAGCCACCTGGCCGCCCCTCACATTTAAAGTTATTGTAGAAGTTATAAAATATTTGGAATTCTACTTGCCAAAACAAACCCAAGGAATATATGAACACAATAACAATCAATTTTCACACAAATAAAGTCATTATAAAATATTTGGAAATCTACTTGCCAAAAATGAAACAATAAATGAACTAAAAAAAAAAAGGAATTATATGAACACAATTATAAAACACTTTTCGCACAAATTAAGTCAGTTGTAAGTAATTGGAAAAATATCATGTGTTAGTTTGCATGTCAAGTTAAGATAATAAAAAATTGACAATTTTATCTAAATTAATTTACCTATTCAGTGCCATACTAATCAAATTACAAAAAAATTATTGTATGGAGGATGAAAAAAAAGTTACAGAATATTAAGGGAATTAATGAAAAGAAATGCTAGAGAAGGTGGATTAACCATACCAGATCTTAATCTGTTTTATACAGCAGTAATCACCAATACTCCTTGATACTGACTAAGAAATAAAGGGGTTGTTTGGTGGAATAGAGTAGGTATACAAGACACAGTAGTCAATGATTACAGCAACCTACTGTTTGATAATCCTATAAACTCCCACTTCTGGGAAAAGGACTCTTTATTTAACAAAAAATGCTGGGAAAACTAGAAAATAGTATGGAATAAACTGGACCAACATCTGACTCCATATACCAAAATAAATTCCAAATGGGAATATGATATAGGTATAAAGGTTGATACTACAAGCAATCTGGGAAAGCAAAGAATAGTTTACCTGTGAGATTTATGGAGAACGGAAGATTTTATGGCCAAAATAGAGTTATAAAGCATTACAAAATTCAAAATGGATAACTCTGATTACACTAAATTGTAAAGTTTTTTTTTACAAATAAAGTCAATGTAACTAACTTTAGGAGGAAAATGGAAAATTGGGAAATAATTTTTACAACCAGTGTTTCTGATAAAGGTCTCATTTCTAAAATATACTGAGAAATCAATCAAATCTATAAGAATACAAGTCATTCCCCAGTTGATAAATGGTCAAAGCATATGACCAGGTACTTTTCAGAGGAAGTAATTAAAGATATCTATAAGCACATGAAAAAATGCTATAAACCACTATTTATTAGAGAAATGCAAAACAAAGCAACTCTGAAGTAATGCATTTCACTTGTAAAATTGGCTAAGATGACAAAACAGGAAAATGATCAATGCTGGAGATAACGTGGAAAAGCTAGAACACCAATAAATTATTTGTGGAGTTGTGAACTGATCCAACCATTCTAGAGAAAAATCTGTATCTATGCCCAGAAGATTATAAAAAAATGCATACTCTTCAGCAACACCCCTTCTAGGGCTGTATCCTAAAGTAATCATTGATGTTGGGAAAGGTCCCATATGTACAAAAATATTTATAGCAGCTCTATTTGTGATGGAAAAGAATTGGAAAACAAGGGGATAGCCATCAATTGGGGAATGGCTAAAAAAGTTGTGGTATATTAATTTAATGGAATACTATTGTATTGTAAGAAATAAGGAGCAGATGAACTTCATAATATCTTGGAGAGGTTTATATAAATTCATGCTGAGTGAGGAAAGCAGAACCAGGAGAACTTTGTAAATTATTACAGACAAATCATATATATGAAGACAAACTTTCATAGACTGGGCTCCTATCAGCAATACCAGCTTGGAAGACAACTACAAGGCTCGTGCTGGAAAGGGATATCCCCATTCAGAATAAGAAATACAGAGACTGAATTCAGATTGAAGGAAACTATTTGTTCTCTCTCATTTTTGTTTTGTTTTGTCCCTTTTCCCTCATTATATGCCCTATTGGGTATAATCCTTCTTCACACCTTGACTAATGTTCAACATGAATGTAATTGTAGAACCCATGTTTGACTACATACCACCATGGGGGGTAGGGAGGAGGAGAAGTAGTGAGAGAAAAATTGAAATTCAATGGATTGTGTTCTGAATGTTGTAAACTAAAATCTAATAAATATGTTTAAATTTAAAAAGAAGTACTTTTTTCAAAAAAAAGAAGTTTTGAGTACTTATATTCCAGACTACATTGTAGACACCCATTCTCTGTCCTCTAGCATTGATTCTTAGGAACCTTAACATATTTATTGTAGGTTCCAATCACAATGTAACTGGCTCAATAAAATATGAAAAAAAAATCCATGTGCTGTCACTAACCAAGTATTTGCCATTGGGCAAGTAACTTTATCTCACTATGCTTTAGGTTCATCCTTTGTAAACAGTATTTGTAACACCTTTTTCACCTCCATGTCTTGAAGTCAGTGCTTTCATAGTGTGAATGTGGGGAGTTATTCAAAAAGTAAATATATTTATTTCAAAATAAATTATCTTTAGTAGGAATATGATTACCAGTCATTCAAGGCAATAGCTTTCAAGTGAGAGATGACACCAAGGAGGTATCTTATCTATTCATCTGAATTTTTATGAATCTGTAGGATTTTATTTTTAACATTTTAGTTCCTAAAATAGTGGGTATATGAGCCCTATGTTTGTGTTAAGTGGAAGTTATAAGTAAGTAGTAAGAGAAGTTATGATAAGCTATAATGTATGAAAACTTATAATGATAGCATAAAGTTAGTAGTAAGATAAGTTATAATAAGTTATAACTTAAAAATGTTACGATAAAGTAAGCAGTAAGATAAGTTATGATAAGTTGTAAGTTATGGTAACATTTCTCTATATTATGCAATAATTAAATGGGATAAGAAGAAATTTAAATGCACAGTAATTTTGTAAATATTATGAGCACCAATTTAATTAGAAAAAATAAAGAACAATTCATTTAGTGTCCAAAGGAATTGAGTAAGTATACTAATTCCATTTAGCTAATACCACATTCACCTTCCAAATGGCTCCATTTGATGAGTAAAGAAGTTTTCATGTATGACTTCTGCACATTCACTTCATGTTTGTAAAGTACTTTGAAACCAACTGTAAGAAATGATTTTCTTCAAATGAGAGATCATCATCTTTATGGATACTATTGAAAGGGCAGGCAAGGAAATAGTTCTGCAGAAAAGAGGTATGCAGAAATTGCTCTCTGTACCTGTTAAGATTGCAACAATCAAATCAACATAGTACTTGACACATAGTAAATACCCAAATGTTTTTCATTAAATAAATCGAAAGGTAAAAAGCAAAAGGTGAGGATTAATCCTCGAAAAAACAAAGTTCTATACTATAGACAATGTTGTCCTAAGTGTCACATTTTCCATATACTTAACATCAAAGTTTGCTTCCACTTAACACAAACATAAGCCATTAGAGAAAGTGCATCACAGAGAGGGAAAATCTGACAATTGGAAAAGATCTTGAGTATTATGAATCCTATCTTATATATCACTGGCAAGAGGGTCTCCAGCTTTTGATTGTTTGAAAATCCCCAACGATTATATATATAATATGAGATATATGAGATAATATATATGAGATATAATCATATATATGATTATATATATATATAATTATATATGATTGTGTCATACAACATTTTTATGCACTTCATAATGCATTATCCTTCTGTAACTTGTATAATACAGAAGTAAAGTGATGCAAACAACTAAGGAAAGCATTTTTCCAGTTCATGTAGGGACCCTAGATCAATAAAAAGTTCCTCTCCCTCTCTGTGTCTCTATGTCTCTGTCTCTGTCTATCTGTCTGTCTGTCTGTTTCTCTCTCTCTCCATCTTCCCTTGGCCACCTCCAAAAAAGAACAGAACCTGACACTAATATAATGTTTCAAGTAAAAAAATTATGTGAAAAAATGAACAAACATCAACAAAAACAATTTTACCATAAAAAGTTACTATAGAGACAGAAAATATTAGGAAAGAAAGGCAGAAGAAGAAAATGGAGTCAAAACAGCTAGAATCAAATCCTCAAAGGAAAAAAAAATAAATTGGACACACAAATTCCTAGAAGAGCTAAAAATGATTTTGAAAATTAAAAAAAAAACCGTGGAGGAAAAAAACAGGCAGAGATGAAAACAAAGAAAGAATATGAAAAGCTAATTAAGAGCTTGGAAAAGCAAGGCACAAGAAAATGCTGAAGAAAATAACACCTTAAAAAACGTACTTGGCCAAATAGAAAAAGTAGGAAAAAAAACAAAAACAACAACTTACTTTAAAATTAGAATTGGACAAGTAGAAGATAATGAATCCATGAGATATCAAGAAGTGATTAAACAAAATTACAAGGATGAAAAATTAGGAGAAAATTGAAGTAATGCACAAGAAAAACAATTAACTTGGAGAACAGATGAAAGAGAGATTATTTAAGAATCATTGGCTTACCAGAAATCTGTGATCAAAGAAATAGCTGAGACATTATATTTCCAATAATAATCAAGGGAAACTGCTCCCTATGTCCTAGAAATAAAAAGTAAAATAGCATTGGAAATAATTCACTAATCATCAACTGAAAGAGATATCAAAACAGAAACTACGAGTAATATTAGATTCAAATAATGTCAAAGAAAAAATGCATCAAAAGCCATAAAGAACCTACTGAAATAAACATGGAATAATATTAAAAATCAAACATGTTTTAGGAGCTACCACCTAAAATTATATGAGTGCTTGGAAAATGACGTTTTGGATGGCAAAAGAACTGGGTTTACAAAAAAAAATAAGCTACCCAGAAAAACTGATTATAATTCTTGAGAAGAAAAATGAAAATTTAATGAAAAGACCCAAGCTGAATAAAAAAATTGACTTTCACATAAAAGACAAAAGAGAAGAATAAAAATGTAACCACGGAGAAGAATAATAAGGACTTCTGGGAGGCAAGATGACAGAGTAACTGTTAATCTCTCTCATCTTCCCTTTTTGAACTTGAAAAACCCAGAAAATGCATGCCCATGAAAAATCCTAAAATAGTGGAGCTAGCAAAAATACCAGGTACAGCAGTCTTTTAGCTCAAAAGGCTAATGGAATCAAAGGTAAACATTCTTCTAGCTGTGGTTAAAGGGGACCAGTAGAGGATTGGAAGCATTCCAGGAAGCCAGCAGCAAGCACGACGTCAGCAGACCAGAGGGAGAAAATGAGCCCCAGGGTGGATTGGGCAAAGTCCAACACTGGGACCAACCCATGTCTTGGCACAACCAGGGAAACTGGCAGACGACAGCAGGGAGATCCACCACTTGAGTTAGTGGATGGGTATCCAGCAGAGGCTGAGCCTAATTATCTTATAGTGAGGCTCGCAGGTAAGAGGCTCGCAATCTCCAGCAGTTAGTCCACCCACACACCCAAACACAACCCCATGAATTTCAGTGTAAGCCTGCAGAAACAGAAAAATGCCACCTGGCCTGTGTACACACCAGCTTCCACCACCAGCTCCAGTTAAGCATCACGGAGAGCCTCTAAAGTGTCTAGAGCACCTGTGGTCCCATCAAACAAATCCAGCAACAAGTCCCCTGGACCCAAAACAAGAAGCATTATACAGTGTCTCCTGTGCTCAGAATAAAAGATCACCTTTAAAAGTCAGGAAAAAGGCAAACACCATAAGAAAAACAAAGACCATAGACTAACTACATGGACAGAGAAGATCAAAACACAAATTCAGAAGAGTACAGAATAGTCAACATACCCACATCTGAAACCTCAAAGGGGTATATGAGTCAGTCTCAAGCCCAAAAAGCCTAATTGGAAGACGTCAAGAAGGACTTTAAATGTTAAATTAGAGAGGCACAAGAAAAATTGAATAATTTCTTCAAAATACAGTTGGTAAAGAGGAATGTAAAAGGAAACAAAAGAAAACAAACTCTTTAAAAAAGTAGATTCACCCTTTTCATTTTTGATACTCATATTTTGGTTTTCTTCTTTCTTTTTTGTTAAATTGACTAAATTTCTATAAATTTTGTTGTTTTTTTTTTCATAAAACCAGCCCTTACTTTTATTTATTAATTCAATAGTTTGCTTAATTTCAGTTTTATTAATCTCTCCTTTGGTTTTCAATATTTCTAATTTAGTATTTGATTGTGGATTTTGAATTCATTCTTTTTCTAGGTTTTTAATTGCATGCCCAATTTGTTGAACTCCCTTTTCGCTAATTTAATCATGCATACACTCAGGGATATAAAACTTCCCCTAAGAATTGCCTTTAATGCATCCCACACATTTTGATATATTGTCTCATTATTATCATTCTCTTGAATGAAATTACTGATTGCTCTTATAATTTATTGTTTGACCCACTAATTCTTTAGGATTAAATTGTTTAATTTGCAATTAGTTTTTAGTCTATCTTTCCATGGCCCTTTATTGCATTTAATATTTATTGCATCATGGTCTGAGAAGGATGAATTTAATAAGTCTGCCCTACTGCATAGAATTGTGAGGTTTTTATGACCTAGAACATGGCTAATTTTTGAATATGTGCCATGAACCACTGAAAAGAAAGTATATTCCTTTTTATCCCCATTCTATTTTCTCCAGAGATCTATCATACTTATCCGCTCTAAAATCCTGTTCACCTCCTTAACTTCTTTCTTATTTATTTTGAGGTTAGATTTATCAAGTTGAGAGAGGGGGAGATTAAGATCTCTCACTAATATAGTTTTGCTATCTATTTCTTCCTCTAATGCCTTTACCTTCTCTTCTAGGATTGTGGATTCTATACCACTTGGTGCATATATGTTAAGTAATGATATTGCTTCATTCTCTATGGTGCCTTTTAACAGGATATAGTTTCCTTCCTTATCTCTATTAAATAGGTCAATTTTCGCTTTTGCTTTCTCTGAGAAAAGGATTGCTACCCCTGCTTTGTTTTTTACTTTAACTGAGGCATGATATATTTTTCTCCAGCCTTTTACCTTTACCCTGTGTGTATCCATCTGTTTTAGTTGAGTTTCTTTTAAACAGCATATTCTAGGACTATAATTTCTAATCCCTTCTGCTATCCATCTCCGTTTTATGGGAGATTTCATTCCATTCACATCTACAGATATGATTGTTATCTGTTTCTTTTCCTCCATGCTATTCCTGCCCCTGTTAATATTCATATTTTTTCCCCTTCTCCCTTCCCCCCTTAATAGTTTTCCTTTTGTGCCTTCTAGGTGGTGCAGTGAATAGGACACTGGCCCTGGAGTCCGGAAGACCTAAGTTCAAATCTGGCCTCAGATACTTAACACAAAAAGTAGCTGGGTGATTCTGGGAAAGTCACTTAACCCCAATTGCCTCCAAAAAGAAAAAAAAATTATTTCTTAGGGGTGGCCAGGTAGCACAGCGAGTAAGAGCACCAGCTCCAGTATCGGGATGACCTGGGGATCAAATCCTGGCCTCAGACACTTAGCACCCACTCAGAAACACCTGGCCATATAACCTTGAGCAAGTTACTTCACCCTAATTGCTTAGGGTTGGCCAGGTGGCTCAACAAGTAAGAACACCGGCTACAGTGTCGGGATGACCTAGGGATCATATCTGGGCTCAGATTGATACACCATACCCAGAAATAACTGGCTGTGTAACATTGAGCAAGTTGTGTAACCCCGATTGATTTAAAAAAAAAGGAAAAAATAGTTTTACTTTTGCCCACCGCCTCCCTCAATATTCCCTTATCTGCCCCCTCCCTTTTCCTCCCCTTCCTCGTTACTTCTTCCCTTCCTACTAACTCCCCCTATCTTTCATAGCCCTTTTCCCCTCCTACTGCCTATAGGATATTTTTATACTTAATGAAATATGATATTTCTTCTTCGCACCAAGACTGAAAGGAAGAAATCTATCTGAAGCTCCTCTCCCTTCCCTCTTTCCCTCTAAAATGATACTTTTTGAGTTTCTTCTCCATAGAGTCCTATGCTTAACTGGTTGTTATTCCCTCCTTGCCCCAAACCAAAGAGGGAAAAGCTCATATATTTTCCATCTCCCTCCCTTCCTTTCCTCTGCTATACAGTTTTTAATGTCTCTTTGTGTGGCATAATTTACTCTTTTTAGTTAATTTATTCCCTTTCTTCCATTGCAGTCCCTTTGTAGCACTTAATAAGATTTAATTTTATATCTTCATTTTGTGTATTGTATACTCCTACCCTCTACTTGTCTATAGCCAGTTTGCTCTTAACAAAGAGCAGGGTGTGTGTGTGTGTGTGTTTTCCTTGTGTACCTTTCTACATCACTGTTGCATCTAGTAATTGGAGGTTGAATTTTCCCTTGAGTTCTGGCTTTTTTGTCAAGAAGGTCTGGAACTCTGTTATATCCTTGAATCTCTTTGCCTGGAAGAATATGCTCAGTCTCATTGGGTATGTGATCCTTAGTTATAACCTGAGCTCTTTTGCCTTCCAGAAAATTGAATTCCACTTCCTCTGATCTTTCAGTGTGGAGGCTGCCAAATCATGTGCGATCCTCACTCACTGTAGACCCTCGATATTTGAATTGTTTCTTTCTGGCTGCATGAAGTATTTTCTCTTTTATCTGGTAGTTCTGGAGTTTGGCCACAACATTTCGAGGACTTTTTAGTTTGGGATCTCTTTCAGTAGCTGTCTGGTGGATTCTCTTGTTTTCTATTTTACCCTCAGGTTCTAGTATCTCAGGTCTGTTTTCCTTAACGAGCTCTCAGAGAATGTTGTCCAGGATCATTTTTTCATCATGATTTTCTGGTAGGCCTATTATTCTCTGATTATCTCTCCTCGATCTGTTTACCAGGTCAGTTATTTTTTTCTTTGAGATATTTTACCTCTTTTTCTAAATTTTCATTTTTGTTGTTTTGTTTGACTAATTTTTGGCTAATCCTAGAGTTATTTGTTTCCATTTGGTTGATTCTAGTTTTTAGCAAATCATTTTTCTTGGTTAATTTTTGGAGCTCCTTTTCCATATCATACAATTTTATTTTTAGAGAGATGTTTTCTTCATTATAATGTTTTTCTAATTCTGCTATTTTGGTTTTGAGAGAATTATACATTTTGTCTCATATCTCTCATTCAGTTTTCAAAGTTCCTTTGGATCTCATTTAGCAGAGCCTTCTGTGCTTGGGACCCATTCCCTGTTGATGTTTCAGCTGTGGTTGTGGAGTCTACATTGTCTCCCTCTGAGATTGGTTCCTTCCTCTGAGGATCGTAGGACTCCTGAGTCTTTTTCTTTGTTGTCTGCTTTCTACCCATTTTGAGGTAGGGCCCTAGCCACCCCCTTCCTCTAGGGATCCCAAGCCTTTACTTCTAGAGGGGGTTTTGTCCTGGGGCAAAAGTTACTATGTTTTCAGGGTCAGAGGGGGATTTGGAGCAGGTGATGTTCACTCTCTAGTCCTGGTCTTTGGAGGTCCTCATAGGGGCTTTTTTTTTTGAATTTCTTGGCTATGAAGTGGTAGCCACAGGAGTGTTTGCTGTCCAGGACAGGGGCCCCAGTATTTGGTTCTTTCCTTGCTCTTTCCAGTCCCAGCCATTTGGTGACAGGCATGGTATTGGCCCTTGTGGTTGGCCTGATGACTTGCCCTTTGAGTAGATCAGGCCCTTCCAGGCCTGCCTCTGAATCTTCCTTATTTGGTTTTCAAAATACTTTTTAAGCTCCTCTATGGACTGTAATCAGTTCATATTTTTCTTGGAAGCTTTTGATGAAGGAGTTCTCACTTTGTTGTCTTCCTGCCATTCCAAGCTTTGATCCTTTTTGTCCCAAAAAAGAAATCTAAAGTTTTATTGCTGTGCTTGCTTTGCTTCCTTTACTTGTTCATAATTCCACTCAATTACTTGACTTTTAAACTATTACCACTGTATAACTCTGCTTCCACAGAGGACGACTTTGTCCCAAATTGCTGGGGTTTTCACAGCTGCCAGAGCTATTAATTGGGTGCCCTCCTTTCAGTCCCCACAAGCTCTGGCTCCTGGTCTTATCCCCCAAGACCTCCACCCAAGACTGTGATCAAGATCTAAGCATGGTAAAGCAGGAATGATTGCCCTTCAAATGGTCATTTTGTCCCTCTATGATCTGAAGACCAGGAGTTCTGGAAGTAGCCACGTAGTGGTGGCTAATACACTGCCATGACTCCGTCACCTCTTATCCCAAGGGGCAAGGGCTGGACAGCACTCCTCCACTCACCCACCCCCCAGTTTCAACAGAGTTCCACACTGACCTTTTACTTTTTTTGGCTTTTATGGGTTGATGATTCTGGAAACCACAACAGCTGCTGGTGGTCCACTCTCTCAAAGTCCACTCCAGCCACTGCTGGTCAGGGCCACCCTGAGGCTCAAACAGCAGGCTCGCTCAGGCCTGGGCTTGGCTCCCAGGATGCTATGAAGAATAATTTCTGTCTGCTTGCCAGGCTGTCTTTAGCTGGCTTTTTTTTTTTTCTATCTGTCACCTTGTGGATTCTGTAACTCTGAAGTTTGTTTAGAGTTATATTTTATAGGTTTTTGAGGTGGCTATGGAGAGAGCTCATAGAGTTTTCTTGCTTGTACACCACGATCTTAGCTCGTGCACCACCCTCAACTATCACTCTTTGTATATGATATGATATTATACTCATAAAATCCTAAAGAATCAACTAAAAAACTTATTGAAAACATAAGAAAACTTCAGCAAAGTTGCAGGATATATATAATGAACCCACATTAATCATTAGCGGTTCTGTTTACTACCAACAAAACCCAGAAGAGGTAGAAGGAGAAATTTCAATTTAAATAACTGCAGATAATATAAAATTCTTGATAGTCTACTTACCAAGAAAAACGCAGGGATTATATGAACATAATCACTAAACACCTTTTATTTGCAAATATGGATAAGTCTAAATAATTGGAAAAATATTGATTGCTGATGGTTATGCCAAAAAATAAAATCAATAATTCCACCTAAGTTCTTCAGTGCCACACAAAACTACCAAAAATTATTTTTACACAGCTAGAAATAATAACAAGTGCAATCTGGAAGAGCAAATGGGCAAGCATGTCAATGAAATAATCAATGAAAGAAATGTAAAGGAAGGCATCTTAGCAGTTCCCAATTTCAATCTAAATTCTCAACTGATGATATCAATAGAATCTGGTATGGACAAAAGAAATAGTATCACTCAGTTGAATAGATAAGGAACACAATTGTTCTTCAGATGTTCAGTTATAACTGGCTCTTCAGGATCTCATGGATCATAGCACTCCAGGGGTTTATGTGGGGTTTTCATGGCAAAGATATAGTTTTTTTTCATTTTCTTCTCCTTTTGTCAGAATTCTCCACTATGACCTTTCCAAGATGGGCTGATCATGCATACATACACATACCTACATACATACATACTTGTATATATAACTCATAGCTCCACTGAGCCCTCTGACATGACAATGCAGGAGTGGAGGTAATGATTGAACACTGTAATCTTTTATTTGATGAACCCAAAACATCCAAGATTTGGGCGTTTGGGGTTAAAAATTCAACCTTTGGGGAGCAGAGCCAAGATGGTGGGTAGAAGCAGGAAATTCCATGAGCTACCCCCACAACCACCCCCAATACCTGTAAATTATGACTCTAAACAAATTTTTGAGCCATGGAACACACAAAGTGACAGAGAGAAACAAATCTACTGCTGAAGACAGCCTGGCAGGCCGACAGGAACTTTTCATCACAACATGCCAGGACCCATGCTGCAGCATCTGCCAAGTGGCTGTCTCAGAAGGCAAGAGGGAAGAAAAGCATGAGAAGGTTAACAGAAATAACAAATATTAATGAACTTTTTAAAGTTGAACTATTTACATTCGTATATGGAAAAATGATAATTGTAACTCATGAGAATTTTCTCAGTAAGGGGACAGTTGAAGGGAACATATATTTGAGTGCATATGTGTACATATATACATTTATATGTTTATATATGAAGGTATATGTGTTTATAAATAAATATGTGATACATATATGAGTGTGTGTGTATATATATACATATATACATGTATACATAGACAGAGGGCACTGGATGGGTTGAATAGGAAAGGAGGATATTTAAAAAAATAAAATTAATAGGTGAGGGAGGAATATATTGAGAGGAGATACAGATAAGTGTGGGGATGAGAAAAGGGATGGCAGAATGGGGGTAGGGTATTTATAACCACAGACTTTTGGAAAGGTAAAGGGTAAATGCAGAAAATAGAATGTATGGGGTGTGATAGGAGGGAGGGAAATATAGTTAGTCTTTCAAAATATGTCTACTATGGAAAAGTTTAAAGTAAATACACATGTACAACCTATATTGAATCACTTATCTTCCCAGTAAGGGTACATGATGAGGGAAGAAGGGAAAGAATCTGGAAATCAAAGTTTTAAAAACAAATGTAAAAGAAATAATTTTTTTTACATGCAACTGGTAAATAAGATATACAGACACTGGATATAGAAATCCATCTTGTCCTGTTAGAAAATCAGAGGGGGAATGGGGTGGGATGTAAGAGAGAGCAGATTGAGGGAAGGTGTATTCAGTAGGATGATTATTTTGAGTTGGGGGATAGGGGAAAGACAGGGAGGAAATCTGTCAATCAAAATCTTGTTGGTATGAATGCTGAAATCTAAAAATAAACAAATTTTAAAGATTAAACTTTTGATAAGGATTGCTGGGAAAATGGGAAAGTTGTGTCGTAGTTATACAATAGACCAACATATCACACCATATACCAAGATATGGTCAAAATGGGTAAATGGTTAAGACATAAATGGTGATATCATAATTAAATTTGGGAAACAAGTAAATATTTACCTCTTAGGTCTATGGTTAAGGGAAAATAAGATTATGGGAAGCAAAATAGACAACTTTGATTACATGAAATTAGAAAAGTTGTGCACAACCAAAACTAATGCAGTGAAAATTTAAAGGAAAAAAGAAAACTTAGGAGGGGGGTTTGAAGCAAGTTTCTCTTCTAAAGACATCATTTTTCAAATACATAGGGTATTTAGCCAAATTTTTGGAAATAAAAGCCATTCCCCAGTTGATAAATGGTAAAAGAATATGAGCAAGGTATTTTAAGGAGATCAAAGGTATCAGTAGTCACATAAAGAAATGCTCTAAATCACTATTGATTAGAGAAATGCATATTAAAAGAACTCTGAGTTACCACCTCATAGTTATCAGAGTGACTAACATAACAAAAACCAAAAGTCATAAATGCTGAAAGATATATGGAAAAATTGAGATATCAATGTATTGCTGGTTGATTTGTGAACTAGTCCAAATATTCTGGATAATAATTTGGAACTATGCCAAAGGTTTATAAAATGGTGTACATCTTCTAACCCAGCAATACCACTACTATGTTTTTATACCAAAGGAATCTAAGAAAAGGCGAAATGACCAATTTGTACAAAAATATAAATAGCTCTTTTTGAGAAGTCAAAGAATTGAAAAATTGTGGATATGCCTTTCAAATGGGGAATGGATGAACAAGTTGTAGTATATGATTGTGATGTAATACTATTGTGAGTTAAAACACAATTAGCTCAATGATCTCACAAAGACTTAGGTAGACTTATATGAATTCATGTAAAACGAAGTGAACACAACCATGATAATATTGTACACAGTAATAGCAATATTGCAAAGGTGATCAACTGGGGAATACTTATCTTCTATGATCAAAATAATGATTTAAGAAAATTTCAAATTACTTATGGTGAAAAACAAAAAAATGTTATCAATTACCTATGAGAGAAGTAATGAACTCTAAATGTAGTTTGAAGCATACTCTTTTTTTTAACTTTATTTTCGTTTTGTTTTTGTTGATATTTTTTTTCACAACCTGACTAATTTGGAAATATGTTTTGCATGATGGAACATGTATAACCTTTATCAAAATCCTTTACTTCTATTTAGAGGCAGGAAAGAGAGAGGGAGAGAATTTGAAATTCATTTATTTTGTATATGTAATTGGAAAATATTTAGTGGAATAACAAAATATTGTTTAGTCCTTTCAGTCTCATTCAATCCTTCATGATGATTTTGGGAGCTTTCCTGGCAAAGATACTAGAGTGGTTTGTTATTTATTTCTCTGTTTTATAGATGAGGAAAATGAGGCAAACAGGGTTAAGTGACTTGTCCAATGTCACACAGCTAGCAAGTGTCTGAGGGTACATGTGAACTGAGGTCTTCCTGACTCCCTCCTCAGCTGTCTATCCATTGTGCCAACTAACTTTAAAAACTGAAAAAATTTCTCATTATTATTGCCATGTTTCCAAGTTAAGGTTGTGGTTATCTTACTCTTACATTTTATATGTAAAGTCGAGAGGCCTATCTTCTTTGAAAAGCTACTGGGAAAACAGATTAGGTAACATATCAAAGCCTTCCCATTATTTAAGTATTCTGAAGCCTTAAGAATTTTAAGTATTGAGTTTGGCAAGGAGCCTGGAGTAGCTAATCTGCTCATTTCAGCTTTTTTATGGATCAGTAGAGCTCAGCAGCTGGTGATCATGTGCTGATTGACATTAGTCATCTAGATGGGCACAATGAATAGACCAGGAATATTGTAGCTGGTTCATTTCACATGTACAAAACACCCATGACTCTACCACTGCCTTTTTAGTGAGATACTGTGCACATCAATCATGGTTCCTGTGTCAAAAACTGCTATTACAAGCACTATTCACATTTTAATAGCTTCAGATGTGATCTTAAACCTCCACCATCAAGTTCTATAATTCTCACATTGCCCTTGGTTAATAGCCTAGAAGTAACTATGAAAGAAACTAAATTTAAATAATTTCCCTGAAGTTGAATAATATGTCAATGGTACAATAAGGAGTTCTGACATCTGGTCTTGAGTACCTTCTTGTAATTTCCAGTTCTTCCAATTACATGAAGAAATCTAAAAACAAACTTAAAAATTATCTAATATAAACCACCCTTCCCATTTTAACTTGTCCTAAATCTGTAATGTTATCATATAGAAAATAATGTGATGAGAAAATTCTCAATACTAACTTAGACTTGATCAACCACCTCATTTTTTAGTTGAGGAAATTAAGGTTCAATTTGACAATGTTAAGCATGACAATAGCAATAGTTAATTTCCCCATCAAGACTAAGTGTAATAAAATCTAATCATTACATCTAGGCTCTGTTACTTACTACCTCTATAACATTAGGGCAAGTCACAGTTTCCTAATATTGTTGAAGTAGATGTTCTTTTAGGTCCCTTCCACTTTTCAATCACTGATTATATGTCTCAATGTACCAGGGATTCAGTTATATAGTGGTTCCTTTGCACACAGGAATATAGTACTTTCTCTCTAATGTTAAAGTCTTTGAAACATGGACTTAAATTTTATCTTCTAACACAGTTGTTCTAATACATTTTGTGTGCATATTAATACTGACAGACAAAAAACATATACACACACATACACATGCATGCACTTCTAAACTATGTTCTTTTTCAGAATGCACCAAAAGGATCTCTTAGCTATTCCTTTTGATAATTATGCTTTGGATAATGAATTTTACAGCCCAGATATTAGCTTTCTATATTCTGATCTTTACTGACATAGCTTATGTAAACACGCTTAAAAATAATATTTTCTAGTGTTCAAAGTAATTGCTTATTTCTGCTCAACTTGCATACCACCATGTTTATCAGTAAAAAGGTATCACATTATAACATATCTATATCAATATTTTTCTTGGGACTCCATCCATGTGTGTATGTAAACATTCTGTGCATATACATATGTACATGTTCCTGGGAAAGAAACACTTTATCTTTACAAATTGGTGTATGCTTCTTCAATTTATAATTCAAGAAATATCTTTGAGGTAATTATTTCTCAAAAAATCATACAGCCAGTATGTGTCAGGAAGGGGACTTGAATTTAGGTGAACTTGCCTATTATATCAGTCTACATCTTTATAGAACAACAGTATAAACAACACTATCATAGAAAAATACAAATGTATGTATGTTTATGTGTATATGTAAAATGTTTATTCATGTAATATGTAAAGAAATGTATATTGCACATACATATACACATAGGGTAATGGATGGATAGAAACCTTAAAACTTGGAATTAAGAAGACTTAGATTCCTGGAGAATTGACTTAAACTCTATTTCCCTACAGAAAACTTCTTGACTAGTACAGTTAAGGTGAAAAATTGAATGAATAAAGAAGTTCTTATAACACACAAAACACAGATCTTATCCCAACCCATATACACATAAATGCAAATATATTTGTATATAAGTACGTACTTGGGATGGAGAAGAAAAGTACAAACCACTCCAGTATCTTTGCCAAGTAAACCCCAAATTGGGTCACAAAGATTCTGACACGACTGAGAATGACTGAACATCAATGTGCTTGACAGAATTTAAATCTATACCATCAAAGTATTCAAGAACTGGAAGACATAGTGTGAACCAATTTGTTCGTTATGCATTTGAGAGAACTGACTTTTGAAGTAGCAAAGAGGAAGTTTAAGCATTCAGCACTTACAATTTCACATCTATGAATCCCTTTGCCATCTTCTGTTATCATTATAAAGGATCTTATTTATGTCAGCATATCTGATTCTGCTTTCCCCATTCTAGTCTAGAGCTACTTATCAAATCTGCATTTGGTACAGGGAAACACTAATAAGATTAATTTAGACTAGATTGTCAATCACTTATCAGGGATAAAAAAGCACAATGGCAAATACATTATAATATTGGTTATTGGGTCTGAGAAACATTTTGAAGCAAAGGAGCAGTGCAGATTCCAAATACAAAAGGCAAATAGTATTTCTACTCCCACAGGTTCCCTACAAAGATTTTGTTATAAGGAAGATTCTGTATGGGCTGTGTGATACGAAGATGAAGATGGAATAATAGAGTCACAAAGAGCAGTTTCAATTTTCTGTGAATTGCTGATTAATTTAAATTTGTTAGCAAACAATTGAAAGGATATTCAGTGAAAATCTGTTTATAATATAGTGCCTTTCCAGCTCAACATTTCAAACTGCAGGTGGAAATACAATTTAAGGGTGGCTCTTTTTTTGCCTTGTTTGATTTAATTCCATCCACTCTATATTTACTTATTTTCTGGTAATCAAATCAAGTTGTAGGGGAAAAATACCCCCAAAATGAAAGAAAATAATTTTCCAATTTTTTCATGTCTCTTAAACACGTAATTGTTTCAGTTGTTGTACCAGCTGACCACAAATAAACCATTGAGAGTCTTGAAGGCACAAGGATAATAAGCATTTGCTTTTCTTACAAATTACTTTCCAAGATGATTAATGGTTTACCCACAAGACTCAACCATACCAGTGTTTCTCTCAATGACTTTGGAAAACAAAGCTTCTGAAACCAATTGAAAATCAACATCATAATTTTTTCCCAAAACATTCTCACTTGAGCTAAGACAATATATCCTAACTCTTATACAAATTGACTCTTGGAATAATACTATGCACCAAACATCTGGGAAAATTTCAGACTGTTGGTGAGCTCAACACAGACTCTAAGGATTGTATGTGGATTAATCCAATCAAACTATTGACTATTCACATGCACATCCATTTTTTTCACAAAGAACACTCAATTCCTATCTCCATTCTTTTTTACTAGTCAACCCTCGATCCTGGAATGTTCTTCTTCATGACTGGCACGAGTTTCCCTTGTTTCCCAAAAGAAAAGCACAGCCAACTACTTCAAATGTTCTGTGATACACTGAAACTGCTGTACTCTTTCCTCTCTGAACTGGATTGCATTTAATTTATATTTATTTTCTATGTACTAAGTAGTGCCAAACTTGTTGAAGGAAAATAGCACAGGGCTTGGCTTTGCAAGAAATCTGGACTGGATACTTACTCCTTCCTTTAGGAGAAGTGTAAGTCTATCTATCTCTACTGTTAGTTCGATTCTACATATTCCACATGTATGCTGGAGTTCTCTCTTGACATTTGCATGACTCATGGACAAAGAGTTACAGCTTCTTTATTAAAGTCTCATTGTAAGACAAGAGACAGAAAGTTACTGACATTCTGGGCTACATGCCTATTGCCATTTTTTTCTCTCTCATTCACATTTTCCAAAAATCTCAAATAATTGTGTATAAGTTTGACATATGCACAAACATATTTCTTTTTGGTGAAATCCCTTTAAAGAGAGTTGTTTTCTTCTTGTGTGATTGCGCATGGTTTGTCCTTTTTTCCAAATGAGGACCATAAACTCAGGGTTATGATTGTAATTGAATTTTATTTGAGTGAGGGAGGCATGTGAAAGGTCACCAGTCTTACTTTCTCCTCCAGAACAATTTGGTCCAGTGGCCAGATAATGATCCAGATTACTTGAGATTCATGAGGATGCAATGGGAAACCTTGGAATTTTTAGGCTAAGATCTTTTCAAGTTCTCAATCTGAGTGAGGAAACTCCCATTCACTGAACAGTCCTCTTTAAAAAGTAAGTGAAAGGATGACCTCTTTAATAATTTGAAGAGAATTCAAGTATAAGAGTAAAGTCTAAGAGGCAGATCGGTGGTGCAGAGAATAGAGTACCTGGCCTCTTGGGCAAGGAGACTCATTTTCCTGAGGTCACATCAGAGACCTTTACTAGCTCATTGGCACCAGGCAAGATATTTATCCACATTTTCCTCAGCTACTTAATATGTAAAACAAGATGGAGAAGGAAATTACAAACTGCTCCAGGATCTTTGACAAGAAAATCCCTAGGGAGGGGAAACAGGACTTCCTTGGGGCTATGGCTCTCACCTCCTCCAATTCATGTAAAAGGTGACTCTGAAGAAACATTGGAGCTACAGGACCCACAAAATGATGCAGAGAAGCTAATCTCCCAATGAGGACAGCCAAGTAGCCCAGCAGGAAGTGGCCAGCCCAGCACTCTGGGAGAAAGGCACAGCCCTGCTTTAGATTGAGGTTTCAGTGCCAGGGCAGGCTTACCAGTCATTGACTGGAGGGATTTCTGATCACCAGCAGCTGAGGAGGTTTCCAGAATTATCAAAACAAAGATGCTAAAGACACAGTGAGAGGTTAGTGCAGAGTGAACTTTGGGATCCAGTAGTTGGGAGTGCCCAAGCTTTTGCTCCTGGGGCGAGAAGTTTCTGAGGTGTCCTTAAGCAACAACCACACATGGCTGCTTCAGCTTCTGGCCTGCAGATTGTAGGGGGACCAAGTCATCAGGCTGAGCCGTAATTGCTCTCATCTTAACCTGCTTGGATCTGGATTGTGGTGTAGAGTGGAGGTCCTGGGGTGCGCAACCAGCATGCCAGAGTGTGTGGAGACTTCAGAGAGGGCACCCAACTAATAACATCAGGAGCTGAGAAAACCCCAGCATTTGGGATGAAGCTCCCCTTTTTGATAGCAGAGTCCTACTGTGTCAAAAAGCCCAAGAGTCAAGTAATTGACTGGCAACAAGAGCAAATGAGGAAAGCAAAGTTAACAAAACAACCCAACTTTAAACTCGTATTTTGTGGACAAAAAAGACCAAAATATGAAATAGGAGGAAGACAGTGAAGTCAAAACTGAAGCACCAAAAATTTCAAAAAAAAAAAACAGTTGGTTAAAGGCCATAAAGGACCTTGAGAAAGATTTCAAAAATCAAATAAGAGAAGTGGAGGAAAAATTGGGAAGAGAAATGACAATGATTCAAGAAAATTATAAAGTGACAGTCAACAACCTGACTGAAGAAAATAAAACCTTAAAAAATAGACTAACTCAAATGGCAAAAGAAGCTCAAAAAGGAAATGAGGATAAGAATGACTTAAAAAGCCAAATTTGCCAGTTGGAAAAAGAATCTCAAAAGCTCACTGAAGAGAATAATTCCCTCAGAATTAGCTTGGAGCAAATGGAAGCTAGTGACTTATGAGAAATCAAGATACTATTAAACAGATCCAAACAAATGAAAAAAAATAGAAGGCAATGTGAAATATCTCAATGGGAAAACCACTGACCTGGAAAATAGGTCCAGGAGAAATAATTAAAAAATTATTGGACTACGTGAAAGCCATGATCAAAAAAAGAATGTAGAAATCATCCTTCAAGAAATTCTCAAGGAAAATTGCCTTGATGCTTTGGAGGGCAAAACAGAGGTTGAAAGAATCCACCAATTACCTCCTGAAAAAGATCCCTAAAAGGAAATAATAGTAATATTATATCTAGGTTCCAGACTTCTCAGATCAAAGATAAAGTATTAAAAGCAGCCAAGAAGAAACAATTTGAATATTGTGGAAACACTATCAGGATAACACAGGATCTGGCAGCTTTTACACTGAGGGATCAAAGGGCTTGAAATATGATATTCCACAGGTCAAAGGAACTGAGATTCAAACAAAAGGTCATATACCCAGCAAAACTGAGTATCATGTTCCAGGGGAAAATATGGTAATTCAGTGGAATAGAGGACTTTCTTGATGAAGAAACCAGAGTTGAATAGAAAATTTGACATTCAGATACAAGAAGCAAGTGAAGCATCAGAAGGTAAACAGGGAAAAGAAAATCATAAGAAACTTATCAAAGTTGAACTATTTATATCCCTACATGGAAAAATGATAATTGTAACTTGTGAAACTTTTCTAAGTATGAGAATGGTTGAAGGAATAGAAATGTGTGCGTATTGTGTTTGTGTGTATGTGTGTATGCACACACATATATACATGTGTTATATATATAGCAGGGTATATGCATGTATGAAAACATGTGTATATATGTTTACAGGTATACATAGTTAGAGGGCACAACACCTACTTAATAGGAAGGGATGATACTTACAAGGTGAAATTCAGAGGTGAGGGAAGAATATAATGAGAGGAGATCAGGGGAGTCAGAATGACGTAAACTATCACATATAGGAGAGGCAAAGGAAAACGTTTACAATGGAGGGGAAGAACAGGTAGCCATTAGGGAATGGGTCAACCTTATTCTCATTGAATTTGGCTTAGGGAGGGAATGACATACACATTAAATTGGGTATCTCACCCTACAGGAGAGCAGGGGGGAAAGGGGATGAGAAGGGAGGTGATTGAAGGGAGGACAGACTGAGGGGGAGCGAAGTTGGAAGCGCCCACTTTTGAAAAAGGACAGGATCAAAGTAGAGAATGGAACAAGAGCAAAGTGAGATAGGAGGAAGGGAAATATAGTGAGTCTTTTACACTATATTCACAATGGAAATGTTTTTCACAGCTACACATTTACAAAATATATTGAATTTCATATCTTCCCTGTAAGGGTGGGTGATAAGGGAGGAAGGGAATAAATCTGGAATTCAAAGTTTTAAAATCAAATGTTAAAATACTTATGTGTGTGTGTATATATATATACTCTTAAAATTATTTCATATGTAATTGGGAAATAAGATATGCAGGCACTGGGGCATAGAGATCCACCATGCCCTACTGGAAAGTTGGAGTGGGTATGGGCGAAGATATGGGAGAGAGCAGATTGGAGGAGAGGATATTCAGTGGGATTGGTATTTTAGGGGGTGGGTAGGAAAAAAATGGGGAGAAACTTTGTAACTCAAAATCTTGCAGAAATGAATGATGTAAACTACAATTTAATAAAGCATTTGATAAAAAAAAAGTACAGTACAAATTACTTCTTTAAGAGTGTGACATGGAGGGCAGAGCCAAGATGGCGGAGGAGAAGCATGACCTTCCCATGGCTCTGGCTTCCACCTTCCACAATCCATGTAAAAAGGGGATCCAAACAAACTTTGGAGCTGCAGAACCCATAGAATGACACAGAGAAGCTAAACTTCCACTGAGGACAGTCCGGCAGGCCGGCAGGAATCAAGAGCAGCTTTCTGGGAGCCGAGCCCAGCACCATGCTGAGGCTTTAGCCCCAGGTTGGGCCTGACCAGCCACAAGCCAGAGGGACTCCAGATCAGCAGCAGCTGTGGCCATTTCCAGTTTTATAAACACAGAGGTGCGAAGGACCAAGTGAGAGGGCAGTGCAGTCTGGACTTTGTGAACCAGTAAGTGGGAGTTCATGGCTTTTACCCTCAGGGCTAGAAGCCACTGAGACACCTACACAGCCATCCAGTGCCACGTGGCAGCTTCAGCTCCTGGCCTTCAGAGTGTAGGGGGAACAAGCACCAGTCTGAGGGGTAATCTCTCTTGCTTTAACCTGTTGGATCAGGATTGCAGTATAGGGTGGAGGTCCTGGGGTGTGTTTCCAGATTGCCAGAGCTAATGGAGACCTCAGAGAAGGCGCCCATCTAATACCTCAAGCAGCTGAGAAAACCCCAGCGTTTGGGACGAAAGCTCCCCTGTCTGGTGGCAGAGTCCTACTGTGGAAAAAGCCCAAAAGTCAAGTAAGTGAGTGGCAAAATGAGCAGGCAAAGGGAACAAAGCAGGCAAAAGATTCCAAAAATAAACTCCTATTTTGGGGACAAAAAGGAGCAAAGCATGGAACAGGAGGAAAACAGTGCAGTCAGAACTCCTGCACCAAAAGCTTCAAAGGAAAATACAAGCTGGTTACAGGCCATAGAGGACCTTAAGAAGCAGATATGAAAAGTGGAGGAAAAACGGGGAAGAGAAATGAGAATGATGCAAGAAAATTATGAAATGAGAGTCAACAGCATGACTGAGGAAAATAATACCTAAAAAAAAGACTGACTCAAATGGCAAAGTGGCTCAAAAAGGCAATTAGGAGAAGAATGATTTAAAGAACCAAATTTACCAGATGGAAAAAGAATCTCAAAAACTCAATGAGGAGAATCATTGCTTCAGAATTGGATTGGAGCAAATGGAAGCTAATGACTTTATGAAAAATCAAGATGCTGTTAAACAGATCCAAACAAATGAAAGAATAGAAGGCAATGTGAAATATCTTATAGGAAAAACCACTGACCTTGAAAATAGATCCAGGAAGGATAATTAAAAAATTATTGGACTACCTGAAAGCCATGACCAAAGTAAGAACCTAGAAATCATCCTCTAGGAAGTTCTCAAAGAGAACTGCCCTGATGTTTATTACCAGAGGGCAAAATAGAGGTTGAAAGAATAGACCAATCACCTCCTGAAAAAGATACCTAAAAGAAAACTCCTAGGAATATTATAGCCAGGTTCCAGAATTCCCAGATTAAGGAGAAAATATTACAAGCAGGCAGGAAGAAACAATTTGAATATTTTAGAAACACAATCAGGATAACCCAGGATCTGGCAGCTTCTACACTGAGGGATCAAAGGGCTTGGAATATGATATTCTGGAGGGCAAACGAGCTGGGATTAAAACCAAGAGTCACCTACCCAGCAAAACTGAGTATCATGTTTCAGGAGAAAATATGGTCATTCAGTATAATAGAGGACTTTCAAGCATTCTTGTTGAAAAAAAAAACACAGTTGAATAGAAATTTGACATTCAGATACAAGAAGCAAGAGAAGCACAAGAAGATAAACAGGGAAAAGAAATCATAAGGAACCTATCAAAGTGGAACTATTAACATTCCTTCATGGAAAAACAATAATTGTAACTCATGAAACTTTTCTCAGTAGTTGAAGGGATTAGAAATATATATGTCTATATATGAGGGTATATGGGCATATGAATACATATTTAAATGTGTGTATATATGTTTGCAGGTATAAATAGAGGGCACAGGACCAATTTAACAGGAAGGGATGTTACTTAAAAGGTGAAATTATGAGGTTAGAGAGGAATATAATGAGAGGAGATGGGGAGAGACAGATTAGGGTAAACTATCTCATACGGAAAAGGCAATTGTATTCATACAATGGAGGGGAAGAATAGGAAGGCAAAAGGGAATGGGTCAACCTTATTTCTATTGAATTTGACTTGAGAAGATAGTGAAATACACACTAAAGAGGGTGTCTCCCCATCCAGGAGTGTAGAGAGGGGAGGGAATGAGAAGGGGCATGATGGAAGGGAGAGCAGGCTGGGGGGGGAGGGAACTTGGAAGCACCCACTTTTTTTTTAAGCAATCGGGGTTAAGTAACTTGCTCCAGGTTACACGGCCAGTTATTTCTGGGTGTGGTACTGAGTATCTGAGCCCAGATTTAATCCAGGTCATCCCGACACTGTGGCCAGTGCTCTTACTCACTGAGCCATACTATTTGCTCTCTTTTTTAGTTTTCGATTTTCTTTCTCATGGTTCTTCCCATGTGTTCTAATTTTTCTATAACACATGACTAATGTGAAAATATATTTAATAAGAATATATATAGAGAGAACCTATAATGGATTTCCTGTTGTCTTAGGGAAGGGGGAGGAGAGGAAAGTGTAGAAAATCTAAAATTTATGAAAATCAATGTTGAAAACCAAAACATAAATACATTAATTTATTTTAAAATATATAGACCAACCTAAATTTAAAAAAAAAAACTCTAAAAAGCCAATGAGGAGAAGAATGATTGACCAAATGGGGATAAGAATGGTCAAAAATTTTACTGAAGAAAATAATTCCTTCAAAACCACAATGGAGCAAAAAAAATCTAATGAATTTATGAGAAATCAACAAATTAACAAAAATATTAAAGAATGAAAAAATCTAAGAAAATGTGGAATATCTCCCTGTAATAAATAACTGACTAGGAAAATAGATACAGGGGAGATAATTTTAAAATTACTGGACTCCCTAAAAGCCATGATCAAAAAAAGGAGCCTAGATATCATCTCTCAAGACATTATCAAGGAAAACTGCCCCAAAATTCTAAAAGCATAGAGTAAAATCGAAATGGAAATAATCTGCCACTCACCTCCTGAGAGAAATTCCAAAATTAAACTAATTACCAGAAATATTATGGCCATTTTCCAGTTTTCCCACATCAAGTAAAAAATATTGAAAGTATTCAGAATGAAATAATTCAGGTATTGTGAAAATATGATTAGGACAAAAGAAGATTTAGCAACTTTTACATTAAGGGTTCAGAGGGCTTGAAGTATGATATTATAGAAGTCAAATGAGCTAGCATAAAAACCCAGAACCACCTACGCAGCGAAACTGAGTATAAAACTTTAGGGGAAAAATGAGCAATCAATGATAGAAAAGAGTTCAAAACGTTCTGTATTAAAAGACCAGAGCTGAATAAAATTAATGACTTTCAAATGCAAGACTCAAGAGAAGCATGAGAAGGTATACAGGAAAGAGAAATCATACATGAGTTATTAAAGTTGAATTGTTTGCATTCCTATATGGAATAATGATATATGTAACTCATAAGACCTTTCTCAGTTTTAGGTTTGGAGGGAATATATATATATATATAGTCAGAGGGCAAAGGGTTTGTGGAAATTGAAGTTTTTAAAAATAAAGTTAAGAGTTTATTGAAGAATGTAGTGGGAGCAGAAAAAAAGGAGGAAGAATGGGGTAAATTATGTCTCATAAAAATACAAGCAAAGCTTTACAATGGAGGGGTAGGTGGGGTAGGTGATAGGGGATGAATGAATATTACTAACTTCAGATTTGGCTTGAGGAGGAAATAACATACATACTCCATTGGGTATGGAAACCTCTATTACCCTACAGGAAAGTAGGGGGGAAATAGTTAAGAGAGGGGGTTGATAGAAGGGAGGGCAAAAGGCTTAAGGGGTAATAGGAAGTAAACACTCTTGAAGAGGGGCAGGGTCAAAGTAGAGAATATAACAAATTGTAGGTTGGCCTAGTATGGAGGTAATTATAGTTAGTCCTTCACAACATGACAATTGAGGAAGTGTTTTGTATGATGACAAATGCATAACCTATATGGAATTGCTTGTCTTCTCAATGATGGTGGGAAGGGAGGTGGAAAGGGAGAGAATTTGGAACTCATTTGGTAATCATCAAAACAATCTGGCACTGGCTAAGAAAGTAGTGGAGCACTGGAATAAATTAGGGCATAATACACAGTAATGAATAACAACAATAATCCAGTGATAAACCCAAAGACTCCAGGTTCTGGATAAAAAGCTCATTATTTAACAAAATCTACTTGGAAAAATGGCAAACAATTTGGCAGAAAATAGGTAGAGACCATCATCTCACACCATATATGAAGATAAAATTAAAATGGGCACATTATTTAGACATAAAAGATGAGAGAATAAACAAATTGGGCAAATATAGAAAAGTTTACTTGTCAGATCTATAAAAAAGGGAAAAATTTAGGATTAAATAAGAGAGAGCATTGCTATAGGCAAAAGGGATACTTCTGTTTGCATTAATTTAAAAATGTTTTGTACAGTCCAAACTAATGCAGACAAGAGTAGACTGAAAGCAGAAAACTATGGGGAAAGTTTACAGCCAAATTTCTCTGAAACAAGTCTTGTTTCTCAAATATATAGAGAACCGAGTCATTTTCTTAAAGAAAACAAATCATTCCCCAATTCATAATCAGAACATATGAATAAGCAGTTTTCAAATGAAGAAGTTGAAGCTATCTATAATCATATAAAGTGTTCTAAATCACTATTAATTGTTGAAATGTAGATTAAAGCAAGTTTAAAGTACTACCTCTCACCTATCCATTTAGCTAATAGGACAAAAAGAGAAAATTATAAATGTTGGAGATGTTGGAAAATAAAACACTAATGCAGTGTTTATGGAACTGTGAGCTGATTCAAACATTATGTAGAACAATTTTGAACTATAGCCAAATGGTATAAAATTGTGCATATTTTTTGATACAGCAATGCCACTACTGTGTGTGAAACACAAAAAGATTTATTTTTTCTAAAGGAAGAGGATATGCACACACACACATACATACATTAACATCAACTTTTCTGTGGTGGAAAAAATAAATTAAAAATTGAGGGAATGCTAATACATGGAGTTAAATAAGTTATTATACATGATTGTGATGCAATATTATTTGGTTATATAAAATGATGAACAGATGCTTTCAGAAAAATATGGAAAGACTTTCATGAACTGAGGCAAACTGAAGTGAGCAAAACTAGGAGACATATGTATACAATCATAGGTATATTATATGATGATCAACTGTGAATAACAGCTATTCTCAACAATAAAGAGATCAGAGACAATTCTGAAGGACTTATAGCAAATAGTGCCGTCTATGTGTGTGTGTGTGTGTGTGTGTGTTTTCAGCAATTAGGAGTAAAAACGATTTTCAACAACCATTTTCAAAATTCATTTCCAAATTCTCTCCCTCCTTCCCCACCCCATCCCCATTGAGAATGCAAGCAATTTTATATGCCTTATACATATGTAATTATGCAAAAAATATTTATATACCAGTCATGTTAAAAAATAAAACATAGACCAAAATAAAAACCCAAGAAAAATAAAGTTTAAAAAGTCCACTTCCATCAGTATTCACACACCATCAGTTCTTTCTCTGGAGATTGCAATTTTCTTGATGAGTCCTTCAGAATTGTCTTGGATCACTGTATTGCTGAGAATAGCTGAGTTATTCATAAGTGATCATCCTACAGTATTGCTGTTACTGTGTATATTGTTCTCTTGGTTCTACTCATTTCAATTTGAAATAGTTCGTGTAAATCTTTCCAAGATTTTTTTTCTGAGAGCATCTAGCTCATCATTTTTTTTAATATCATAAAAGTATTCCACTACAGTCCTATACCACAAATTGTTCAACCATTCCCAAATTGATTGACATCCCCTCTATTTTTGTTTTTTTGCCAACAGAAAAGAGATGCTATAAAAATTTGGGTATAGTTCCAAGTTGCTCAACCTAATGGTTGAATCAGTTTACATCTCTACCAACAGCACATTAGTATCTCAATTTTCCCACATCCCTCTTATCATTTATCAGTCTTCTTTCCAGTCCTATTAGTCAATCAAACAGTTACGCGGTGTACCTCAATACTGTTTTAATTTTCATTTCTCCAATAGATAGTGATTTAGAACATTTTTTTTCCATATGGAAATAAAGAGTTTTTATTACTTCCTCCTGAACCTGGCCATTTTTATCAATGGTCAATTGCAGAATGGCTCTAATTTTTTTTTATTAATATGACCTATTTCTCTAAAATTTCTCATGCAAAAAACAACTGACCTGGAAAAAAAGATCAAGGAGAGACAATGTCAGAATCATCAAAGTACATTGAAATCATAATGAAAAATGTGACCTGTATAACATCTTTCAAGGAATACTGCCCTGATATATATTTAACCAGAGGGTGACCATTGATGATGCAAGTCATCAGCATAGAAATCAACACAGATTCACAAACAAGGTTTGACAGGTTAGCACAAAACATCAGTAAAGGCCCAGGACCTCCAAAAGCCTCCTCCAGGACTTATGTAAATAGACAACCAAAAAATCCTCTTTCAGGATTTCCAGGAAGTCTGAGGACTTCTGTAAAAAGTATCAAAAGCAAACCTCAAAACAGACAGACATAGAGTGCTGGGATAGCACAAGTTTCTCCTCAACCCTGACACCATAATAATTCTCTTCTTAGTTCTTCCCAGTCCTGGTCACTTCTCAGTTTTTCTCTCTTTTCAGTTCTGCTCTCTTCAGCCTGGGCCTCTCCTTATATTTGGTCATTAGCTTCTCCCTTCCTTTTGCATCAACAACTGGAGCTCATAACTTCTAGTATTCACAACAAGTTGTGGAGTTCACAAGTTCTGCTTTTCAAAAAAGACTTGATAAAATTTAGGCAACAATTGAAACAAGCTGTCAAATAAATCGCTGAAACAAGGTGCTAACTACTTCTTTGCTTGCCATTACAGATGGAAAGACATAAAAATAAGGGATGAGAAAAGGAGCATGAAGAGTGTGGAAGGAAGGGAGAGGTCAAATGAGACAATTTATCTTACAGGAAGAGGTGGTGGGAATTGATTGAATCTTACTGTCATCAGTATTGTCTCAAAGATGTAATCATATGCGCAATAAGTAGAAATTAGAAATCTATCTTTTTTCCTACAGGGAAGTAGAAGGACATGAGATGAAGTAAAAGGGGCCATAGGGGTGGGGGGTACTGACAGAAGGGAGAACATATAAGGGGATGTGTTACAGAGAGCAAACACTGGTGAGGAGGGAAAAAGTGAAAAAAGAGAGAGAACAAACAAGAGAAAGAACAGGATAGAGGCACTTTGGTCATGCAGCTACCACCACGTGGCATCTTCAGTTCTTGACCTGCATTTTGTTGGGGGACTAATCAACCGGTATGGGGGGGTAATCACTCTTGCTTTAATCTGCTTGGATCTAGATTGTGGTCTAGGGTGGAGGTCCTGGGGTGTGCGATCAGCTTGTCAAAGTGTTTGGAGGCTTCAGAGAAGGTACCCAAGTAATACCTTCAGCAGCTGAGAAACCCCAGCCTTTGGGACCAAGGTCCAATGTTTGGTGGGAGGATCCTACTGTGGCAAAAAGCCCAAAAGTCAAGTCATTGAGTGGCAACATGAGCAAGCAAAGGAAGCAAAACAGAGCAACCCAACTTTACACTCCTATTTTGGGAATAAAAAGAATCAAAGCATGGAACAGGAGGAAGATAACAAAGTCATAACTCCTGCACCAAATGCTTCCAAAAAAAATACAAGCTTGTTACAGGACATAGAGGACCTTAAGAAGGATTTTGAAAACCAAATAAGAAAAGTGGAGGAACAATTGGAAGATCAATGACAAAGATGCAAGAAAATTATGAAATGAGAGTCAACCTGACTGAAGAAAATAACACCTTAAAAAATAGACTAACTCAAATGGCAAAAGAGGCTAAAAAATGCAATGAGGGGAAGAATTGCTTCAAAAGCTAAATTTTTTTTAAAATCTATTCCCAGATGGAAAAAAATCTCAAAAACTCACTGAAGAGAACCATTTCTTCAGAATTAGATTGGAGAAAATGGAAGGTATTGACTTTATGAGAAATCATTATGCTACTGAACAGATCCAAACAAATGAAAGAATAGAAGTCAATGTGAAATATCTCAGTGGGAACACCTCTGTCCTGGAAAACAGATCCAGGAGAGGTAATTTAGAAATTACTTGATCACCGGAAAACCATGATAAAAAAAAATCACTAGAAATCATGCTTCAAGAAATTCTCAAGGAAAATTGCACTGATGGGTGAAATAGAGTTTGAAAGAATGCAACACTCACCTCCTGAAAAACATCCCCAAAAGAAAACACTTAGAATATTATATCCAGGTTACAGAATTCCTAGATCAAGGAGAAAATATTACAAACAACCAGGCAGAAACAGTTTGAGTATTGTGGAAACACTATCAGGATAACTCAGGATCTGGCAGCTTCTACATTGAGGCATCAAAGGGCTTGGAATATGATATTCCAAAGATCAAAGCAGCTTGGATTAAAACTAAGAATCACCTACCCTGCAAAACGGAGTATCATGTTTAAGGGGAAAATATGGTCGTTCAGTAGAATAGATGACTTTCAAGTATTCTTGATGAAGAAAACAGATTGTAATAGGAAATTTTACATTCAGATACAAGAAGCAAATAAAGTATAAGAAGGTAAAGAGGGAAAAAAATCATAAGGAATTTTTAAAGGTAATCTATTTGCATGCCTACGAGGAAAAACAATAATTTTAAACGATGAAACTTTTCTCAGTATGAGAATAGCTGAAGGCAATAGAAATGTATATGTGTATGTATGTGTGTATATATATATATGTATAAACACACACATAAATATATACACATACATATATATATATATATATCCATAAATATATATATATATGTCTTTATGGGAGTGCATAGGGGTGCATGAATACAAATATGAATGTGTGCATGTATGTATACAGATATACATAGATAGAGGGCAGAGGACCAATTTAATAGGAAGGGATGATTTTTAAAGGGTGAAATTCAGAGTTGTGAAAGGAATATAATGACAGGAGTTGGTAGAGACTGAATGGGTCAAACTATCTCTTATAGAAGAGGCAAGGGAAAATGATCACAATGAAAGGGCAGAACAGGAAGGCAAAAGGGAATGGGTCAAACTTATTCTCATTGGATTTGACTTAGGGAGTGAATGGCATACACATTAAATAGTGTATCTCACCCTGCAAGAGAGTAGGGGGAAGGGGATGAGAGGGAGGATGATAGAAGGGAGAGCAGGCTGAAGGGGAAGGAAATTGGAAGCACCCACTTTTGAAAAGCGACAGGATCAAAGTAGAGAATAGAAAAAGAGGGACATGCAATAGGAGGGAGGGAAATATTGTCAGTTTTTAAAAATATATCTACTGTGGAATTGTTTTGCATAGCTCCACATATACAATCTATATTGAAGTGCTTATCTTCTCAGTTAGGGTGGGTTACAAGGGAGGAAGGGAATTAATCTGGAATTCAAAGCTTTGAAATTAAATGTTTAAAATGCATATATATATATATATATACATACACTATTATTGATATTATTTTACATGTAACTTGGAGATAAAATATACAGGTACTAGTGCATAGAGGTCCACCATGCCTTAATGTAAAGTTGGAGCTGGTATGAGGGAAGATATGGGAGAGACCAGATTGGAGGAATGGATGGCCAGTGGGATTGCTATTTTGGGGTGGTGGGTAAGGGGAAAAATGGGGAGGAAATTTGTAACTAAAAATCTTACAGAAAGGAATGATGTAAACTACAAGTTAATAAAGCATTTGATAGGGGGGGGCAGGTAGCACAGCGAGTAAGAGCACCAGCTCCATTGTCGGGATGACCTGGGAAACGATTCCGGGTTCAGACACTTATCACCCACCCAGAAACACCTGGCCGTATAACCTTGAGCAATTTACTTAACCCCAATAGCTCAGGGGCAGCCAGGTGGCTCAGGGAGTAAGAGCATTGGCCCCAGAGTCGGGATAACCTGGGATCGAATCCGGGCTCTGATACTTAGCACCACACCCAGAAATAACTGGCCGTATAACCTTGAGAAAGTTATTTAACCCCGATTGCTTAAAAAAAAAATAAAGCATTTGATAAAAAAAAAGATGTAATAGGGAAATATTTATCATGATAAAGGAAAATGTAATAAAAAACATCTCTTAAAATGAATGTTCAAAACTTTATTTATATGTAACTCATGGAAAAATGTTATTTAAAGCAAAATAAAAGATGATGTCTAGATTTCTTCTTTTTTCCTCTTTTGGAAGGGGGGGAGGCAGGGCATTTGGGGTTAATTGACTTGCCCAAGGTCACACAATTGTCTGAGGACAGATTTTACCTCAGGCCCCCCTGACTACAGGGCCAGTGCTCTATTTACTGTGCCACCTAGCCACACCTAGACCCTTTTTTTTATGATGGCTTTCAGGTAGTCTAATAATTTTAATTTATTTCTACTTAATCTATTTTATAGGTCAGTTGGTTACGTTAAAGGTATTTCACACTTTGTTCTGTTTATTTTTCATTCTTTTGGCTTTGTTTCATTGCTCTTTGACATTTTATAGTCATTAGCTTCCACTTGCTCAATTCTAATTAAAAAATGTTTTCTTCAGTGAAGTTTTATACCTCCTTTTCCATTTATCCAATTCTATTATTATGTAATCCTTTTTTTCAGTGAAGTTTTGTGCCTTTTTTATATTTGGCCACTCCAGTTCTGGTTTTAAAGGAATTCTCCAAAATCAATTACTTTATTACATCTTTTACCATTTGGTCAATTCTGCTTTTCAAGTAATTGTTTTCCTCATTGGATTTCTCTACCTCTTTTACCATTTAGCCTTTTCTGTTTCTTAAAGATGTTTTCTTTATTATTTTTTGTGTCTCCTTTTACCAAACTCTTGACTCCTTTTCCATGATGTTTTTGTATCACACTCATTTCTCTTTACAATTTTCCTCTACCTCTCTTACTTGATTTTACAATTATTTTTGAACTCTTACATGGCCTGAGACTAATTTATATTTTTCTTGGGGAATTTGGATATACGAATTTTGACTTTGGTGTTTTCTTTTGAATGTGTATTTTAATCTTCTTATGTAAATTTCTATGTAACTTCTATAATAGAACTAACTCCCACAGAGCTAACTTCCCTACTAATTTTCTTTTGTCAGAAATTTTTTCTGTTTGCTCATTTCTCCAGCCTATGTCTTGACTTTTAAGTTTTGCTAAAGTGGGACTCTTCTTCCACGATGGAGGGTACACTGTGCCAAGTTTCAGGGTTTTTGTGTACCTATTTACAGAGATATTTCTAGGGACCTGAATGTTTTCAGTTTTTTTCAAAGGTGTTATGATGTAAGGAGAATAGTTTTTACTGCTTTCCTGGTATTTGTTTTGGTATATGAGTCAACACAAGTGCTCTGCCAAGAACTGTGAGGAGGGTCTCTGCTCCACTAAGTCTTCAAGGTCTGATGGGTTAGTGTTCATCCTTGTCCTAGCACTGTCACCCAGAATTGCAACCTGGATGAATATAAGCCAAACGATAGACTCCTGGCACAGTGAGACCCCTCAATCTCCTTTTGATGTGTTGTTCAATTCCCTTGCATCAAGAGTTCATGAAGTAGCCAATTAAACTGCTTCATTGTCTCCCAAGTCCTGCTCCTGGTTTGCTCAGACCTGGTCTGCACTGGGATGGTCTCAGATGGACTATTGTCTACTCTTACCTGCGTGCAACACACTTTTCTTGATAAACTTTTAATTTGTCTTGTGATGGAACATTGCTTCATACCACCCTTTTTGGGTTCTGTCTCTCCAGGATTTGTTTTAGGGCATTATTTAAAGGTCTTTGGTGGATTTTGTGGGACTACTCAGGTGAGTGCCCAACTTCTCTCCATCATCTTGGCTCCACTATTATGTCTTTTTTTGTGGAGGAAATTTGGTGAGCCAAAAGTTTTCTGAACTGTTGTGCCATCCTCTCAGAATCATCTCCCTATAGCTGTAATTTTTTAAACAAGCTTATGGATCCCTGATTAAGAACCATGGATGAGGAAATTTTATAGGAAAATGGTAAAATAAAACAAAATTAATGTAATTCCATTGCCTTCTTTTAATGATGAGGAAAGTAGGGCCCAGAGAGCCAAATTTATTTGCTGATAATCACACAGATATCCCGTAATAGACCTAGAATTATTCCTATTTACCAATTCCTTTAATTATGCTACACACACACACACACACACACACACACACACACACACACACATATATATATATATATTATATAATCACTCAGAGTTAAATATATTTGGGAGAATTGTAACAGGATCATAAAGCTACTTTAAGGAGGAACCTCACAAACCAACTAGTTCAATACCCTCAATTTGTAGATAAGGAAACTGAGATCCAGGAAGTAACTTTCTCAAGGCCATATAGATGGGTAGTATTAGAGGCAGGATTTGAAGTCAGGTACTCTGATATTAAAGCTATAAAGACTCATCTTTTCAGCCAATCATCTTTTCAACCAATTCATCATACCATAAATATTATATACCATGAATCATGTAAAGTCAGTGTCCAAAAACTAAAAATCACAGGTGAGTAAATGGAAAAGGGAGTATATTTTGTCGTCTTTGAGAACAAAGGACAACAACCAACCCCATATACTGTTGTTGTATTTGTCCTGTATAATACCAATGATGGTATAACCAGAAAGTCAGGAGAATGTATAAAAAGATATGGAAATAGCAGCACAGTATGAGAAAGGAAAGATATAGCAAACTGGCTTGTTAAAAGGATTTTACATAGCAATGAGTTCATGGATCCAAGTATCAACAAAGCTATGACTTTCTTGTACCAATAGGTTATTTTCTTAGGGAAAATATCAATGAGAATAGTTGTATATAGCCTGGTCTGAAAAGAAAGTGCGGTTTCTTTGGGAATATGTTTAGTCAAAGTGTACTATGAAAGACCATCATCCACCTAGTCACTCTGGAAAGCCTGGAGTCATTCTTTATTCCTTACCATCCCTCACCCTAGGCATATCCTATTAATTGCCACATCCCATGATTCTACCTCCACAGCATCTAACCTATCCAGTCCCTTCTCTCTAACTTAGTAAGCAAGAAATTGCTTCAACATTTTCTAAATTCTATCTGGCTTAATCCATTCCTTTGGGACTAGATTATTCATCAATAGGAAGTGAAATGATTTACATTTAGAATGCTGTGGATCACTCAACTGGCTACCCATACAACTGCATATCAGAATCAGGATAGTACATATCTTTCATTAAATAGGGCCAGTCTATCTTGAGAGATTATGAATTTTTGGTTCAATTTTAGAACATAATGCCATTCACTGAATGGAGCTTCTACAGAAGCTCACCATGGATATGGTTTTCCAAATGAAATAATATATACATAAAATGTTTTGAAAAACTTTAAAGTGATATATAAATGAAAATTTCTCAGTCATTGGCCATTCCAGATTCCACTTACTATTGTCAATGTAATATCAGAAAGGTTAGAAATCAGGAAAATGGTTTATTAGTTGATTTTCAAGCAGTTCTTAATCAGAATACAGTGTAATGAATAAACATAAAAACGACCTGGATGAGAATAGCATGTGGAAACAAGAATCAGGAAAGAAATCAGGCTTTCTGCGGTCTAATCCCTGTTAGACTTCTTTCCACCTGGATGTTCCATGGCCTTTTCAAAATTGAACTTCACTGTATTGCCTCCCACCCAACTTTTGTTCCAAACTTCTTTTTTTTATGTTTCAGGTATGAAAATGCTTCCAACACCTGGTTTGACAACCGCGGATTCATTCTTGACTCTTCCTTTTTCACTACTCATATCTATTACATCTATTCAACTGTCAAATATTATTGACTGTACCATTCATCTTCTCTAACACATAAGACAATGATTCACACCCAAGCCCTTAGTATACCTCATCTAGACTATTGAAACAATTTACTCAATGGTCTCTCTGCTTCCAATCTCGTTTCAATCACTTTATGCCTTATAGGATGGCCAAAATACTTTTCCTGAATTGAGGCCTAACTGCATCACCATTCTTGCTCAAAAACCTTCAATAAATTTCTGTTATCTCTAGAATAAAATGTAAGCACCTCTATGGAGTATTTAAAGTCTTTAAATCATCTGTAGCATTTAAAGTTTGTCTTCTTCCAACCTACTTTACCACATGATTTGACTGTTGTTGTTATTGTTTTCACTTTTGTTTACATTTTATACTACTATTCCTCTTTAGAATCTACAATCTACTGAAACAGGTCTATTTAGTGTTTTGAAAACATAACATTTCATATTACATCTCTATGCCTTAAGCTATTCTCCAGTATTGGAATTCTTCAAACCCCCCCCTTCCTTCAATTCTAAGAGTTCCTAGTGTCCATCCAGGATTAACTTAAATGCCACATGTGCATGAAGCTTTGCCTGATCTCTTCTTCTTCACCATAGGAAACATAGTTTCTCTTCCTGGAATCGCTTTAGACTTTTATAGGTCAGCTTTCACCTCTTAATCCAGTTCAGGCTCCTGCCTCATTTGCTGAACGCCAACTCTAAACCATGCCATATGAAGTAAGCCAAATCCGCGCCAGCATTCCCCACTCCTCTTTATGTGTTTGCTTCTTTCTTTAGTATTTAGATTCCTTGAGAATATCAACTGTCTTGCTTGGTTATGTTTATCTCTTGATCTTCTTATGGTGCTTGCAGTTAAGTGCTTAGTACTGTTTGTATGTATGAATGAGTGCATGAATGTATGTATGTATGAATGTATGTATGTATGCATGTATGTATCTCTACCTATTTATCTATCTTTCTATATCTATCTATCTATCTATCTATCTATCTATCTATCTATCTATCTATCTATCTATCTATCTAT
>NW_027185655.1:72342016-72358489 GCF_028583685.1 Petaurus breviceps papuanus
TATCTATCTATCTATCTATCTATCTATCTATCTATCTATCTATCTATATCTCGCTGTCTATTATGTTATTGATTCCTAACACTAATATTCCTTCTATATTATTTTTTCTATATAAATTGTATCCTTCCAGTTTCATGAAAATTTTTTAGGGCAGGGCCTTTTTGACATTTGTTGTTATATCTTCAGTGACTAACACAGTCTTACACATATAATAGTATACTTAATAAATGCATGGCAGTTAAGTGGTGAAGTAGATAGAGCACTAGACCTGGATTCAAGAAGATCCAAGTTCAAATTTTACTTCAGATGCTTACTAGCTGTGTAACTTAACTCTTCTTTGTCTCAGTTTCCTCAACTGTAAAAAACTAGGATCATAATATCAACTACATTTCAAGGTATCTGTGGGAATCAAATGAGATTTTTTTAGGCACTTAGCATAGTGTTAAGTACATAGTAAAAACTATATACATATTAGCTATAGCTTTTTACATTTAACTGAAAGAAATTGAAGGCAATCCCTAGAAAAATCACAAAGTAGTCAAATTTTTCCTTCAATGCCCCTTTTCTCTAACACCTCTGTTCTCTTTTTTATGTTCTTTTTGACACATTCTATCATCCTTATCCTTCCCTTCTAACCCACATTCTACTCCTCATCACTCTGTATTGGTCTCTATTCTAAACTCAACTTATTTGAAATTTTATCAGCCTTTATACATCTTTCAGGGACAGGATGAACTAATCATTTACATCTTCCGAAAAATAAGGTGAATCATTTTATTAGAGGACATGAGGCTGTCTAAGGGTAAGTTATTCACTTTCCATTATCAAACATCCAATTAACTTAGTATATGAACTCTAGAAAATCACTTAACTACTAAGTTCCCTTTTTCCTCTTTCAGATGTAGATAATCTCTTTGTTCTTAAACTGCTTTGATATTTGATACAGAAATTAAAATTGCTTCATCACTTTTCAAGCAAAATTCTCCCAACTTGCTGCCTTCAAACAACTTACTAAACTGAGATTTTTGAGTTGATTTTCTCTGCCATAAATATAGAACACAAAGAAGTGTATACATTTCTTTTTTTTTAGTTTGAAGATCAAAGTGAGTTTTAATTATCAAAATTTGGCACTATGAAGAAAATGGAACAAAAATACTAACTTAATTTGTTTAATTCTGTCCTTTCTACTTCCTGAAATTTTTTTTAGTAATTACTATCATCTATTTATATCACAGCTAAATCTATATTCATTTATTTATCTGTGTGTATATATATAATGTATAAAACTCTATAAATATGTGCATATATGCATATACACATATATGATTTATGTGTTCATATAGGTGCCCCCAATCAAATTTACATATTTCCTTTTTCTTTTTTTATTAGACAATTGCGCTTAAGTAAGTTGCTCAAGGTTACACAGCCAGTTATTTCTGGGTGTGTTGCTGAGTGTCTGAGCCTGGGATTTGATCTCTAGGTCATCCCAAAACTGGAGCTGGTGCTCTTACTCACTGAGCCACCTGGCCGCCCCTAAGCAATTGAGGTTAAGTAACTTGCTCAAGGTTACATGGCCAAGTATTTCTCGGTGGGTGCTAAGTGTCTGAGCCCAGGATTTGATCTCCAGGTCATCGTGACACTGCAGTCAGTTCTCTTACTCGCTGTGCTACTTGGCTGCCCCAAGTTTACATATTTCAAAACTGAGTGACCATCAATGAGTTGTGTAAGAGGAAAGGACAGAGAGACTTCTTCTTTGCCTGGGCATTTTAGGGTACTTTCCCTCTATTTTCTTTCTCTCAGTTATGAACGTAATGTTTCCAGCTATGTAAGTTCTAACATACCACACCTTTGTTATGCACCCTTGCTACTAAAAACAGTTACAGTCAGTCAAATGGTATTTATTAAGCATTTACTCTGTGTCAAGAACTGTGTTGAGAGCTGGAGATACAAAGGGAGGCAAAAATATGATCTCTGTCCACAAGGAGCTCACTTTCTAAAGAGGAGATAACATTTAAGCAGATATATACAGAGGAAATGTGAAATAATCTAAAAAATAGCCTACTGACTCAGAATGGGGATAAGCATAGAAGAACTGGCAAAGGCACCTTTCAGAAAGTGGGATTTGAACTGAACCTTGAAAGAGATCAGAAAAGCCAGGTAGCTGAGGGGAAAAAAGAGCATGTTGTAGACATGAAGGACAGCCAGTGAACAAACACTGATTTGGGAGGTGATGGCTTGGAAGTGATGAACAGTACAAATGCTAATGTACCTGGATCCCTTAAAATAAAAAAAAATCTACACTCTAAAAATCTTTGCATACAATAATCTCTTCTTGGATGCCATAATGCCTAAAATTAACCTTGGATAACTCATTAAATCCAAGAGTTGGGGGAGGGGGGGCAGAAGGATAAGGTGTCTCTCTTTTCTATGCTTTGGTTGTATATGTTGTTAACACTTTCAAAAAAACACTCATGAGGAAACTGGACTTAATTACATAAATACTGTCAATCTGGGTGAGGATAGCAATTAGGCTTCTGATTGTAATGGTACTTGGTGCTCCTTCCTCAAATGAGAAGTGTATAATTTACTTAAACTTAGAGCACTAATATCTGTGAACAGAATCAGAGGTAGAGATGTGTTGGAAACATGTTTCACCATTTCTATATAGCTTAACACATGGATTTAATTCAGGGTCTATAATTAGACTTGTGGAATGATTGTCTACATTATGAAAGTGTGCTACTGAAATATCTAAGGACCTCAAAGAATTAATACAAATTCTAAAGGGGACTCCTACCTCTGAAGAGAACTAATAAGCAAGATTGTATCTTATTTTTATTTTGGTCTTAGAGAGCATAGTATATATAATGAAGTAATGGACACTTAAGATTTTATGAAAGACTTCTGATTCAAGGTGTGGAGCTTTCTTGGGTGGAACAAAGATTGCAGTGTAGTAGCATGACAACTCCACAAGCTACCCCACCTCAAAAACCTATAAAATATGACTCTATTCACACTTTAGAGCTACAGATCCCACAAAATCACAGAGAGAAATAAATCTCCCATTGAAGGTTTCCCAGCAGGCCTACAGGAATGCTCCATTTCAGCATTCTGGGAGCTGAGCCCAGGCATCAGAGAGGCCATGAACAGCAGCATCTGGAGGGGACCTTGGGAGAGTGGATCACCAGGAGCTATGGTGGTTTCCAGAAATATCAACCAATATATGCTAAA
This sequence comes from Petaurus breviceps papuanus, assembly GCF_028583685.1. NCBI lineage: Eukaryota > Metazoa > Chordata > Mammalia > Diprotodontia > Petauridae > Petaurus > Petaurus breviceps. Next base: position 72,345,248 of record NW_027185655.1, read on the forward strand.
GTCATAGTAAAATACCAGTGTGGAACTCTGTAGGAACTGGGGTATGGGGGGTGGGTCAGCGAAGAGAGTCCTGCCCCTGACCCCTGGGGCAAGAAGTGGTGGAGGTGTGGTGGTGACCTGGCTCCACGTGGTGGTTTCAGAGCCCCTGGGCTGGAGATCAGAGGGGGACTAAGGGATCATTCAGAGGGTAATTGCTCTTGCATTAACCTTCTTGGATCTGGATGGCAGTCTTGGGTGGAGGTCCAAGGGTGGGTGAGCAGGTGCCAGAGCTTGTGGGGAGTTCCAGAGGGGGCACCCAACTAAGAGCTCTGACAGTTGTGAAAACCCCAACTATTTGGGACAAAGCTTTTCTCTCTGGAAACAGAGTTCTACTGTGGCAAAAAGCTCAAAAGTGAAGCAATTGAGTAGCAACATAAGTAAGCAAAGAAAGCACAGCAGTCAAACATTTGGTTCCTTTTTGGGGACAAAAAGGATCAAAGCATGGAACAAGAGGAAGACAGTGAAGTCAGAACTCCTGCACCAAAAGATTCTAAGAAAAATATTAACTGTTAAAAAGCCATAGAGGAGCTTGAGAAGGAATTTGAAAATCAAGTGAGAGAAGTGGAAGAAAAATTGGGAAAAGAAATGAGAATGATGCAGGAAAATCACAAAAAGGAAGTCAACTGTCAGACTGAAAATAACTCATTAAAAATAGACTAGCTCAAATGTCACAAAAGGCCCAAAGAGTTAATGATTAGAAGAATGACTAAAAAAGCCAAATGTGCCAGAAGGAAAACGAATTTTAAAAGCTCACTGAAGAGAATAATTGCTTCAAAAATAGATTGGAGCAAATGAAAGCTAATGATTTTATGCGAAGTTAAGATATTATTACACAGATCCAAACAAATAAAAAATTGAAGGCAATTTGAAATACCTCGTTGGAAAATCCTCTAACATGGAAAATAGATAAAGGAGAGATAATTTAAAAATTATTGGACTACCTCAAATCCATGACTAAAAAAGAAAACGTAGACATCCTCCTTCGAGAAAATATCAAGGAAAATTTCCTTGATATTCTAGAAACAGAGTGCAAAAGAGAAATGGAAAGAATTCAGCAATCTGCTCTCAAAACAGACCCCAAACAGAAAACTACAAGGAACATTATTGCCAGATACTGGAGTTGCCAGATCAAGGAGAAAATATTACAAGCATCCAAGAAGAAACAATCCTAATATTGTGGAAACACAATCAGGATAACACAAGATCTAGCAGCTTATATATTAAGGAATCAAAGGGCTTGGAATATGATATTCCAGAGTTCCAAGGAGCTAGGATTAAAACCAAGAATCATGTACCCAGAAAAACTCAGTAAAATGTCTCAGGGGAATATAAAGTCACTCAGTGAAACAGAGGACTTTCAAGTATTCTTGATGAAAAAAACATTAAATAGAAAATTTGGCATTCAAATACAAGAAGCAAGAGAAGAATGAGAAGGTAAACAGGGAAAAGAAATCATAAAGAAATTATCAAAGTTGTATTATTTACATTCCTATATGGAAAAATGATAATTATAACATATGAAACTTTTCTCCGTATGAGTATAGTTGAAAGCAATATAAAAGTATATATAAACACACACACATACACATAAACATACACACATATATAGACATATATATGTCTATATACATGGGTATATGTGTGTATGAATCCATGTATGTGTGTATATATGTATACAAATATACATAGACAGGGGGAACAGGATCAATTGAATATGAAGGGATGATATTTAAAAAATAAAATTAAGACTTGAGAAAGGAATATGATGACTGGAGACAGGGAGATACAGAATAGGGTAATTTATTTCATTTAAAAGAGGCAAGAGAAAAGTGTTACAATGGAGCAGAAGAACAGGAAGGCAAAGGGGAATGGGTCAAACTTGCTCTCATTAAATTTGTCTTAAGGAGGAATAACATACACACTTCACTGGGTATCTGACCCTACAGGAAAGGAGGGGCAGGGGATAAGAAGTAGGATGATAGAAGGGAGGGCAGATAGGGGAAGAGGATACTTAGAAGCACATATTTTTAAAAAGGGAAAGGGTGAAAGTAGAATATAGAACAAGTGGGGGGGGATGAGATGGAAGGAAATACATTTAGTTTTTCACAATATATCCACTACGGAAATATTTGATAACTATGTATGTACAATCTATATTGAATTGAATATCTTCCCAAGGGTAGGTGATGAGAGAAGAAGGGAAACAATCTGGAATTCAAAGTTTCAAAATTAAATGTTTTAAAAATTATTATTATTATTGTTGTTGTTGTTGTCATTATTTTACATGCACTGAGAAATAAAATATACAGGCACTTTGGTATGGAGATCCATCTTGCCCTACTCGGGAGTTGGAGGGGGATAGGGGGAAATATAGGAAAGAGTAGATTGGGGGAGGGGTTCTTCAGTGGGTTCTCTGTTTTAGTGTGGTGGTTAGGGGAAAGACGGGGAGAAAATTTGTAACTCAAAACCTTTTGGAAATGAATGTTGTAAACTGAAAATAAAAATAAAATTTAATACATACATACATACATATATACATACATATGTGTGTATACATATATATTCCCCAGTTTTGGGCAAAAGAAATCTCTATTTGACAAAAAACTGGTAGGAAAACTGGAATGTAGTATGGCAGAAAATGGGCATAGACCATAATCTAACACCATATACCAAAATCAAGTCTAAATTGGTGCATGATCTAGGTATAAAGGTTAATACTGATATATAATATCATAATATATAATATTATAATATAATATTAATTAATTATATTATATATAAATATATAAAATATATATTAATTAATAATAATAATATAATAATAATAAAGAGATAATAGAAGTGGTAGAAAGACCCACATGTACAAAAATGTTTATAGCAGCTCTTTTTGTGGTGGCAAAGAATTTATGAGAAATCAAGATACTATTGAACCGATCTAAACTAATGAAAAAATAAAAGGCACTGTGAAATATCTCAATGGGTAAACCACTGACCTGGAAATAAATTCAGGAGAGATAATTTAAAAATTATTGGACTACCTGAAAGCCAAAGAAAGAACCTATAAATAATCCTCCAAGAAATCCTCAAGGAAAACAACTCTGACGTTTTAGAACCAGAGAGCAAAATAGAGGTTGAAAGAATACACCAATCACCTCCTGAAAAAGATGCCCAAAAAGAAAATTCCTAGAAATATCATAGCCAGGCTTCAGAATTCGCACATCAATTAGAAAATATTACAAGAGTTCAGGAAGAAACAATTTGAATACAGAGGAAACAAAATCCGGATAACACAGAATATGGCAGCTTCTACATTGAGGGATAGAAGGCTTGGAATATGATATTCCAGAGGCCAAAGGATCTGGGATTAAAACCAAGAATCACCTACCCAGCAAAACTAAGTATCATGTTTCAGGGGAAAATATGGTTACTCAGTGGAATAGAGAACTTTCAAGCATTCTTGATCAAAAAACAAGGGATGAATACAAAATTTGACATTCAGATACAAAAATCAAGAGAAGCATGAGTAGGTAAACAGAGAAAATAAATCATAAGGAACTTATCAAAGTTGAACTATTTACATTCCTACAAGGAAAAATGATAATTGTAAATGAAGAAAATTTATCAATATGAAAATACTTGAAAGGAATATATATATACATTCCTTTCAACTATATGTATTTATATGTTTGTATATATATATGTACATATACATACACACATAGACACACACACACATATATATGTCTATATATGAGGGTATGAGGTTCTATGAATACATATGTGCATATATGTTTACAGGTAGACATAGATAGAGGGCACAGGACCAATTTAATAGGAAGGAATGATCCTTATGAGGTGAAATTAAGAGGTGAGAGGGTAATATAATTAGTGGAAATGGGGAGAGACAGAATGGAGTAAAGTATCTCATATAGAAGAGACAAGGGAAAATGGTCACAATGGAGGGGAAGAACATGAAAGTAAAAGGGAATTGGTCAACCTTATTCTCACTGAATTTGGCTTAGGGAAGGAATGATGTACATACTATATAGTGTGTCTCACCCTACAGGACAGTAGGGGTAAGGGGATGAGGGGGGTATAATGGAAGGGAGGGCAGGATGAGGGGAGAGGGAGGTTGAAGCATCCATGTTTAAAAAGGTACGGGGTCAAAGTAGATAATAATCCAAGTGGGAAATGGGATAGGATGGAGGGAAATATAGTCAGTCTATTAAAATATATCCACTATGGAAATGTTTTGCATAGCTACACATGTACAACAAATACTGAATTGCTGAGCTTCCCAGTTTGCCAGTTTGTGTGGGTGACAAGGGAGGATGGAAATGAATTTGGACTTCAAAGTTTATATAGGAAATATATATATATACTATTATTTATATTACTTTACATGTAACTGGGAAATAAGATATACAGGCACTGGTGCATAGAGTTCCACCATGCCCTACTGGAAAGTCAAAGGGGGTATGGGAGAAGATATGGGGGAGAGCAGATCAGAGGAACCATTATCCTGTGGAATTATTCTTTTGGGGCAGTGGGTAGGGAAAAAAAAAACAGGGACAAAATTTGTAACTCAAAAATCTGATGGAATTCAATGATATAAACCAGAACTTAATAAAACATTTGAATTGAAAAAAAAGTGTATGTATATATATAATACATAATAAAATCAAAATTGCAAAATTAGAAAAAACATTTCAATAAAGAAAACAGCTTTAAAAAATAAAAATATGTGAACTAAAAATGAAATCATATAGTTGCATAAGATGCTTCATAAACTAACTGAAGAAAATAATTCGCTAAAAATTAGAATCAACCAAATTGAAGCGAATGATTTTTTGTGATTCTACAAATCTGTCAAACAAAACATAAAGAATATAAAATTAGATAAAAAGAGTTAAAATATCTCAATGAAACATAACTGACCAGGAAAGCAGGTCCAGGAGAGATAATATGAGAATTATAGGCCTACCAGATAACCATGATGAAAAAAATGAACCTGGATAATATCTTCCAAGAGCTCATCAAGGAAAACTCCCCTGAGATCCTAGAACCATAGGGTAAAACAGAAATCGAGAGAATCCACTATACACCTCCTGAAAGAGATCCCAAATTGAAAACTTTGTCAAATGTTGTGGCCAAATTCCAGAATTATTAGCTAAAGGAGAAAAAAGTACAAGCAGCCAGAATGAAACAATTCAAATATCACAGAACTGAAATGAAGCTAGCACAAAATATGGCAGCTTCTAGACCAAAAGATTGGAAGAACTGGAATATCATATTTCACAAGGCAAAAGAGCTTTGGTTACACCGAAGAATCAACTATCCACCAAAACTGAACATAATCTTTCAGGCAAGGAGATGGTCATTCAATGATTGTCAAAGGATTTCCAGACCTTCGTGATGAAAAAGCCAGCGCTCAATGGAAAATTCAACCTCCGATTACAAGACTCAAGACAGACATAGAAAGGTAAATGAGGAAAACACACACACACACAACTTGTTATTTAATAAGAGCAAACTATTTACATCCCTATATGGGAAGCTGATTCCTGTTAATACTGAGTATTCTATACCTTTGTCAACATATAGAGCAATCTAAATAAATTGAAGTTGTGTGTATAAGCTACAAAAAAAGATGAGTTAAAAAATATACTTACACAGGGGTGCAAAGGGACCACAATGGAAGCAGAGGAAAGAACAAAGCAAAAAAGAATAAAGTCTCCACACAAAGAAGCATAAAAATATTAGAGTAGAGAGAAAGAAAAGAGGAAGATGAGTATTATATGAGCTTTTCCCTCATTGGTTCAGTTGCAAGGAGGGAATAATAAAATCAGTAAAGTATAGGACTCGATCGAGAAGAGACATTAAATGTATCATAATAGAGAGAAAAAGGGGAGGGTTAGGGTTAGGATTATGTTAAGAGGGGGTCTGATAAGAATGGAATAGTGAGGGAGATGGAGGTGAAAAGGAAAACTCTTAAGGGGGGAAAGGGAGAAAAATAAAAGCAAAAACAGGGGAGGGAATAGGATGGAGGCAAAGACACAGATAGTAACCATAACTGTGAATGTTAGTGGGATAAACTATCCCATAAAATGGAGGCAGATAGCAGAATGGATTAAAAACCATAATCCTGCAATATGATGTTTACAAGAAACATCTGAAAGAGGGGCATACACACAGGGGAAAAGTAAAAGACTGAAGTAAAATATGACATGTCTCAGCTAAAGTAAAAAAAAAAGCAGTGGTAATTCTTTTTTTTCCAAATGCTTTATTAATAATAGTATATATATATATATATATATATATATACACATATATATATATATATGATTTTAAAAATTTGTATTTCAGATTCATTCTCTTCATCCCTTGTAAGCCACAATTAGTGGAAGCTAAGCAATTCATGATAGGTTGTACATGTGTAGCTATGCAAAACATTATCAGATTATATATATACATATATATATATAATAAAAGACTGATTAAATTTCCCTCCCTTCTATCCCACCTCCCTCTCTACTTTGATCCTCTCCCTTCTCAAAATTTGGTGCTTCCAACTTCCCTCACCCCAGCCTGCTCTCCCTTCCATCATGCACTCCTCTCCACCCCTTCCTTCCTTCTCTCCTGTACGTTGAGACACCCTATTTAGTGTGTATGTCATTCTCTCCCTGAGCCAAATTCAATGAGAAAAAGATTGACCCATTCCCTTATGCCTTCCTGACCTTCCCCTGCATTGTAATCATTTTGTTCTGGCCTCTTCTATATGAGATAGTTTACCCCATTCTGTCTCTCCCCATATCCTCACGTTATATTCATCTCTCAGCTCTTAATTTCACCTTTTAAATATCATCCCATCCTATTAACTTGATCCTGTGCCCTCTATCGATGTATACCTGTAAACATATATACACACATTCACATATGTATTCACACGCCCATATACCCTCCTATATATATATATATGTATATATATATATATATATATATGTAAAATTCTACTCTCTTCACCTATTTTCCTGATTAGCAAAGTTTCATCAGTTACAATTAATCATTTTTCCATATAAGAATGAACACAGATCAACATCTATAAGTTCGTCATTATTTATTTTCCCTCTGTACCTTCTCATGCTTCTCTTACTTATTGAATCCAAATGTCAAATTTTCTATTCAACTGTTTTTTGTTTTTGGTTTTTTGTATCTAGATTGCTTGAAAGTCCTCTATTCCACTCAATGACCATATGTTCACCTGAAACATGATACTCAGTTTTGCTGAGTTGGTGATTCTTGGTTTTAATCCCAGGACCTTTGACATCTTGAGTATCATATTCCAAGTCCTTCAATCCCTCAGTGTAGAAGCTGCCAGATCATTTGTTATCCCGATTGTGTTTCCACAATATTCAAAGTGTTTATTCCTGGTTCCTTGGAAGATGATAATTTTGGATATGGTAATTTTGGAAAATGGGTAAACATTCCTAGAAGTTTTCTTTTTGGGATTTTTTTTTTCAGGAGGTGATCGGTGGATTTTTTCATCCTCTTTTGCATTCTGGTTCTAAAACATCAGGGCAATTTTCCTTGAGAATTTCTTGGAGGATAATTTCTAGGTTCTTTCTTTGATCATGGCTTTCAAGTAGTCTAATAATTTTTAAAGTATCTCTCGTGGATCTTTCTTCCAGGTCAGTGTTTTTACCCAATGAGATATTTTACATTGAGTTCTATTCTTTCATTTGTTTGGATTTGTTTAATAGTATCTTGATTTCTCATGAAGTTACTAGCTTCCATTTGCTCCAATCTAATTCTGAAGGAATGATTCTCTTCAGTGAGTTTTTGAGATTCTTTTTCCATCTGGCAAATTAGGCTTTTTAAGGAATTCTTCTCCTCATTGCCTTTTTGTGCCTTTTTTTTTTAAGCAATTGGGGTTAAGTAACTTGCTCAAGGTTACACGGCCAGTTATTTCTGGGTGTGGTGCTGAGTGTCTGAGCCCGGTATTTGATCTCCAGGTCGTCCCAACACTGGAACCGGTGCTCTTACTCGCTGAGCCACCTGGCCTCCCCTTTTTGTGCCTCTTTTGCCATTTAAGTTAGTCTATTTTTTCAGGTGTTGTTTTCCTCAGTCTTGCTGTTGCCTCTCATTTCATAATTTTCTTGCTTTGTTCTCATTTCTCTTCCTAATTTTTTCCTCCACTTCTCTTATCAGCTTCTTAAGGTCCTCTATTGCTTTTAACCAGCTCATATATTTCTTTGAACCTTTTGGTGCAGGAGTTCTGACTTCACTGTCTTCCTCCTGTCCCATGCTTTGATCATTTTTGTCACCAAACTTATATTGTACAGTTGGGTTGCTCTGTTTATTTTGCTTTCTTTGCCTGCTCATTTTGTCACTCAATCACTTGCCCCCTGGGCTTTTTGCCACAGTAGGACACTGCCAGTAGACAGGGGAGCTTCTTCCTAAACACTGTGTTTTTTTTTTTAGCTGCCTAAAGTATTAGTTTGGTGCCTTCTCTGAAGCTTCCATACCCTCTGGCAAGCTTATAGCGCAGGCCAGGACTTCCACCCTAGATTGCAATCCAGATCCATACAGGTTGAACAAGAACAATTACCTCTCAGAATGGTCCCTTGTTGCCCTTACACTCTGCAGGCCAGGAACGGGTGCTGCCAAGTTGGTACAACTACACATCCGAGGCACATTAGCTGCTTCTTGCCCAGAATTGGAAAGCCTGACCCCACTCCCAAATACTGGATCCCAAAGTCCACACTGCACTGACATTTCAATTTCTCCTTAGCATGGATGTGTTGGTAATTTTGGAAACCACCACAGCTGCTGGATATCTGAACTCCCTCCAGCCAGTTGTTTGTCAGGCCCACCCTGGTCGTAAAACATCCTTGTGGCTGGGCTGGGCTACAAAAAACATAGCACTGGTTGATTCCTGCTGGGCTGTCCTCAGCGGGAGTTTAGCTTCTCTGTGTCATTTTGTAGGGTCTCTAGCTGCAAATTTTCTTCAGGGTCCCCGTTTACATGAATTGGGTGAGCTGGAAGCCAGAGACCCACCAAAGTCCTGTTTCTAATCTGCAATCTTGACTCTGTCAGGGGTAACAATTCTTATCTCAAACAAACAAAAATAGAACTAATTAAAAGGTCTAAGGAAGGAAACTATATGCTTCTAAAATCACCATCAAAAATGAAGCAAAATCATTACTAAACATCAATGCACCAAGGGGTACAGCATCCAAATACCTAAAGGATAAGTTGCGTACATTACAGGAAGAAATAGATAGCAAAATTATACTAGAGGGGGACTTCAATCTCCCCCTCTCTTAGACTGATAAATCTACATTAAAAAATAAATTAGAAAGAAGTTAAGGAGGTAAATATAATCTTAGAGAAGATAGATATGATAGACCTCTAAAGAAAATTGAATGCAGATAAAAAGGAATATACTTTCTTCTCAGTGGTACATGGCACATATACAAAAATTCACCATGTACTATGGTATACAAACCTCACAATTCAGTGCCAAAGGCAGAAATATTAAATGAATCCTTCTCAGATTATGATGTAATAAAAATTATGTACAATTAAGGGCCATGGAAGGATAGACTAAAAACTAATTGGAAACTTAATAACTTAATCCTAAAGAATGAGTAGCTCACACAAGAAATTATAGAAGCAATAAGTAACTTCATTCAAGAGGATGACAATGAGACAACATACAAAACTTGTGGGATAGGGCAAAAGTAATTCTTAGGGGAAGTTTTATATCCCTGAATGCATATATAAATAAAGGAGAGAAAATGGAGGCCAATAAATTGGTCATGCAATTGAAAAAGCTAGAAAAAGAACAAATTGAAAATCCCCAGTTAAGTTCTACATTAGAAATAATAGAAACCAAAGGAGAGATTTTAAAAAATTGAATTTAATCAAACTATTAAATTAATATATAAAACTTAGAGCTGGTATTATGAAAAAACAATAACATTGATAGACCTTTAGTCAATAAGATAAAAAAGGAAAGAAAAAAAATTATGAGCATCAGAAACGGAAAGAACGGATCTACCTCCAATGAAGAGGAAATTAAAACAATGATTAAGAACTATTTTACCCAATTGTATGCACATAAATTAGATAATCTTGGTGAAATGCATGAATATTTATTGAAAAAAAAGTTGCCCAGACTAACTGAAGAGGAAGTAAATTACAGAAATACCCCCATCTCAGAAAAATAAATTGAACAAGTCATCAGTGAACTCCTTAGGAAAAAAATCCTGAGTGCCAGATGGTTTTGCTAGTGAATTCTACCAAACAGGTAAAGAACAATTGACTCTACTACTTTTACAGAGTATTTGGAAAAAAAATGAGAAGAAGGATTCCTACCAAATTCTTTTTATGACACAAATATGGTACTGATACTTAAATCAGCATGAGACAAAATACAGAAAGAAAATTATGGGCCCATTTCTCTTATGAATATAAATGAAAAATTCTAAATAGAATGTTATCAAAAAGACTACAGCAACTCATCACGAGAATAATACACTCTGGTCAGGTAGGATTTATTTCAGGAACTCAAGGGCAGTTCAATATCAGGAAAAAATATCAGTACAATTGATCACATCAACAACAAAACTAACAGAAAACATATGATTATCTCAAAGGATGCAGAAAAAGTTTTTGACAAAATACAATATCTATTCTATTAAAAACATTATCAAGTATAGGAATAAGTGGAGTCTTTCTTAAAATATCATGTAGCATCTATATAAAGTCATGAGGAAGCATTATATGTAATGGGGATAAGCTAGAAACATTTCCAGTAGTATCAGGGGTGAAACAGGGATATCCACTATCACCTCTTATTCGATGTGGTACTAGAAATGCCAACAGTACCAATTAGAGAAGAAAAATAAATTGAAGGAAACAAATCAGGCAAAGAAGAGACTAAGCTATAATTCTTTGCAGATGATAGGATGATATACTTAGGGAATTCTACAGAATCAAGTAAAAAACTGTTTGAGATAATAAACAAATTTGGCAAAGGTTCAGAATATAAAATAAACCCACAAAAGTCCTCAGCATTCCTATACATCTCTAATGAAATACAACAGAATGAGATAGAAAGAGAAATCCCATTTAGATTTCCTGTAGACATTATAAAATATTTGGGAATCTACCTGCCAAAACAAACCCAGGACATATGTGAACACAATTACAAAATGCTTTTTGCAAAAATAAAGTCAGATCTAACTAATTGGAAAGACATAAATTGCTCATGGCCATGTTGAGCTAATATAATAAAAAGATAATTTTACATCAACTAAATTACATGTTCAGTGCAAGAACAATCAATCTAGCAAAAAAAATTACTTTGTAGAGGTAGAAAAAATATAGTAGCAAAATTCATTTGGAAGAACAATAGATCCAGAATATCAAGGCAATTAATGGAAAGATATACTAGGAAAGGGAGCCTAAACTTCACAGATTTTCATTTCTATTATAAAGCAGCATTCATCACAACTACTTGGCACTGACTGTGGAATACAGCAGTGGAAAAATGGAATAGATTGGGTACAGGAGGCTCAGCAGCAATGACTATAGTAATCTACTGTTTGATAAACCCAAACATCGCTATTTTGTGGATAAGAACACACTATTTGACAGAATCTACTGGGAGAGCTGGAATATAGTATGGTACAAATTGGGCATAGACCAATATCTAACACTGTACATCAAAATGAAGCTGAAATGGGTGCACAATCTAGGTATAATGGCTGATTCTGTAAGCTATCTGGAAGGGAAAAGGATAGTTTACCTGTGAGATCTATGGAGAGGGAAATCTTTTATGATGAAAAAAGAGTTAGAGAAAATTATAAAATGCAAAATGGATAATTTTGATTACATTAAATTGAAAAATTTCTCTAGAAATAAAGCCAATATAAACAAGATTAAAAGGGAAGAGGAAAATTGGGAAAGATTTTTTACATCCAATGTCTCTGATAAAGACCTCATTTCTAAAATATACAACTAATTGAGTCAAATCTGTTAGAATACAAGTCGCTCCCCAATTGAAAATGGTCAGAGGATATCAACAGGCAGTTCTAATAAGAGGAAATTAAAGATATCTATAAGCATATGAAAAAAGTTATAAATCAATAGGGATTAGAGAAATTCAAATCAAAGCAACTCTGACGTACCACATCTCACTGGCCAGATTGCCTAAGATGGAAATACAGGAATATTACAAATATTGGAGAGGATGTGGAAAAATTGGAACACTAATGCATTGTTGGTGGAGTTGTGAACTGATGTAGCTATTCTGGATAGAAATTTGGAATTATTCCCAAAGGGCTATAAAAAGTTTCATACCCTTTGACCCAGTAATACCATTTCTTGGGTTATAACCCAAAGTGATCAGAGAAGTGGGAGGAGGACCTGTATGTGCACAAATATTTCTAGCAGCTCTTTTTTATGCTGCCAAAGAATTTGAAATAAAAGACATGCCCATCAATTGGGGAATGGCTAAACAAGTTGTGGTATATGAATGTAGTGGAATACTACTGTTCTATATGAGAGGAGTAGCAGAGAGACTGCACAATAAACTGGAGAGACTTATATAAACTGATGTCAAGGGAGAAGGCCAGAACCAGAAGAAATCTCTATACAATCACAGACGCAATATAAATGTGATGACTAACTTTAGTAGACTGGGCTCCTTTCAGCAGTGTAAGGTTATAAGACAACTCCAACAGACTCATGATTGAAAGAGATAACCACAATCAGAGAAAGAGAGGCAGAATCTGAATGCAGATTGAAACAAATTGCTTGCTCTCTTTCTTTTTTTATTTTGTTTTGTTTCCTTTTTCTCATTGATAATTCCATCCTTCCTTCTTTACAACCTGCCTGATGATTAAGGTGAAGGTATCTGTAGTTCCTTTATTTGAATGCATGCCACCAGGATAGGGGCAGGGGGAGAGGGAGGAGGAGAAAATGTGAAAGTCAGAGGACTGTGGAACAGAATGTCATAAAATAAAAGCAAATAAATTATAAAAAAGACAAAAATAAAGAAAATAAAAAAAAATTACCCTCTCTAAATGGTTTCAGTGTAATCAAGCTCCCTCGCCTTTTCCTTTGGACAAGTCTAGGTTTTTGTCAACTCTCTCTCTCTCTCTCTCTCTCTCTCTCTCTCTCTCTCTCTCTCTC
>NW_027185655.1:72358499-72401860 GCF_028583685.1 Petaurus breviceps papuanus
TCTCTCTCTCTCTCTCTCTCTCTCTCTCTCTCTCTCTCTCTCTCTCTGACTCTTTCTGTCTCTGTCTCCACTGTATACCTTCTCTCTCTTCTTCTTCTACTTCACTATAGTTGGTTCCAAATGGAATCTAGAATCATGTTTGTCTGTTTTTGAAGAACAATTCAATGTCTCTCCTTGTCACTCTGGCAACAACTCTCCTTCCAGGTAAACATATAAAGAGCCTTGGACTAAATCCCTTCCACCAATACAGTCATGCCTCATAGTGTACAAAACACCCACACTTAGTTGGAAATCAGGGTTATTTTTTTAATTATAGAAAATGGAAGGAAACCCAAGAATTAAGATGAATGTAACATGGCACAGTCTAATAAATATAATGTCAGGAATGTTGGAGTCTTCAATGATCTGAGCCTCTGACTGTTTGCTTAATATATATTGTTGGAAAATGAGAATCAACTAAATGAAAAACTCTTTGATTGAGATGGGTGGTATAATGAAAATTCAAAACAAAAATGAAGGTGCAGGGGCAGGCCAGGAGTAGGCCTGTACAATGAGGGGGACAAGTTGTACCACCAAACACAAGGGTCACTACCAGGCCTATCACCAAAGGGCTGGGACTGAAAAGATCAAGGTAAGAATAAAATGTGGGGCCTTTATCCTGGACAGAAAATACTCCTGGGACTACCACTCCATAGCCCAGGTATTTAAAAAGGCCCTATGAGGACCTCCAAGGATCAGGATAGCAGAGTGAACCGAGGCTGCTCCAACCCCCCCCCCCCCCACACACACACACATACTGAAAACACAGTAATTATTGCCCCAGGAGAAAACTCTAAATAGTAAAGGCTTGGGAAGCCTAGAGGAAGGGAGTGGCTAGGGCACTGCCTCAAAATGGGTAGAAAACAGACTACAAAGAGTCTGGACTCCTACTATCCTGAGAAGGAGGAACAAAGCTCAGAGGGAGACAATGTTGACTCCACACCCACAGCTAAAATATCAACAGGGAATGGGCCCCAAGTATACAGAGCTTTCCTAGATGAACTCAAAAGGAACTTTGATATCCAAATGAGAGAGATAGTACACAAAATGAATAATACTTTTAAAATCAAAATTGCAGAATTAGAAAAAAAACATTATAAGGTAGAAAACAGGTTATTAAAAAGAAAAAAAAAGTGTGATATAGAAAAGGAGCTCCAAAAATTAACCAAGGAAAATAATTCCTAAAAACTAGAAAACAACAAATTAAAGCAAATAATTCTATGAAGAATCACGAATTAATCAAACAAAAAGCCTAAAATGACAAATTACCAAAGAGGTAAAATTTCTAAATAGAAAAATAAAGGACCTGGAAAACAGATCCAGGAGAGATAATCTGAGAATCATACACTTATCAGAAAATCATAATGAAAAAATGAGCCTGGACTACATTCTCCAAGAGCTCATTAAGGAAAACTGCCCTGAGATACTAGAACCTGAGGGTAAAATAGAAATCGGTCGAATCCACCAGATACATCATGAAAGAGATCCCAAATTGAAAAGTCTTTGAAATATTGTGGCCAAACACAAGAACTACTAGGTAAAAAAAAATATTTCAAATATCCAGAAAGAGACAATTCAAATACCGAGGATCCACGGTGAGGATTGCACAGGATTTGGCAGCCTTTACACTCTAAGATCAGAGGCAGTGGAATACAATTTTCTGGAAGGCAAAAGAACTCAGTTTACAACCAAGGATCACCTACCCAGCGAAACTGAGCATATTCTTCCAGGCAAAGAGATGGACATTCAATGATATAATCGATTTCCAGACCGTCCTGATGAAAAAGCCAGAATTGAATGGAAAATTCAATCTTCAATTATGAGATGCAAGTGTGACATAAAAGGTAAACTAGGGAAACACACACACAAACACACACACACACACACCTAGTTATTTAATGAGAGCAAGCTGTTTATAGACAAGTATAGGGTATGAGTATAAATAACACAAATGACGATTAAAAATAATCTTATTAAGGGCTACAAAGGGACTGCAATGGAAGAAGAGGAATGAATGAAGTTGAAAAGGGTAAATTATGGCAAACAAAAAGGCATAAAATCAAGATAGCATAGGGAAAGAAGAGAGGGAGATTTGTATTATATCAGCTTTTCCCTCATTGGTTCTGGTGCAAGGAGGCAATAACAGAACCAGTTAAGCATAGGACTCTATGGAGAAGAGACACAATATGTATCATGAAAGAGGGAAAGAGGGTAGGAAGAGGAGATTCACATGAGATTTCTTCCTGTCACTCTTGCTGCAAAGAAGAAATAATGTACTGTATTAAGTATAAAAATATCCTATTGGCAGTAGAAGGGGGAAAGGGCTATGAAAGAGGGGGGTGTTGTTTAGTAGAGAGGGAAGAAGTAAGGGGGGAGGGGAGGAAAAGGGAGGGAGGCTGATAAGGGAATGCTGAGGGAGATGATGGACAAATGGAAAATTATTAAGAAGTGGAAGGGAGAAGGGGAGAAAAAAATATAAGCATTAACAGGGGAGGGAATAGGATGGAGGGAAAGAACCAGATAATAGTCATAACTGTGAATGTGACTGGAATGAACTCTCCCATAAAATGTAGGCAGATGGCAGAATGGATTAAAAATCATAATCCTACAATATTATGTTTACAAGAAACACATCTGAAACAGAGGGATACACAAAGTGTAAAGGAAAAAGGCTGGAGTAAAACATATCATGCATCAGGTAAAGTAAACAAAAAAAAAGCAGGGGTAGCAATCCTTATCTCAGGTAAAGTAAACCCCAAAATTGATCTAATTAAAAGAGATAAGGAAGGAATCTACATCCTTCTAAAAGACACCATTGAGAATGAAGCAATATCATTACTTAACATATATGCAGCAAGAGGCATAGCATCCAAATTCCTAGAGGAGAAGGTAAGGGAATTAGAGGAAGAAATAGATAGCAAAACTATACCAGGGGTAGACATTAATCTCCCCCTCTCTGGACTTGATAAATCCAAACTAAAAATAAACAAGAAAGAAGTTAAGGGGGTGACTAGAATTTTAGAGTGGGTAGATATGATATATCTCTGGAGGAGACTGAAAGGGAATAAAAGGGAATATACCTTCTTTTCAGTGGTACATGGGACACACAGACAAATTTATCATGTAAAATGACATAAAACTTTACAATTCTGTGCAGAAAGGCAGAAATAACAAATGCATCATTCTGAGATCAAAATTCAATAGAAATCATATTTAGTAATGGTTAAAGGAAAGACAAACTAAAAACTAATTGGAAACTAAACAATTTAATCCTGAAGAATGAGTGGGTCAAACAAGAAATCATAGAAACTATCAGTAACTTCTTTCAAGAGAATGACGACAATGAGACAACATACCAAAATATGTAAGATGATGGAAAGTCAATATTTAGAGAAAATTTTATATCCCTGAGTGAATACATAAATAAATTAGATAAAAGGGAGGTTAATGAATTGGGCAGGCAATTGAAAAAGCTTAAAAAAAACAATTAATAATCACCAATTAAATACTAATTCAGAAATATTGAAAACCAAAGGAGAGATTAATAAAATTGAAATTAAGAAAACTATACAATTAATAAATAAAAGTAAATGCTGGTTTTGTGAAAAAAGAACAATAAAATTGATAGAATCTTTATCAATATGATAAAAAAAAGAAAGAAGAAAACAAATTATGAGTATCAAAAATGAAAAGAGTGAAATTACTGCAATGCAGAGGAAATTAATACAGTAATTAGAAATTATTTTGCTCAGTTGAATGCACATAAGTTTTACTGTCTTAGTGAAATGGATGAATATTTACAGAAATATAAGGTATTCAAATAAACTGAAGAGGAAGTAAATTACTTAAATAACCCCACCTCAGAAAAAGAAACCAAACAAGTCATCATTGAATTCCCTAGGAAAATATCTTCAGGATCAGATGGATTCACTAGAGAATTCTATCAAACATTTAAAGAAAAATTGAATCCAATACTCTACAAACTATTTGGGAAAATTAGTGAAAAGGAGTCCTACCAAATTCTTTTTATGACAAAAATATATTACTGATATTGAAATCAGGAAAAGATAAAATAGAAAGGGAAAATTATAGACCAATCTCCCTCATGAATATAGCTGCAAAAATTTTAAATAAAATATTTGTAAAAAGACTAAAGCAACCTATCACAAGAATAATAAACTTTGATAATGTAGGACTTATTGCTGGAATTCAAGGATGTTTTAATATTAAGAAAACCATCAATATAATTGATCATATGAGCAATAAAACTAGCAAAAACCACATAATTATCTCAATAGATGGAGAAAAGGCTTTTGACAAAATAAACACCCATCCATATTAAAAACACTAGAAAGTATTGGAATAAATGGAGCCTTGCTTAAAATAATAGTTAGCATCTATTTAAAGTCATTAACAATTTTTATATCTAATGGGGAGAATCTATAATCATTTCCAATAAGATTAGGGGTGAAACAAGGACGTCCACTATCACCCCTCTTGTTCAATCTGGTACTAGAAATGTTAGCAGTAGTAATTAGAGATGAAAAAAGAATCAAATTAGACAAAGAAGAGGCCAAGTTATCACTCTTTGCAGAAGATATGATGACATACTTATAGAATTCTAAAGAATAAAGTAAAAAAACTACTTGAGACAAATAAATTTGGCAAAGGTGCAGGATATAAAATAAACCCACATAAATCCTCAGCATTCCTGTATATTTCTAATGAAATTCAACAGCAAGAGATAGGAAGAGAAATCCCATTTAAAGTTACTGCAGACATTATAAAATATTTGGGCATCGACCTGCCAAAACAAACCCAAGAACTATATCAAAACAACTACAGACCTATACGAACACAACTGGAAAATATTTTTTTCACACAAACTAAGTCTGATTGAACTAAATGGAAAGACACCAATTGGTTTTTCCTGGATTGAGCTAAAATAATAAAAATTAAAATTTTACTTAATTAAATTATATATTTTGTGCCATACCAATCAGTTTACCAAAAACCTACTTTATAGAGCTAGAAAAAATAGTAAAAAAATTCATTTGGAAGAGCAAAAGTTCCAGAATTCCAAGGGAATTAATGAAAAAAAATGCAACAGAGGGTGGTCTAGCTATACCAGATTGGTCTATTTTTGTACAAACAAAGCCAATGTAACCAGGATTAGGAAGGAAGTGGAAAAGTGGGAAAGAATTTTTACAACCTATGTCTCTGATAAAGGACTCATATCTAAAATATACAGAGAATTTAACCAAATCTATAAGAATACAAGTCATTCCCCAATTGATAAATGGTCAAAAGACATGAACAGGCAGTTTTGAGAAGAAAAAATTAAAGATATTTATAAGGATATGAAAAAATGCTCCAAGTCGTTATTGATTAGAGAAATGCAATGAGAATAACTCTGAGGTACCACCTGTCAGATTGACTAAGATGACAAAACAGGAAAATGCCAAAAGATGGAGAGGATGTGGACAATTTGGAACACTAATGCATTACTGGTGGAGTTGAGAACTAATCCAACCATGATCGAGAGCAATTTGGAATTATGCCATAAGGGCTATAAATATTCTCATACCCTGTGACACAGCAATACCACTTCTCGGGTTGTATACCAAAGAGATCATAAAAGTGGGAAAAAGACCCATATATACAAAATATTTATAGAAGCTCTTTTTGTGGTGGCAAAGAATTGGAAATTAAAGGGGTGCCCATCAATTGGGGAGTGGATGGACAAGTTGTGGTATATGCATGTTATGGAATACTATTGTGCATTAAGAAACGAAGAGCATATTGATTTCATATTTACCTGGAGAGGCTTATACAAACTGATGCTGGGTGAGAAGAGTAGTGCCAGGAGGAATTTGTTTACAATTACAGACACAACATATGTGTGATGACTAACTTTGATAACCTATACTCTTCCCAGAAATCCAGAGTCATAAGTCAACCCCAAAAGACTCATGATGAAGAAAGATGTTTACATGGAGAGAAAGAATTGCATTTGAACCCAGATTGAAGCAAACTACCTGCTCTTTTTCTTTTTCTTGTTTGGTTTCATTTCCTCTGTCCCATTCCTCATTCCATCTGATACAATTCTTTATGACCTGACTAATGCCTAATATGAAAGTATTTGCAGATACTATACTTGATTGCATGTCGCCATGGAGGGGTGGGGCTGGAGGAAGGGCAGGAAGGAGAGAAAATTTGTAAGTCAAGGAATTGAGGTAATGAATTTTGTAAATTAAAAGTAAAGAAATTAATAAAGACCAAAAAAGAAAAGAAAACAAAAAGAAAGCAAAAGAAATTAATTTTTCATTTTTTCCCTTTCTTTCTACTAAAAAATGATATTTGCATTAGAAATGCCAGAACAGAAATTACTAACTGGGATTTGATGCCCAAGAAATATAAGTAGAAATAGAGAGAGTGTCTAACTTCCTTTTATGAATTCAATTTTTTCCCAGATATATTATATCATTAACTAGTGACATAAATAATATATGAAGTTGTACAGCAACTGTCAGTGGTATTTCAAAGGTCATGGATATGGTTTTTATTTCACCAGATTTCCGAATAAACCTAAGATGTTTTTCATGTTGTTAATAACATGTTTCATGTTGCACGACTCTGGATTAGAAGAGAGAATTATCACAAGACTGAAGAGAGGGAGATGTTTTTTTTCTGATTTATAAAAGGGAGAGAAATGAAGTCTTCAAACTATAGGCCAATTGGCTAGAGTTAGATTCATGAGAAAATTCTAGAAGACATTATTAGAGTGGTGATTTATAGCCATTTAGAAAAGGAAATTAATTTCCATTCTTTATCAAAAACAAGCAGGAAAAGATAACATTGTGAATAGAGATATATATATATATTGTGATGTGTATATATAATATATGCATATATGTACACATGTACACACAATTATTTATACACATGCATAATTTTTGTACATATAAACATTATTTTGATAAAGTATCTCACATTATCCTTGTGGAGAACACGGAGATATGTGGATTAAATGACAATTCAATTAATTGTATATAAATGATTTGACTCACAGACTGGCCTTATAGGTTTCCATGTCTTTGTAGTAGAAAGTCTGTAGTGGAAGACCATTTGGGGAAAGAAAAAATAAACATTACAAGTAAAACTTAGGGGAGGCATAGTGATATGGAATTTTTTATGGAAAAAATCTTAGGATTTTAGTGAATACAAGCTTAATTAGATATTGTGTTGTTATGTCACAGTCACAAGAAAAAAAAACTGAGAAGAACTTCAGCTGGATTAAGAAATGCATCGCTTCCAGGAATACTGAAGCAATAGAGCCTTCACTAATCAGAATTCATTTGAAGTTCCCAATACCAAAATTTAAGGAACACATTAATATGCTGGGCAAACACAGAGGAGGGAGACTAGGATGGTGAGAGGTATTTATTTCATGTTTCAAGATGTTCAATTGAAGGAAATGGGCACAGTCAGAAAAGAAAACTCAGAAGGGTCATAATAGCTTCTTTAAGGGTTACAATGGAAGGAGAAATTATACCTGTTCTCCCTTACCCAGCAAACAGATCCAGTAACAACAGGTAGAAGTTAAAAAGAGCCAAATTTAGTGTTGACAAAAGAAAAAAAAAATCCTCCCAGTTGTATCTATCTAAAAAGTAGAATAGCTTGCCTAGGGAAGTGGCCTGCTTCCCCTCCTTGGAAATCTTCAAGCAGAGGCTAGACAGGCACTCGTCTATATGTTATGTCAGTGATATTAAACTCAAACAGAAACTGGGGCTGCTCAGAAACTAAGTATAGACTGATAATTTATACCATATATTAAGAGATCACAGTGGGTACATGATTTAGACGTAAGGGTGATACTGTAAGTCAATTAAGAAAGCAAGGAATAATTTACTTACAAGGAACACTTATCCTAATACAGGGAAGGGAAGAAATTATGACCATACAAGAGATAGAGAATATTATGAGATGTAAAATTGATGATTTTGATTATATTACATTAAAAATATTTTACAGGGGCGGCCAGGTAGCACAGCGAGTAAGAGCCCAAGCTCCAGTGTCGGGATGACCTGGGGATTGAATCCGGGATCAGACACAGCACCCACCCAGAAACACCAGTCCATGTAACCTTGAGCAAGTTACTTAACCCCAATTGCTTAGGGGTGGCCAGGTGGCTCAACAAGTAAGAACATTGGCTCCAGTTTTGGGATTACCTGGGGATCAAATCCAGGCTCAGATACTTAGCACCACATCCAGAAATAACAGGCCGTGTAACCTTGATCAAGTTACTTAACCTTGATTGCTTAAAAAAAATAATAATAAAATAAATAAATAAAATAAACATTTTACAGAAACAAAAACAATGCAAACAAAATTAGAAGTAGAAAGCTGAGAAATATTTTTTTACATCAAGCGTCTCTGATAAATGCCTTGTTTCTCAAATATATAGAGAACTGAGTCAAACTTATAAGAATACAAATAATTCCCAAATCTATAAATGGATGAAGGATATGACCAAGCAGCTTTCAGATAAAAAAATCAAAACTACCTATAGTCATATAAAATGCTCTAAATGATTTTTGATTTTGGAAATTAAAATTAAATTACTCTGAGGTATCAGATTGAATTTATCAAATTATCTTATATGACAGAAAAAGAAAATAATAAATATTGCAGAGGACATAGGAAAATTTGGAAACAAATGCACTGTTGGTGGAGATGTGAACTGATCCAACCATTCTGGAAAGTAATTTGTAACTATTTGCAAAGTTCAAACAAACTGAGTATACCATTGTGATAGTAATGGAATATAAAGATTCCCCTGTATTGGCTTGGTTTTCAAATTGATTGTGTTAAAACCCAGAGCTTGTTAATCCCACCTGTGGGATGGACTTGTTGATGTGAAAAGAAAGTCCTGAACTGGGAGGAGCTGGTGACATAGATTTGGAGAGACAAGAGAGAGGCAGAAGAACTTTTTGGAAGCAGCACCTCATGGAGGCAGAGAGAGAGAATGAGAGAATTGCTGGGGGGCCACTTTGAATTGCCCTGGGCTTTTGAGACCTGCCCCCTGAGCTGCCAAGGACTGAGGAGACATGGCTGCTTTGCTGGTACTTTGTCTGTCTGTTTTGATGTTGTTTTGCCAGATTTGTCCACTGGCAAAAGACAGTCCTTTTATTGAAGAAGTGCTGGAACCTGGCTGTTGGCTAAGAGCTCCTGAGACTGTCCTGCAGACAGAGAGTGAACACTGTCCACTGGTGAAGGAAAGTGCTGTTGTTGCAGGGGTCTGGAGACTGTCCTGCAGACAGAGTGAATACTGTCCACTGGTGAAGGACAGTGCTGTTGTTGCAGGGGTCTGGGAACCTTTCTGTTGGTTCAGAAGCCCTGAAGAAGGATTTTCTTGTTGTATGTTTACAGAAATCCTGGGAGAGGGTTTTGCTAATGTTTTCAGGGGTTCTAGGACTGTTCTACAGACAGAGGATGAATTAATGAAGGGACTGGCAATGTATCTTGTGGCCTTGCTAAGCTTTGTCTCCCCAGGAACAAAGATTGCTGAGAACTTGCCTTGGGTCAAGATGAAGAAAAGACCTCCATTTGGGTATTAAGTGCTGTGCTTAAACTTGATGTAACTCTGGGGTAGATTCAATTGTGATCCGGGGTGGGGAACTTTTGACCTTTTTGTGTTCTATGGTGGAACAAATGAAGGTACTTTACTTATGTTTGGAAACTAATCTCCATTTGAGAAGAGGGGCTTTGTGGTGGACTAAATGAAGGTACAGCCTAGGGGTGGAGTAGTATTTCAAACAGGGACTTTGTAATTGATTGAATGAATGGAAGATCCTGGGGTGGGGTAGTACTTGGAGATTATTTAATCACACTTAATAAATGCTGTATTTTGAATGATGTCATGTTTTGACCTTCTCTGTTCTTGGTTTGTCACTGAATAAA
The DNA here is from genome assembly GCF_028583685.1 of Petaurus breviceps papuanus. Classification (NCBI taxonomy): domain Eukaryota; kingdom Metazoa; phylum Chordata; class Mammalia; order Diprotodontia; family Petauridae; genus Petaurus; species Petaurus breviceps. The sequence goes on from NW_027185655.1 coordinate 72,368,502, forward strand.
ATGGAGAGCACCTATGCTGGTATTCTGAACCTTGGGAAGTTGCCTTTCCTTGGCATTATAATACAACCATTTGATCCAGCAATACTACTAAAAATTTTGTATCAGAAATAAATCATAAAAAAGGAAAAAAGACATATATGTACAAAATATTTACAACAGCTTTTTTTGTCATTGTGAAAAAAAAATGGAAATTGAGAGAATGCCCATCAATTAGTGAATGAGAGGACAAGTTGTGGTATATGAACATAAATAGAACACTATTGTTGTGCTATGTGAAACAAAGAAGAAGCAGATTTCAAAAAATCCTTGAAAGAATTGAATGAACTGATGCAAAGTTTAAGTATGCAGAATCAGGGGAAAACTGCACACAATAACAACCAGATTTTGCTATGATCAACTTATTTGTTCTCAGTGACCCAATGATGTAAGACCGTTCCAAAGTATCTATGATGAAAATTCTAACTACATCCAGGGAAAGAATTGAAAGCAGACCAAAGGATAATATTTTCATTTTATTTTTTGTGTTTTTTTTTCTTTTGCAAATTATATTTTTTCAAACTGTTTCTTCTTTTACAAGTTGATATATGGGAAAGATGGTTTACATGATTGCATATATACAACCTATAACACATAAAAAACATCTTAGGGAGAAGAAAGGGTAGAGAGAGGGAAATTTGGAACTTGACATTTTATAAAATTGAATGTTAAAAATTATTTTACATGTAATAAGAAAAAATAAGATGATATTTAAAAAAGAAAGGAAACAGGGGCCATACATTTGTATATAAGAAAACCTAAGGCCATATATTAGTTTTAAAAGACATTGCTATATATTATTTTCCCTTTGTTTTGCTAAATATCTCCCAATTATATTTTAATTTTGTTGGGTGTTTTACATTTTAAGTGACACTCTCTTGGTGTATATACCAGACTTGATTTTAGCTGAAGTCCCTTTCCAAATTTCAAATTTCCTGATTTGATGATCTTATCCAAGTCACTTAGCCCTAGTTAAGTGTTTCCATTTTCTTATTTGTTAAGATGGCAGCTAGGTGGCATAATAGATGAATCACTGGAGCTGGAATTTAATTCTCATTTGAAGACATACCTTGGACAATTCACTTAATATTGGTTTATTTCCATTTTCATAACTGAAAAATTGGGGTAATAACATCTACCACCCACAATTGTTGTGAGGATTACAGGAGTTAATATTTGTAAAGCAATAGGCACTTAGTCAGTGTTGTATAAATGATTTTATAATCATCATTATCCTCATGAAATGAAAAAAAAATAGAAGTAGATGATCACTAAGGTTCCTTCCACTTTTAGACTTATTGTCTTATATTTGTAAAACTTTTCTCCTTTAGATGGAATATCTCACAGCAAAAATATTTCCATCCAATATATTGACATCATTCAGCGCTTTAAGCTCAACTAAGCTTTCAATTGAGAGGACATGAGTTGCTTCCATATCAACTACAACTCAGAGTAGTCATCATTTCAGCCACATTGCCTGGGTTTTTTTTTATGTTGTTTGTTTTGGTGTGGACCACATGATGCTGCAGCTGCTAAAGACATTAGTGGACATGTGAATATGATTATACTTTCTTTATAGTTTCTTTTAAAGGTAAGGATGAAGGAAAAAGTTAAAATTACTTAAAGGGGAATGTCACTATAGAAAGCACTACAAAAATGTGAAACCCAGATGAGATATCCATCATTGCCATGCTTCTATCCACCTTTTGAAGAATATATTATTACGTATTTCTGTACCACCAGCACTCTCCATAACTAGTAGTAGAAAGGAAAACTACCTGTCTTTCTAGGAAAAAAAATGTATAACATACATCCTTAGGTGGGTTTCCTACAGCATGTTCAACTTGGGCACAGAAGCAGAGTAAATATAATTAATTATATAAAGGAGATGCATAATTATCACTTTTATCTTTCACAGAATCTAGGAGTTATAGAACACGTGTTGGATAGGAAATTTATATAATATGAGTTCAAAATTTACCTGTTGTGTAACTTTGAACAATTCACTAATACTCCTAGACTATGCTTCCTTACCTATTTAACAGGGATAAGACATCACCTTCCTCTTAGAATTATTATGAATTTCAAGTAACATAACCTGTGCATAGTTCTTCACAAATCTCAAAGCCTACATAAATGTTAGATATTGTTTTATTCTTATTATTGAACAAAGGGTTAAATAGTGTAGTAATAAAGTAGAGAAGAGAGCTTTGTGTTTACATGAAACATTTGGCAAGCAATTAATCAACAAAGGCTCCTAGCTGAAGAAATTAGGACCTTCAATTTCCTTTTGCTGTCCTCATTAAAACAAACAAAGCTTGTATTCCCACCTTTTTTTTTCTAATGGCAATATGGCGAATCCGTTGACACATTGTGGATTTATTTGGATGATTGCTTTAACTCTCAGATGTGTTCAACAAATACAAAAACAAACAATTCAGTTTTATTTCAGAAAATAAAAATTAAATGTAAAAGCAAGTTTATACAACCTAATAATATCCGGAAATATTTCTACTTTAAGCCAAAAGAGTTTGTTACCCCATCACTGTTTCCTTCACCAAGCATGTAGCTTGACTCAACCTGAAATATTTCTAATTTAGACATTTTATTTGGAATTTTGAGTGTTACATTATTGTAAAATTGTTAAAAAGATAGGGTTCATCATTATTGAGTCTGTTCTTTCATGCATGTATAGGTAACTCATGCATGTATAGGCAAAGCATACAAATGGGAAAAGCAAAGATGTTGAATAATAGAGCCTGGAAGAAATAAAAGAAAGACAAGTGCTAACCTAGTAAGTCACATTTAAAGTTGGTTAAAATTTATGCAAACTGTTAGTATAAGATCCTACAACTCAGTGCTTCCCAAAGAAGAGAAATTAAGCATCAACTTTTACTTCTCTGTAGAATATATTTTCTTAATTTATCTGATCTTGGTAAAAACAGAGACTCTCCAACCTACTGAATTTGCAAAACAAATTTCAGTTTTAACTTAACTTCCTTATATAGCCTAGTACATTAAAATTGTTGCGAAGGTCACATGATTTTTGAAATCTCAAAGTAATATATATATACTAGTCTTTATTATTTTGAGGAACAGGTTGGACTAGATAGAATCTAGTCCTTTCTAACTCAGAAAATGTTATCAAATATGTTTAAAACAAAAATTCAAAGCTAATAAATGCACCAAGGAAGAAAAGAAAAATAAATAAAATACAGCACTAGAAAGATATTTGATATTAAATATTATTATGAAGCTACTTGATTTCTGGGAAAGCATCTCAAAATTTTAGAATCTTCTCTTGAAAATTACTAAATGACAAAATAATTTGTTTTGAAATTGGGATTTGTGATTAATGGCAGAAAAAGGCATTTTATACTACTCTAATAACTTTATATCATTATACAAACACACACAAATATAAATTATATATCTACATAAGTGAATATTCATATAAAATCTTCAAAGTACATTTTTGTCAAAAATTCTTTTATAAGAAGTACTTAACTGAAACACTCTATGTAGTGTGTAAATTGGAAAAAAAAACAAAGGTGACTATGTAGAGACTTTGCCTTATACAATATATGCAAGATATTTTTAATGACAACTTTATTAAAAAAAATCACTTTTCCAAATATGTCACGTGAAAAGTAGTAGATGCTGTGGTGCTGAAATGTATGATCCCATCCATGTAGCCAGCATTTCTCAGCTCATTAAAAAAATAAAAGTAAATTGCATCATATGATCTACAACATCTATTTAAAGAACTGCAAACAACACATCAGTTATTTTTTCAACTATTTCTCACTTGTCATTTTCATTTGTTGCTCTTTTTATCAATAGTCTACAGCTATGATCCACTCTGTAAACTTTGGACTCAGAACCATGGCTTTACCCAGATGACTGACTGGTTTGAGCCCCTCCCCCCCTCCTACCCAGTTCTTATCTCCTTTTTCCAGTTTTCCAGAGTCTGTTTCCCACCCCACTCACATATGTTTACAGGTATACATAGATAGTGGGCACAGGACCGATTTAACAGGAAGAAATCATACTTAAAAGGTGAAACTAAGAGGTGAGAGGAATATAATGAGAGGAGATGGGGAGAGACAGATGGGGGTAAACTATCTCATACAGAAGAGGCAAGGGAAAATCGTTACAATGGAGTGGAAGAATAGGAGGGCAAAAGGGAATTGGTCAACCTTATTCCCATTCAATTTGGCTTGAGGAAAGAGTGAAATACGCACTAAATAGGGTATCTCACCCTCCAGGAGAATAGGAGGGGAAGGGGATGAGAGAGGGGATGATAGAAGGGAGGGTAGGCTGGCGGGGAGGGAGTTTGGAAGCACTCACTTTTGAAAATAGAGGGGAACAAAGTGGAGACTAGAGCGGGTGGGAGGTGGGATGGGAGGGAGGGAAGTGTAGTCAGTCTTTTATAATGTATCTACTATGTCATTGTTTTGCATTAGCCACACATGTGCAACCTATACTGAACTGCGTATCTTCCCAGTAGGGGTGGGTGACGGGGAAGGAGGGGAATGAATCTGGAATTGAAAGTTTTGAAATCAAATATTCAAATATGTATACCTGTATATATATATGTGTGTGTGTGTGTGTGTGTGTGTGTGTGTGTATACTATTATTAATACTGTCTTACATGTAATTGGAAAATGGGATGTGCAGTCACGGAGGCATAGTGGAAAGTGGAAAGAGGTATGGGGGAAATGTGGGAGAGAGCAGATTAGAGGAGGGGATATCCTGTGGGACTGCTATTTTGGGGTGGTGGGTGGGGGATTAACGGGCAGAAAATTTGTAATTCAAAATCTGGCGGAAAAGGATGGTGTAAATCAGAAGTTAATAAAGCATTAAAAAAAAGAAATAGCAGATATTAAAATTTAGAAAAAAAAAAACAATTCATTCACAAACTGAGCAGATTGTATTTCACTAAGCAAAGAAATAGAACACATGGTTGCTGATATTAATCGGAAGGCAATTAGTCCCATGATTAAAATTCCAAAAATCAGTTCTTGTTAGATAATCAGCTATTACTTGAAGCACATTTTCCTCTGAAGTCTGAAACTGTGTCCATCAGAGGTCACCATCATCCTGTGAAAAGGTGGGGCAACAAGCCACTTCCTCTTGGGTTGTCCTTGTATGAGGAATACCCTGATGCTCTTCTCAATTTCTTCATCTGCGAGGTGAGTCATGGAATAGGCTCAGACATTCCGTGTTGGCATGCCTCAGTGGTCATTCATCAGAATCTAAGAATATAAACTCAGCCTCACCTTTGCATAATTAAGGGGCAGGTATTTTCAGTTTTTTTTTTTAATTTGGGAATTTGTACTTTTTCAAATAGTTTTTTTTTTCTGCTGGTGTATACCCATTCTTAGTGATGCTTAAAAACTTTAGGTTGTATTAAGCAGTAGCCAATTGCCCTTGTGGCAGATTGGTCCAAGTCCCCATTTTTATTTTTGTAAATAGGTTTCACAGAAAAATTGAAAAGATTTTCCAGTGTAGGCAGGGGCATTATTGGTTTTTATTTCTTTAGGGGTACCTAAGAGTGAAAAACAATGGAAATGGAGTGAAAAACTATGCTTCTTCTTACTGAAGTGTAGCTACAGGTGTAATTGTGTAAAACTGAAGGACAATAATTTTGCTCTGTCTTTACAATTTAGCCTTATTAAGTTAAATGAATAGGAAGTTGCACAGTTACAAAGAAACAGAAACATTTAATTTTTTTTTAAGTTTTACATTTTTTTGAATCGAAATACCGTCATTGACCGTTGCCTTTTCATTTCTGAGGGATGTTGCAAGGAGAGGACTCTCCATTATTTAAATATATGATTACATAGTATCTTATATTAGTGGAAAATATTCTAAATAAGTCAATTTTTGGAGAAATGTCAACATGAAAAGTTAAATTAAAATCTTCTAGTAATATTTTTAAAGTTTTCTTTCTCATTTCTCCTTCACTTAAAATTGGATTTTAAGTCATAGTTATGGTAGATTGCTAGCCTTCAATCTAAAAAGAACTATAATGCTGACATAGGACTCAAAAAATCAAATTTAAATTTCAGATTCAAGAAAACTCACCTTTAATGTTCAAATTGCTTAGATCAAAAATTTATCAAAAATGTGCTTGATAACATTTATCTCACTTCAAATATCAGTATATGCAAATTCTGATGATTGTAAATATTTGGTAGTTGATTTTTCAATTCATATTTAGCTTTAAACAGCAAAGATTATCCAGCTTTCAAAGTTACCAAAACAGAAGTGTATGAGGGAAAATTGTTCACTGCCACATGGATGAAATATTGTAATTTTTGAAAGGCTGGATAATGAGTAACATCCATTTGCCAAAGATTGTCAGGTTTTAAACTTGTAGGATTAATAGTGGTGGAAGAAAGGGGAGGTATGTGATGAAGGCATTTTGTGCAACTATTTGCCTGGCCCGTTCTTGAGTAATATGAAAAGGCTTAACTAACATTACTGTATTTTTTAGTATTTTTTTTCATTTACATCATTCATTTCCACAACATTTTGAGTTACAAATTTTCTACCCATTTTCCCTTACCCACCACCCCAAAACAGTCATCCCACTGAATATCCCTTCCCCTAATCTGCTCTTTCCAATGTCTTCCCCCATACACCCTCTAACTTTCCAGTAGGCATGGTGGATCTCTATAACCCAGTGCCTTTATATCTCATTTCTCAGTTACATGTAAAAAATAATAAATAATAATAATATATATTTAAAACATTTGATTTCAAAGCTTTGAATTCCAAATTCTTTCCCTACCTCCCTTGTCACCCATCCTTACTGGGAAGATAAGCAATTAAATATAGGTTGTACATGTGTAACTATGCAAAACATGTCCATAGTGGATATATTGTGAAAGACTGACTATATTTCCCTCCATCCCATCCAACCCCCCACTTGTTCTATTCTCTACTTTGCTCCTATCCCTTTTCAAAAGTGGGTGATTCCAACTCCACCCCCCAGCCTGCCCTCCCTTCCATCATCCTCCCTCTCATCCCTTTCCCCCCTATTCTCCTGTGGGGCAAGATACCCTGTTTAGCGTGTATGTCATTCTCTACCTGAGCCAAATGCAATGAGAATACGGTTGACTCATTCCCTTTTGCCTGTCTGTTCTTCCCCTCCATTGTAACAGTTTTCTCTTGCCTCTTCTATATGAGATAATTTACCCCATTCTATCTCTCCCCATCTCCTCTCATTATATTCTTCTCTCAAATCTTAATTTTACCTTTTAAGTATCGTCTCTTCCAATTCAACTGGTCCTGTACCCTCTGTCTATGTATACCTGTTCCCTTATATACACATACTCACATATATATTCATACACCAATAGAACCTCCTATATAGACATATATATCTATATAGATATAGATATACATATACATATATATGTATATTTCTATTCCCTTCAACTATTCTTATTCTGAGCAAAGTTTCATGTAGGAATGTAAGTAATTCAACTTGGATCTGTTTTATAATATCTTTATTTCTCATAAAATCATTAGCTTTCATTTTTTGGAAAAAAAATTTTTTTGCTCCATTATATTTTTGATGTGAATTTATCTCATCAGAAAAAAATGAACAGTAAAAATGATTCAGTGAGAAAAAATATTTGACCCCAATAAAGCCATGATCAAAAAAAGAGTCTAGACATCATCTTTCAAGAAATTATCAAGGAAAAGTCCTAATATTCTAGAACCACAAGGTGAGATAGAAATTGAAAGATTTCACCAATTGCCTCTTGAAGGACAACCTTAAAGTAAAACTCATAGGAAAGTTGTAGGCCAGTTCCAGGTCAAGGACAAAATATTGAGAATTGAGTACTGTGGAAACGCAATTAAGATAACACCTTAAAAATATCCTAAATCAAATGGGAATAGAGGTCCAAAAAGTCAATGGAAAAAATAGACGAAAATGCAAAATAACTGTCTTGGAAAATCGATCCAGGAGAAATAATTTTTCTTGGAAGCTTTTGATGCAGGAGTTTTGATCCAAGAGTTTGTTGTTTTCTGGCTTCATGTTTCGATCCTTTTTGTCCCACAAAAATTACTCTATGGTCTAATTGTGCTTTCTCTGCTTTTTCATCTTACCAGCCAATAGCTGAATTTTGAGCTCTTTGCATTTCTACAACTCTTCTTCTAGATTTGAGAGAGCTGTGTCCCAAATTGTTGGTGTTTTCACAAAAGTTTCAGAGGTCTGAGGAGGGCACCCTCTCTACAGACACTACACGGGCAAATTGGAGTTTCTGACCCCAGGACTAATGACCAATATTGTGACCCAGATCCAAGTAGGTGAAAGCAAGAGTGATTACCCTCTGAATGATTGCTACATCCCCCTATGATATGTAGGCCAGGAGCTCCAGAGACAGCCGCATGGCAGGTGCTGCAGCCACCCTACCTCTGCCACCTCTCACATCAGGGCAGGTCAGACAGTGTCCTTCCTTGCCAACAGAGTTCCTGCCTGACCTTTAATATTGTTTTTTGGCATTTATGGGTTGAAAAATCTGGAAACCATCACAGCTGCTGGTGACTCCCTCTCTTGGAGTCTTCTCTGTTTGCTGCTGCCTCCTTGGGGCCAAAACTGTGTGGTTCATGAGAGACAGCGCTCAGCTCCCAGCATGCTGTTATGAACCCTTTCTGCCAGCCTGCCAGGCTTCCTTCAGTGGAAGATTTGTTTCTCTCCATCACTTTTTGGGTTCTGTAGCTCTAAAATTTGTTTATAATTATATTTTATATTTATTTGAGGTCTTTATGGGGGGAGCTCATGGAATTTCCTGCTTTGACTCTGCCATCTTGGCTCTGCCCCCAAGCCTCCAATCTTTTAATGAAGAAGCTTCTAGGTCCTTCACCATACTGAATGTGGTTCCACAATATTTAAATTATTTCTTTCTGGCTGCTTGCAGTATTTTCTCCTTGACCTGAAAGTTCTATAATTTGGCTATAATATTCGTTGACATTTTCATTTTGGGATCTCTTTCAGGAGGTAATCATTAGATTCTTTTAAATGCTCTTCTACCCTCTCATTCAAGAACCTCAGGGAAGTTTTCCTTGTTAATTCCTTAAAAGATGCTATCCAGCCCCCCATACTCCCTCACCACACACAACTTTTTATCATTTGTTTCAATAATTCCTAAAGTATTTCTCCTCGATGTATTTTCCAAGTTAGTTGTTTTTCCAAATAGCTATTTTACATTTTCTTGTATCTTTTTCATTCTTTTCATTTTGTTTGATTCTTTATGTCTTATAGAGTTGTTAGCTTCCCCTTCTCCAATTATTATTTTAAGGAACTGATTTCTTTAGTTACCTTTTGTACCTCTTTTTCCATTTGACCAATTTTAATATTTAAGGATTTCTCCTCTTCAGTGGATGTTTGTTCCTTATTTTCTATTTGGCAATTCTACTTTTTAAGGAGGTGCTTTCTTCATTGGAATTTTTTTCCCATTTGACCAATCGTATTTTCTAAGGAATTGTTGAATAATAATAGCCAAATCATTATGGAGATTTCTAACAAGGCTCTAATACCCTCTATTTCTATCATTATTTGTGAGCACTGATTGCATTTGTCCTGTTGCTAATTGTGAATTTTGTCTGTCAGTGTTTCTCTTTGTCTGTATCATGTGTGCTGTGAATGGGTCTGTTATCTTTTAAGAAGTAAAAGGCAGGCAGCCAGAGATTTCTAATGGGTGCAGCTAGGGAAACAAACAAAACTGTAAGACTCTTTTCTTTCTGGTTTCTGGTTTGGAGAACCTACAACTCTAATGAAATATTAGAAATACCTAAAATCATCTTAGCAGCTTCTGGGATTAAACATTAAGCATTTGGAAAATGATTATATTGGGATTGCTGGAGAAAACTCCTGAGATTGCAGGTAACTCATGGAGTTCACCCATGGTAAAATAATTCCTCCCAATCCTGATCACTTAGCATTCCCCATTCCCTCCCTAAAAGTTAAGAGGGTATCTCATTATGGGTTTTTTTTGTCACAATTTTTTGTTAACCCTTCTTATCCCTGATCATACCAAGAGAAGAGAATGAAGGGAAATTGTAGGGAAACCTTAAATTACCCTACACAGACTGGCAGTAGCCCAAACTTCCCTGTGCCCCTAAACACCTAATAGCACAACTTTTTTTTGAAAAACTTGGAAATATCACACAGGTCCTGTTGATTCTGCCCACCCTTACCAGGCTACTGCAAACTGCCACAGGCTTGGTAAATTCTGCAGCTGTGAGGGAAGGGATAGGTGGATGGATCTGCCCTGTGGCAAGCATTCCCTAAGCCTCTGCTCCAGGTCAACTTGATACATCTCTGTTCCAGTGGCAAAATATACAAAGGTTTGGCAAGCTATTTTATCTCTGTTTGACATATTTCCTTATTTGTAAAAGAAAATTTGCAATGGCTGTTGCTATGGGATAAAAAATTATATAATAATTGTAAAAAACTTTAGGCAAAGAATGTCATATGTTAGATAAATTATTATCTCTCTCCAATTTAATGTAATTGTGAACTTTGAAGTATTTTTTTTCTTTCTCAATAAATTATGTATGTAATAATTTGGCAATGCAATTTATGTCATCTCTATTTCATTTTTTGTGTAATTACAGTATTTCTAAAATTTTCCAGTATTTCTAAAAGTTCTCCTAGTTTGTGTAAATGAGAATCCTTGGAAAAAATAAGGGTGTGGCTTTCAAACTTGCTTCATATAATGATATATTTATGTTAATTTGAAGGTATATCAACTACCACATTCACTATCTATGTGAAATTCCAGAATGTAATTAATTTATAGAGATATATTTAAGGACAGAGGAAATAAAATAAACCAAGTTGTTTTTTTTAAGGCCCGGTATACATTGCTATTTTGATAAGGCTAATTAAATTAGGTATGTTCTTCTTTGCCTTATGAAAAACAATCTTCTCTCCATTAGAAAAAAAGTTTTGACTAAAGAATTTTGTGATATCTAGGAATTCTGTAATAAATGGGAATTTAGTTTGTTATAAGACTTTGAGGATTTATGTTACTCAGGGACATTTTACACTAACTTAGTTTAATGAATACCAAATTTTAAAGGTTTATTTTTGATTTAAGAAGGAAGAAAGAGATATCATTTAAAATTTTCAAATTAATCTTCTTCATAAAAGCTTAGTTACAATTTCTCTTAATATCTAGATACAATTTAAGTTGTTTTTTAAATTAAATTTTATATTCATTTATAGTTTATATCATTCATTTCCACAAGATTTTGAGTTACAAATTTTCTCCCCATCTTTCTCCTACCGACAACCCCAAAACAGCGATCCCATTATATGCTTCCTCCCCCAATCTGCTCTCTCATATATCCTACCCCATATCCCGTCTAACTTTCCAGTAGTGCAAGATAGATCTTCATAATCTTCACATAGTCACAGTATATCTTATTCCCCTCTTTTGCCATTGGAGTTAATTTATTTTTAAGGTGTTATTTTCTTAAGTCAGGTTGTTGATTCTCTTTTCATGATTTTCTTTCATCATTCTAATTTCTCTTCCCAATTTTTCCTCCACTTCTCTTACTTGATTTTCAAAATCCTTCTTGAGTTCCTCAATGGTCTGTAACCAGTTCATATATTTCTTCCTTTTTTTTTGCCGTTGTTTGGAGGGCAATTGGGGTTAAGTAACTTGCCCAAAGGGCACAAGGATAGTTTTTGTGTGTCTGTGTGTGTGTGAAGTGTCTGAGGCTGGATTTTAACTCAGATCCTCCGGGCTCCAAGGCTGGTGCTCTACTAACTGTGCCACCTAGCTGACGCAGTTCATATATTTCTTGGAAGCTTTTCACGCAGGAGTTCGAACTTCATTGTCTTCCTCCTGTTCAATGCTTTGATTCTTTTTGTCGCCAGAAAAGGAATCTAAAGTTGGATTTCTGTGCTTGCTTTTCCTCCTTTGCTTTCTCATGTTTCCACTCAATTTCTTCACTTCTGAGCTCTTTGCCACAGTACAACTCTGCTTCCACAGGAGAAAGCTTTGTCCCAATGCTGGGGGTTTTGCAGCTGCTGGAGCTATTAGGAAAACCCCCTCTCTTCAGCCCCCACACTGTCTGACTAACTCATCAAACAGCTCAGAAACACGACCCAAGACTTTGATCCAGATCCAGGCAGGTTAAAGCAAGAATGATTACCCTGTGAATGTTAGCTAGCATCCCCCCCCATTATCTGCAGGCCAGAAGCTCTGAAGTATCCATGTGGAGTTGGCTGGAGGTCCACAACAACTCTGGCACTTCTATCTCTGGGGGCAGGGCCAGACACACTACTCCTCCCCCCCCCCCCAGTTCTAACATGGGTCTACACTGCCCTCTCAGTTTTTCTTTGGCATTTATGGGTTAATAATTCTGGAAAGCACCATTGTTGCTGCTTATCCACTCTCCCTAAATGACCTGCAGCTCCTGGTCAGGGCTATCCTGGGGCTTAAACCCCAGGCCCAAGAAGGGTGGAACTCAGGTTTCAGTGTGCTGTGATAAACCCTTCTTATCCATCTGCCAGGCTGTGTTCAGTGGGAGCTTTGTTTCTCTCTGTCACTTTGTGGGTTCTATTGCTCTAGAGATTTTAGAGTCATATTTTATAGGTATTTGAGGTCATTATGGGGCGAGCTCACAGAGTTTTCATGTTTCTATGCTGCTATTTTGGTTCCACCCCCTGAATTTAGTCTGTTTTTAATGAAAGGAAGATACTAAAAAAATAAATGCTTCAAAAAATCTTGTGTGATTTTTAGGCCTACTAAATATTCAAGAAAATTTATTGTTAAATTAATGTAATGAGTTATAAAGCATAAGAGATCTTGCTTTTCTTTTCTGAATTTGTAGTCATTCCATGGCCTAAGCAAAAGCGAAATTAAAGGTTTGAACTTATTATATGTAAAAGATTTAAATTTTCGACATATCTTATTATCCCAGACTGATTATAAGTAGAGAGAATAAGCTAGTTTGTGAAACAAACATATATATCTATTCAGCTGTGAGGTCAAATTCAGGAACCTTTTTATTTAAGGTAGATAAGAATGTTGGGGACAAATGGAGATTATAAAAGCCCCTCCTCTTCCCAACGCTTTGCATATCTTTGTGCCAGTTTCAGATGGTTCAAGTATATTGAAAGAATGTGAGGAAGAAGACAGAAAAATTATGTAACTTGATTTGATAATTAATAGCTAAATTAAATTTGAGATGGCCCTGTTTAAAAGAAATGAACCCATATTTATTTGTTATTTAAGTGGTGAACTGAATAGAGCACCAGCCCTGGAGTCAGGAAGACCTGAGTTCAAATCCAGCCTCATATACTTAACACAAATCTAGCCATTTGACCTTAGTCACTTAACCCCAATTTCCGTCCAAAAAAGCAAAAAAAAAAAACCACTTCATTGGACTGCAATTTTCTACTGTTTTAAGCTCTGATTACAAGGATAGTTGTCCGTGTTTTGATAAAATCAGTAGTAGAATAGCATGGGCTGCAGACTAAGAACTGCCAGAGGTGAATGTCTGTAGTTGAGAAAGGCTTTGAAGATGACCTTAGAAATGACGTAGGTAGGACCTTCAGAACTCTATTTCTCAGTTGTGCTATGTCCTTTCTGAAAAGGAAAATTCTCAACTTGATTATTCCTAAATCCTACTTTCAGCACCTAGTGGCCACATGATTCCCTATCCTGTAATTCCATAGCTGAAATCAAACAGAATGTATGTTATGGCATATGATAGTGTCCCTCTTTTCCTTTTATAGCAAGTTTTTATAATCAAGAAGTTCTGTAAGTACAATATTAAATCTATTAAATAATATATGGAAATTGGAACATCTCTGAGTTATTATAATGGGATACAAAAATGATTAGACTATAATTATAAAATATATCCTTTACCGAATAAATATAATATAGAGATAGCATCCACCAAAGAAGGAAATGTTTGTCCAAGTAATAAGAAAAAGATGTAATGGCATAGATGTCTAAAAAGGGTAACAAATTTTGAGAAAAGCAACAGAATCAGGCAGATCTTTCTAAGAATTATACAAAAATATATAAGATGAGCTTCCAAATTTTTTCTATCATGGAAAAGCAAGCTTTAATCATGTTTTGGTAGGAAGATATCAAATTTGAATTTCTGCATGAAAAATTGTATTAGAAAATGATAAAAATGAAATTGTTTCTCCATTATTTAAATATCTATCTGATAAATTTAGAAGGCAGATAAGCTCAGTTTGTGGTTAAATCCTCACATTTCAAAATATCATTATACCAGGATTTAGGTAAGGACAGAATCAGTAGATGATAAATAAATTGAAATTCTCTAAAATTTCCAAAATGGGGAACTAGAACGGAGCTGTAATGCCAGAGTAAAAGCACAAACTTGGTGTAAGCTCTGCCTCCAAACAATTGCAGTACCTGTAAAAAAATTACTCTCAACAAATTTTAAAGTTACACAACCCACAAAGTGATAGAGTAAAACAAATCTCCCACTAAAAATAGCTAGCAGGACAAAAGGAAAGGTCTATCACTGTGTGCTGGGAGCCTTGCATAGTCCCACAGGAGCCACTTGGTTGTGGCACAAGGGAGGCCCTGACCAGCAGTGGCCAGAGCAGATTTCAGGAGAGTGAATAATCAGCAGCTGTGGCACCATCCAGACTTCTCAAATGCCAAAGACAAAGTACAAGTTTGGTGTGGAACTTTGTTGGAACAAGGGGGGATGAAAGAGTGAGGTCTGGATGCTACCCCCAAGGCGAGAAGTGGCCAGAGGCATGGTGGCTGCACCATGTGGCTGCCTCAGGAGCCTGCAGATTTTGGGGGAAACAAGTGACCATTCAGAGGGTAATCTCTCTTGTTTTAACCTGCTTGGATCTGGATCACAGTCTTGGGTAGTGGTCGTGGGGTCTGTGATCAGTGAGCCAGATGATGTGGGGGCTGTAGAGACAGCACCCACCTAATACCTCCAGTAGCTGCAAAAACCCCAGTGATTTGGAACAAAGCTCCCTCCATTCTGGAAGCAGAGTTGTACCATGGCAAAGAGCTCAAGGGTAAGTGATTAGTTAGGAATATGAGCAAGCACAGGAAGCACAAAAAGATGATAGAATCCTTTTGGGGGGACAAAAGGATCAAGGCATGGAGTGGAAGACACTGAAGTCAGAACTCCTACATCAAAAGCTTCCAAGAAAAATATGAATAGGTTACAGGCCATGGAGGAGCTCAAGAAGTATTTTGAAGATCAAGTAAAATAAGTGGAGGAAAAATTGGGAAGAGAAATTAGAACAATGTAGGAAAATCATAAAAAGCTACTCAACAGCCTGCTAAAGGATACCCCAAAAGAGACTGAAGAAAATAACATCTTAAAAATTGTACTGGACAAAATGGCAAAAGAATGCCAAAAAACCAATGAGGAGAATGCCTTAAAATGCTGAATTTGCTAGATGGAAAAGGAATTTCAAAAATTCACTGAAGAGATTAACTTCTTCAAAATTAGATTATAGCATGTGGGAGCTAATGACTTTATGAGAAATCAAGATACAGATCCCAACAACTGAAAAAAAAAGAAGCCAATGTGAATTATCTCTTTGGAAAAACAATTGATCTGGAAAATAGTTCCGGGAGAGACCATTAAAAAAATTATTGGCTAGCCGAAAGCCATAATCAAAAACATAACCTAGACACCATCTTTCAAGAAATTCTCAAGCAAAATCACCCTGATATTTTAGAACCAGAGGGAAAATTGAAAATGAAAGAATTCACAGATCACTGCCTGAAAAAGATCCCAAAAAGAAAACTCCTAGGAATATTACAGCCAAATTCCAGAGTTTCCAGGTCAAGGAGAAAATACTGCAAGCAGTCAGGAAGAAACAATTTGAGTATTGTAGAAACACACTCAGGATAACAGAAGACCTAGAAGCTTCTACATTAAGAGATTGGAGGTCTTGGAATAAGATATTCCAGAAGTCAAAGGAGCTAGAACTAAAGCCAAAAATCACCTACCCAAGCAAAACTGAGTATAATGCTTCAGGGAAAAGTATTGTCATACATTGAAATAGAGGATTTTCAAGCATTCTTGATGAAAAAACCACAGCTGAGCAGAAAATTTGGCTTCCGAATACAAGAAGGAAGAAAACCATGTGAAGGTAAAAAGGAAAAAAAAAAGAAATCATAAGGAACTTATTAAAGTTGAAATATTCACATTCCTACATGGAAGAATAATAATTGTAACCCATAATACTTTTCTGTAGTATAAGGATGGCTGAAGAGAATATATATATATATATATATATACATATACATACACAAACACACATATATACACACACATGTATGTATGTATATGAGGGTGTATATGTATGTAAATATGCATTTGAGCATATGTATGTTCATGTATACATAGACAGAGCCCACAGGATGAGTTTAACATGTAGGAATGATATATAAAATAAAATTAAGAGGTGGGAGAGTAATTTATTGGGAGAAGTAGAAAGGGAGTGATAGATTAGAATATAATATCTCATATAAAAGAGGAAATAGAAAACTGTTACAATGGAGGGGAAGAAAGGAAAGGTGGAAGGAAATGGGATAATCTTGCTCTCATTGAATTTGTCTTAAGGAAGGAATAACATAAACCCTCAATTGGGTATCTTACCCTACAGGAAAATAGGGGGAAGGTAGGAGATAGAAGGAGGGATTATAGAAGGGAGGGCAAATTGGGGGAGAGAATAGTTAGAAGCAAACATTTTTGAAAAGGGATAGGGTGAAAGGAAATTAGCATAAGTGGGGGCCAGGACATGATGGCAGGAAATATAGTTAGTCTTTCACTATATAACAATCATGGAAATGATTTGGATAACTATACATATACAATCTATATTGAATTATCTCCCCAGTGGGGGTGGGTGAGGAGGGAAGAAGGGAATAAATTTGGAACAAAAAGCTCTAAAAACAAATATTTAAAGAAAAAAATATGTTTTTACATGCAAATGGAATATAAGAAATGTAAGCACTGGGGTATAGAAATCCATCTTTCCCTACAAGAAAGGTGGAGTGATGGGGGAGTATATAAAATAGAAAAGATTGAGGGAAAGTGTATTCCATATGCTTGCTATTTTGGGTCGGGGGGTAGGGGAAAGGCAGGGAAAAAAACTGTTACTAAAAATTTTGTGGAAATGAATGTTGAAAACTAAAAATAAATTAATTAATTGCAAAAAAAAATCATCTCTGTAGTTTCTAAAACCTGTAAAAAGATGGAGAACCACATTTAAGTAATTGTATTAATTTATACTGTTAGAATTATCAGGAAACTTCTAAATCTGAACTAGAGAAGTAGAACTCTCTTTTTGAACTGTCCTAAGAATGAAACCTATTTTCAAAGAAAGAACATCTAGGGATCAGACAACTACATAAGGCATCTGGGATTCAAAAATTACTGCTTAGATGGATATTGGGAATAGATAACTGGAATACAAGAAATTTTATGTTAGTTAACACTGGTAATAATGATTGCATTGATTTGTATGGTTCATGTTTAAAGTATCTTGGTCATTTTTGGTGTCATTTAAATCTCCCTTCTGAACATAGCCCTGTGTGACTAAAAACCTGAACAATTTATGTGCCTTTAATATCAAATCATATGTTTTCTGGGAGGCCCTGTCAGGTCTGTCTGACTACTCCCATAGCTGCCAACTTGTGGATATGGACTCTTCGATCCATCTGTCACATTTACAGCTTTTTCATACTCCTGAATAGACATTTCAGCCCATAAAAGACCTTGTTCTCCAGTTTCAAAGGGACCTGAAAAATGTGACATCAGACATAGACAACTTTCCCAAGAGTCCAAACTAGACTTACACAAAGAACAGCTCACTCCCTAACTGAGCCGTTGACATACCCAAGTCTTGTTCTCTTGACATTAGCTTATTTTAAGTTGCTCTATACTCCTATCATGCTCCCTACCTTTACCCCCTTTGCAGCCTACTCCTTTTGATGGTTTGCTATTGTCTGGCAGTGGCTGATCATCTCTGGCAACGTCCAGCTACAGGGTAAGAACAACTCCTTCTCCAAACTTACAATGAGGCACACTCTGACAAATAATTCAACCTTATCTTTAGTGGCCCTATTTCAGGAAGCCGTCAGGAAAATCCCCAAATCCACCTAGATAAATATTTTTTAGAACTTCCCCTCTGAGGAAGAGAAAAGTTTTTTATACCTTTCTTGGTGTAAAGGCAAAGACTCCAGCATGTCTTTGACCAAAAGGAGAAAATGACAATATTTCAACTCTAACAAGGGCCAAAGTTTTAAATAATCAGACTGTTTTGCTAGTTGTAAAAAATGTCCTTTCTTGTGTCAGCAGCTTTGAAGAACAGATAAGGTTCAATAGTGGGATTTCTCTTATCTTTCCTAGAAGCATGAGTTATGTGGGGGAGTTTCAGGTATCTTGGGATCCAGCTGGCACTACTTTGTCAATTGTCTTGACAGTTTGTATTTGCAAGTTATTTGACTAAGAAATTTCCTATCTAAAAATATATGGAGATCATAGATCTGAGGGACAGAGATATCTTGAGAGTGTCCTAATACATATAGAAATTTTGTCATTCATGTATCAGACAGTCAGAACTTATGTTATGGCTCCTTATAGGTACAAGCTCACTAGTTTAGTATAGCTTTAAAGGAATAAATGAGATAAACATATATCATCCAGCCTGTTTGTCTCTTTTAACCAAACTTTCAGGTCAACAAGTTAGTCTGGCTGGAAAGTGTTGGACATAAAAAGGAGGAAAGGTATGTTGTAGCCAGATTTAGGAGTTTGTATTTTATTCCTGAGGCAATAATGTGCTACTGAGGAATTTTTAGCAGACTTTTGCTGTGCATTTTTGTAATACATTTTTAGGGTAAAATAAAAAGGGGAGAGATCAGAATAAGGAAGACTAATTAGGAGACTTGGAATAGTCCATCTAAGAAGTGGCGATAGTCTGAATTAGGATAACAGTTTCATAATGTGATCTATTTAAATTGAATTGTTACCCAAGAGGAGCTATCTTCATCTGGAGGAGCTTCTTCTTCAAAAAGTTCCTTTTTTGTATTTTGTTTTGGTGAGTCAGGACTACAAAATATCTCCTAAGGTCATGATTTTTTATATTTATTTTATTTTAAATTATAATTAATATCTTTCAGCAGAATTTTTACCAGATACCCTTAAAATTTATTTTGGATTGTTTAAATTCATTTCAATGCCATAATGGTTAAGCTCAAAAGTTATATAAATTAGATTTAGGAAACCCTGAAGAGATGGAGTGCAGGTTGTGGCTTCTCCTACACAACCATATCTCCAAAGATTGTCAAATTAAACAAACTGGCAATTTACATTATTTTCTATGTCATTCTGACTAGAAATAATCAGATTTGTGGTGTACAGCAGTATCCTAAATGGGTAGAGTCACTTGGAATGTGCGACCAAACAGTGGGGACACATTTGTTTGACTTTCCTACATGCAAATGGTGGTGCTAATGATTTCTATATCCCCTAGAGGATTACAGCCATGGCTTATAATGTCATGTTACTGCCTTTAAGCTTTTCCATATTTCTAAATACTCACATCTGTTACACATTTTACCAACTATGTAAAACTCAAAAACTTATTTGGAGACACTGAATTTACTTGACTTCAAATTGCTACAAGACATTTAATTGTTCTGACTCTTTTATTTTCATCTCTCAGAAAACAAAAGTAGTGTAGCACACTGACACTTTACCCAGAATACATTTAATCTTATTCAATTTTATGTCTATTTTTAAAAAATACCCTAAAGTTTATATAGCAATTAAACTCTTTTCTAAGGGTTGAGGTGAGGGGAAGAGATAAATAAAAGGGTGACTAGTTAAGCAGTGATTTCCAGATATAGATCTCATTTTTATCTCTACTTTTCCAAGTAGAATGAGTATTTTCTCTGGAAAACAAAATGACTACCTAGCTAAAATTGACAATTGATTCTTTTTCTTTTTATAAAAGAAGCTCAAGATTCTTGTAAAAGTCCATCAGTATCAAGATAGCTTTAACATACCAATCAATAGAAAAAAAATCTATAGTTGATGCAACTATTTTATTTCACTGTTTATCTGAATTACTGTTAATTTCAAATTGCAGAATATTTGATTCTCTAGAATAAAATACCGTGGTTTTAGTATAGTTTAGTCTTAACTTTTTTTGACCTAATGAAATCATATACATCATTCAAAAATATATCTGTTCCTGTTAAAAAAGAAAAATACACCACCTTGAAAGATTAGTTAAAAAGAGCTAAAAGACCATTTAATAAATTATTCCAACATTTTTATTAAAATAAGAGAATAATGAGTGCAGGTTTAAGAACATAAATGAAAAGTATTATAAGCATTTTCTGTTAATGTCCTAGTTGAATGCATCATGATAGCAGAAAGGTCAAGGGTCAATAATTCTCAATAATTGAATACTGGCTCAACCCTTTTAGTAGCACAGTAGAGATTGTATGGGGGATTCTATCTGTGCTCAATGCCAAGATTTCAATGAAGGCCATGCACTTAACATAAAAGACTTTGGGAGATTTGACATTTATTTACCTTGGATGTCATGTTACATAGTCATTTTTGTTTTGTTCTTTCTCATTCATAGTGAATTCTCCTTAGAAGAGAAAATAGCAACTATGCAATTGTTGAATATCTCTGTCTCATCTCTCTTCTTATTTAGGACTGGCCAATCAATTGTTCTCTGCCTCCACTGACCATCACTGTGACATTCAGTATAAAATTTCCTTCTCTAGATACCATTTCTTTATACATTATCTTCCCTTATTATAATGTCAATTTTAATGAGTCCAAAGACTATCTTTGAGTGCAAGAGTCTGTGCATATCCAAAGGGATAAGACTTGATAAATGCTTTAAAAAAATATTTATTGATTAATTCTCTCACTCATTCATTCACTCATCACTTTACTAGAACTTTAGCTTTCTTTATAGAAGTTATTTTGGAAAACCTGTACCACTGCCTGAGAATACCTACTAGGCCTGAAATAAAGATACAGATAAACATGATGAAGAGACATGTATGCAATTTAAGTGAAAATATAATGAAATCCTTAAAAGAAAAAAAATAAAAATAACATATGAAATTCATAGTTTTCTCTGAATCTATTCTAGATCTAAAGAGAATGTACATATAAAAGATCATACATTTTTTATCCCATTTAGGTAAGTGGTCAAAGGATATGAATGTATATTTCTCAAAAAAAGGAAGTTATTTACAATTTTTTTATTTTTTTACTCCAAATCAGTAAGAAGAGAAATATAATTTAAAAAAAATCAGCCTTCCCACTCAAATTCAAAAATTGACAAAGATGATGAAAATTTGAAGATAATTGATGCTGAATGAGTTTGTTGATGGAGTTGGGAAATGATATCCATCAATTGGAGAAAGGTCAAATAAGATTTTGTACATGAATGTATTAAAATATTACTGTATCATAAGAAATGATGATTTTCATGAAGACTGAAGGCAAGACTTATTTCAACTGATGCAAGGAGACATGAGCAGAACCACAATGACTGCATCAGGGGTAATGGAAAGAACAACAATGTCAATCATAAAATAATAACATTAAATCATGACTAAATAATATTTCAACATAGATACATGAGGTCATCTCAACAACTTCTTTGAAGTAATTGTGAACTATGGCTGTAGAACACAGTCAGAATCTTTTGATATGTTACTTAGTTTTCCTGGACTGTTTTCTTTTTCCCTCCTTATTTGCTATAAATAATGGCTCTATGAAAGTTAATGGAGGAGAGATGAGGAAGAAGGAAGGAAATGAGTATTTGTGTAGTGTTTACTATGTGACAGGGCCTTTGTTAAGTACTTAACAAATATTACTTCATTTGATCCTCACAAGGACTTTTGAGGTAGGTGCCATTATTATCTCCATTTTACAGTTGAGGATAGGAAGGCATGTAGATTTTAAAAGACTTTTAAAATGCTATTGTGAACAGCTTTTAAGGTGCTGATTAGACAGTATATTGAACACTCTATTTATCCCATAACAAATCAGAGCCAAACATTCATAGTAAATCAAGGTACAGCATACACAATATTATAGCTTATCACAAAAAATAAATATATAGCATTTACAACAACTTATCACAGAAAATGGCCATAGTTTTCACCACAGTGATCACAAAGATTTGAAAAAAGAACAAGCATTTAGTAACTCAATCATTCAATCATCCTTAAGGAGGTTTATCTCCTTAAAGGACACAAAATACAGTAGTCAAAGCTCTTCACTCATGGGACACACTAAGTTAGCTCAATCAGTCACTTACTCAGTCACTTATTGACTATTCAATCATCAGAAAATACACCAGCCCTTGACCCCTAGGTCACTAGTAAATTACAAATTCTCAGTCAGTACACAGTATCTAGGTAAAGTTTCCTTTCAGCTTGACTTGGTGTGGTCTTTCAGATTCCCAGTATCCCCTTCCATGGTCCCATATACTAACTGGATTCACAAAGCTGTCACCTGGATTTAAAGGCAGATAGCTCCCAGGTCCATCTCCAGCTCTCCAAGCACTTCCTGTTCCACGCTGAAGCTCACAGTGTCCAGTCCACCTTAAATCCTTCACAGTCTCTATTCCCAGGAGTCAAAGTTCAACAAAGCTGAAAACAGGTTCATACAATGTACCAATCTCACAGTCATGCTTCCTCAGTCTTCAACAGCTCTGGCTGGCCCTCAGAAATCCTCAGCAGCCTCAGCAGCTCTGGCTGGTCCTCGGACTCAGCAGAATTGAAGCTGGTTCTCAGAATCAAAATCACTTCACCCAGGTTCCCAAAATCAAAATCATTCTATCCAGCCTAGAGGGCTTATCCTCTTCAGCCTCCTCATTGGCAGTAGCTTCTGCCACCATGAAGCTTGCTCCAAGAAGATCTGACTTTTCCATCCAGGGTAATTCCTTATATACTGTATTGATCCTCCCTTTTCAGCCCCTTCCTGTTATATCAGCAAGTGGATTTCACACCTTCTGTTTCCATAACAGAGGCTTAATTTGAACTAGGTGCTAAGTAACTCTTAGCTTTCCAACACAAAAGAATCTTTTAATTCATTACCATTACAGTGTGTGAGCACACACATATGCATATATGTATATAGAGAGATAGATAGATAGAGAAATAGAGAGATAGATATTAGATAGATAGACAGATAGACAGACAGACATACAGACGGACAGACAGACAGACAGACAGACAGACAGATAGATAGATAGATAGATAGATAGATAGATAGATAGATAGATATGGATTTTTGTCTAATCAGTTACAAATCTAATTTAGGAATAATAGACAAAAAATTACAAAAGCAGAGCAACTCAGATTTTGAAGGTATGTCAAGAATCCATCTACTCCTGTTTCATCATTCTATGTTTAAAGGTCTCAAGTGAGGAGGAACCCCTCCTATTCCAGTTTAGATAAGTAGTAGTAATGCACACGGTATATTTTGGAGAGAATTCTTACCTCTCTGGTTCATTTCCTTCACCAATAAAACACAGAATTTTTACCATATGACATGCCAAAATATGTTGTTACCTATTCCCCTTATAAATTAAATTTAAAAAATTCTCAAGTTACAGTACACAAAAAAGCATCTACATGCCAAAAATAAAAGAGAAACTAATCAAACTTTTCACTGAATTGAGTGAGATGCTAGTATTCTTCCTGTCTCAAAGTTTCCTCCCATTCCAATCCCTTTTCAACTGATTTACCAAAATGATTTTTCTAATGCAAAGGTCTGTCCATATCATGACCTTAACCAAAAAAAAAAACTTCCACAGCTTACTATCATTAATCTTATTTTATAGATGAACAGAAATAATCTCAGAGAAGTAAAGTACATTGGCCAAAATCACACAGCTCTTAAGTGTCAAAGTGAAGGTCATAAATCTTTCTGATTCTAAGTCCAGACTTCTATTTTCCTGCATTATACATTCCTTAGGCTATTTCAGATGTGAACCAATCATTCATATCTACTTTATTTGCAGATACACTCAATGATTTGGTCCCATATACTTCAGTCATATGCTTGATTTCTCTTTTCTCTCTTAGATCAACTAAGAATAATTCAGACACCATTAGTAAAGATCATTCCCTTATATTATATCTGTCAGGTATGGTTCAATTCCATGTAGTCCAGAACAAGCCCTATATGAACTTAGAGTCCCTTCTTAGGGAGTCTATATCCCAGATCAGAAGACTGAGTTAGGTTCACTATATCTAATTTCACTTGATGTCGGTGTAGTGTATTGGGAAATGTACTACTAAATCCAGGTTTATGTGGCTGGTTCTTGTGTTTAAATCCAGCCTTAAATACTTTCTACTTTTGTAACCCTATGTTGTCACTTAAATCTTTGTGAGATTTAGATTCCTCATCTATAAAGGAACAAAATTGAACAGATAACCTTTAAAATACTTTTCATCTCTAAACTTGGTAAACTTCTGTTCATAATACTAGCCATCATGGTAGATTGTTTGGCATCCTCAGAAGAAAGGAATTAGAACCATGGAATTTGAGAATTTTTAACAGCTAAATGTCCAACCCATACCAGAAAAATGAAATTTCCATTATAGATAATGTGTATGATAAGGGATAATCCATGCTTTGCTTGAAGATTTCAGAGGAGGGTAAAGCCACCATTTCTCAATGTAGCTTCATCTCTCTTTGGGCAGTGCTCAGTATTAGAAAGCTTCTCTTCCCCTCTCTAACCCTCAATAGACATAACAAATAAAATAGCTTCTTTATAACTTTCACTTAATCAGGACATGTCTTTGAGAAGTTAATGAGAAGACTTCCTTTAGGGAACAAGAAAAAAAATTGTCTAAGTTTATACCCAGAGAACTGAGGTGGTTTAGACATGGAAGATTTGAAAACTAGGGGAGCAGGTTCTCTGAAGTGTCAGTTACCAAGTTACCAAGATGATCCCTCAGCATCTTAAATTTCTCGCCTTCTCTCACATTGTTGGCTAACATCCTCGTTTAGATCTTCAAAACATACTGTCTAGATTATTTCAATAGATTTCTAATTGATCTCCTGGCTTTAGATTCCTTCCTTCTTTATTCCAAACTTAACATAACCAACTGCCAAATTGATTTTTCCAAAATACTGGTCTGACCATAGCTTTCTTCTATTTACAAATATACATTGTCTCTCCGTTACCTGTAATATGAAATAAAAGCTATTTTTTTCTATTTAAAACCATTCACAAGATCACATGAAGCCTATGTTTCTAGGTCTTTAACTCATTAACTCCCTTCTATGAGCTCTATGTTTCTTTTAAATTGCCTATTAATATTGCCTATTTCAGTATTTCATCTCTTTTTGGACTATACTACCTTATTTTTTGATCTAGTCAACTACCATGTAATCAATTATCATCTCTATTAAGAGAATTCTCAAAATGATGTTTCCCACATTAATTCATTTCCTAGGCTTAATCCTCCATCACCAACTGCCTTTGATCATTTCAAAGTAAATGTTTCATATATCTCTCATACTGAACATATCTAAAGCAGATCTCATTTTCACTCCCAAATCTTCCTCTCTTCTGAACTTCCTATTTATCACCATCCTTGTAATCAGCCAAGCACACAACATCTGTATCATCTTCAACTCCTCACACTCACTCATTACACATATTCAATATGATGTTAATTTTTTTGGGAAGTTCAGAAATATATATTTGTGTGTGTATATATATATATATATACATATATATACATATATATATACATAACAACTATATCATACACAGTTGTAAATCATTTTCCCCACAAGGACTTAAAGAAATGGTGTGTGCTATTTTTAGGTAGCAGAAAAAGAAAGAAAAATTTTATTTTCTTTTTTTCTTTCTATTGAAAATAGAACAGTAGGAGAAAGCAATCCTCAGTCTTCATTTCCTCATCAGTAAAATGATATGAGTGTGCTAGATGGACTCCAAGTTCCCTTCCACTTGGGAATAGATGAAATTATGAACCCATGTCTTAGTTTTTATTCAGAACATATATGGTGTGAACACTAATCTTATGTGTGTGTACATATGCACATGCATATATGAGAAGTCATACCAATGCTTGGAAATGTATAATATAATTACAAAAAAATAAATACTTGTTTCTATGCCAAAGCCTTTTTTTGAAATGGGAACTACCTATTCTTCTGGATGGTTGAATGATGTGAAAAAATGTTCCAGATACATTTTAATCATGATATTGAAGTTCCCAGTTTGGCCACTTGCCTGAGGCTTTGATAAGGAGGGTGGATAACTTCCAGGACACCCGGATTTTGTTTGAGTTATTCAGCCACAACCAAGTTGTGTTTGTCAATATTCTTGGCATATCAATTGCACTTCAAACTTGCAGTGATAATTCAACTGCATAAAAATTAGCCTCTAAGCAAGAAAAAAATTTAGTCTATTTTTTTTTTAGTGAAGGATGGGAAAGAAATTTGAAATCTTTTCTGAGGTAGAGCAGTTAGGTACCTGGTAGGGCCTGATGTATTCATTATCAAGACAATTCTTCATCCAAAAATCACTTGTAATTTTGAGGGGCTGAGTTTTACAGCTTTCCAGGAAGGTCCTACAATAGAAGTCAACTCTCTTTCTTCTTCAATCCATATGCTATGATTCATTTCTTTAATATCTTTCCATATTTCACAATCATAACACCGAAGTGTTTTTATCTTATAACTGTAGTTTTTTCTTTCTGCTCCCAGAAGCTTTGGATATTAACAATATTAAAAATAAAGAAAAATACAAAGAAAATAGCATTTTGCCACCTGTTGTTTATTGTCAGCTCTGCTCTATATTTTTTGTCCTCTTTTATCCATCCTAGAGGATAGGGTTTGGGATGGCATTGACTGTGGAAACTCCTTTTGTTGATGGAAATTAACACCTTCACTTCAACTTATGGTCTAAGGAAGTTGGAAAAATCACACAGAGGTTAGGTGATTTTTCTAGGATCATATCATTAGTATGCATCAGAGACAGCAGATGAAACTATATATTCATGACTCAGGCCAACTCTGTATTTAATGCACTAAGGGGTTGCTCTTTATCTATCATGTTCTCTCCACTATTCTTTAGAATGGTAATCTGTTATACTACCATAATTATCCCCTTATGCCAACATTATATATCTTTCTAAGTGCTTACTAGGTGCTGGACACTATGAACTACAGCGAAGGACATCAATGAACAGAGAACTGATTGGTCACATTTCATAATCACTATAATACACACTTTCATCCAAGTATTAAAACACAAAAATGAGGTATCTGTTATTATTATTATTATTATTATTTATTCCTTTCCTTAATGGACATTGGTTGACATACTTGATTTGCTTTTTTTCATTTTTATAAGTAATTGATTTGTAAAATTCTATGATATATTGGACTAGTATATAAGAACACAGGATTCAAAGAAAATACTGCAGAACCCAGACCTTGCATATACATTTTAATTCCAATTCCTATGCTTTCCCTCCTCCACACACTATATCAATAGCTATGTCTCCAGATACTTAAGCTCAAATACACTAGCCTGAACCACATCTACAGACTCTATGTCTTTGTCCTGGCTGTCCCCCATACCCTGCTTACTACCACCTCTTAGCTTCCCTGTCTTTCTTTAAACCTCAGCTCAAAATTCACTGTCTGCAGGAGGCCTTTCCTGGTTTCCTCAACTGCTATGTCCTTCCCTCTAAGGTTACTTCCAATTTACTCTCTCTATATATATGTCTTCTATGGACCAAGTTATTTATATGTTGTCTGAGAGTAGGAACAGTGCTTTTACCTTTCTTCCTGTCTCTAACACTTAGCACAGTGCCTGACACAAAGTGCCTAATAAATGCTTGTTGACCATCTGACTGATGAAACAAAGTGACTTCATGACCCAAGGCTGTTAATTTTTTGTCTTTATTAATTTGTTTGTTTACTTTTAGTGTACAAGACTCAGTCAAACATTTCCTTGAGTTTAAAATTTTCTCCCTCTCCCTCCCCTCCCCCATGGTGGCATGAAATCAAGTATCGCATCTGCAAATACTTTCACGTTAGACATTATTCAGGTTACACAGAAGGAATGTATTGGATGGAATAAACAATGGGAAAGAGGAAACCAAACCAAACCAGAAAAAGAGAGCAGGTAGTTTGCTCCAATCTGCATTCAAACTCCATTCTTACCAGTTCTTTCTGGTAGAAGAAAATAATTCCATCAAAATTATAATGGAGCAAATGAAAGCTTATGACTTTATGAGAAATAAAGATATTATAAAACAGATTCAAAAGGATGAACAAAATAGAAAACAATGTGAAATTATCTCATCAGAAAAAAATGACCACTAAAAATGATTCAGTGAGAAAAATTTAAAAAGAAAATATTTGACTCCAGTAAAGCCATGATCAAAAAAAGAGCCTAGACATCATCTTTCAAGAAATTATCAAGGAAAAGTCCTAATATTCTAGAACCACAAGGTAAGATAGAAATTGAAAGATTTCACCAATTGCCTCTTGAAGGACAACCTTAAAGTAAAACTCGTAAGAAAGTTGTAGGCCAGTTCCAGAGTTCCCAGGTCAAGGACAAAATATTGCAAGAATCCAGAAAGAAACAATTTGAGTACTGTGGAAACACAATTAAGATAACACAAGATTTGGTAGCTTCTACCTTAAAGGATCAGAGGACTTAGAAAATTATATTCCAGAGTTCAAAGGAGTTAGGATTAAAACCAAGAATCACCTAACCAGCAAACCTGAGTATAATACTTCAGGGGGAAACAATGAACCTTTAAAGAAATAGAGTACTTTCAAGCATTCTTGCTGAAAACCTCACGGTTGAATAAAAAATTGGCTTTCAAATAAAAGAATCAGGAGAAGCACAAAAAGTTAACAAGAAAGGGAAATCATAAGGGATGTATTCAAGTAGAACTGTTCACATTCCTACATGGAAAGATGATATTTGTAATTCATGAGACCTTTCTCAGTGTTATGGCAGTTGGAGGGAACATACAGAAGGCACAAGGTGAGTTGAATATGAATATAACATATGAAAATTAAAATTAAGTGATGAGGTAAGAATGTATTGGGAGGAGAAAGGGTAAGATACAATGAGGCAAATTATCTCACGTCAAATAAGCAAGGAAATGTTTTACAATGGAAGGGAAGGTGGGGGAGGGGAGAGGGAATAAGTAAAACTTTCATTGCATTTGGCTTAAAGATGGAATAACATGCACACTCAATTGAGTATCTTTCCCTACAGGAAAGAAGTTGGAAGGGGACAAAAGAGGGGAGGATGATAGAAGGGAAGGCAGATTGGGGGAAGGGGTAGTCAGATGCAAACACTTTTGAAAACGGGAAGGCTCAAAGGAGATAAATGAATACGTGGGGGGATAGGATGGAGGAAAATATGGTTTTTCACAACATAACTATTATGTAACTGTCTTCATTACTAAACATATATAACTTGTATTGAATTGCTTGCATTCTCAGTGGGGGTGGGTGGAGAGGAAGAGAGAGAATTTGGAACTTAAACTTGTAGAGACAAATTTTGGAAGTTGTTTTACATGCAATTTGGAAATAAGATAAATGTATCTTGCCATAGAAGAAAGTGAGGGGGAGGAGATAGGAGGGGAGTGATAGAAGGGAAGATAGACTAGAGTAAAAGGCAATCAGAATGCATGGCATATTGGAGTTGGGGAGGGGAGATAAGGGAAGAGAATTTGGAAATCAAAATATCATGGAAACGAATGTCAATTAAAATAATCAAATTAATCTAAAATTTTAGAATGGGGCAAATGGAGGCTAATGACTCTAAGAGAAATCAAGATATTATAAAACAAAATTAAAAGAATGAAAAAGTAGAAGACAATGGGAAATGTCTCACTGAGGGGAAAAAATATGGCCAGGAAAATAGATTGAGGAGAGAAAATTTAAAAATATTGTATTACCTGAAATCCAGGTTAAAAACAAAAAAAAAGCCTACAGATCATCTTTCAAGAATTATCAAGAAAACTGCCCTGATATTCTAGAACCACAGGGTAAAATAGAAATTGAAAGAATCCACCTATCACTTCCTGAAAGCGATCCCAAAAGGAAAACTCCCAGAGATATTGGAGTCAAATTCCATAGTTCCCAGATTTAGGAGAAAATATGTCAAGCAGTCAGAAAGAAGCAATTCAATTATTTTGGAAACCCAATTAGGATAACACAAGCTTTAGCAGCTTCTGCATTAAGATACTGGAGGCTTGGTATATGATATTGTGTAGGCCAAAGGAGTTAGGATTAAAACCAAGAATCACCTAACCAGGAAAACAACAACAACAACTAAGTATAATCTTTCAGGGGGTAAAAATGAATATTCAATGAAATAGAGAAGTTTCAAACATTCTTGATGAAAAGACCAGAGCTAAGTAGAACAAAATATCTTTCAAAAAGAAGACTCAGGAGAAGCAGAAAATATACATAGGAAGGAGAAATTTCAAGGGACTTATTAAAGTTAAATTGTTTACATTCCAACCTGGAAAGATGATATTTGAAACTGATTAAACTTTTCTCAGTATTAGGGTAGTTGTAGGGAATACATACTCACACAAACACATGAACACACACATAGTACATATGTATGCGTATATGCATAAACATATGTGTGTATTAAATATAAACATATATTTTTATATATATGGCAAAAAATGAGTTAATTGTGGAGGGGTGATATCTAAAAATTAAATTAACGTGTAAAAGAGGAATGTACTGGGAAAATGAGAAAGGGAAAGGTAGAATGGATTAAATTATTTAACATAAAAGTGTCAAGAAAGCACTTTTTCAATGGAGGGGAAAAGTGAACTTTATTCTCATTAGATTTGACTTAAGAAGGAAAGAACAGTCCACACTCAATTGAGTATGAAAATCTTTCTTACCCTACAGGAAAGAAAGGGGGGCAGGGGATAAGAAAGGGAAGGTGGTAGAAGTGAAGGCAAAAGGGAAGAGTGAGTAATTAGAAGCCAACACTTTTGAGGAGGGACAGGGTCAAAGGAAAGAATAGAATAAATGGGGGGAGGAATAGCATGAAGGGAAATGTAGATAGTCTTTCACAACATGACTATTGCGGAAGTGTTGTTCATGACTACACATCTATAGCCTATATCAAATCACTTGTTTTCTCAAAAAGGTTATATGTGAGGAGAGAGAAAGTGAGAAAATGTGGAACTCTAAGTGTTAAAAAAATTTTATAAAATAGTTCTTACAAATAATTGGTAAATAAGATATATAGAAAATGGGGTATAGAAATTTATTGTGCCCTATAGGAAACAGAAGGGAAGGGGATAAGAGAAAGGTTGTGGTGACAGAATGTAGGACAAATTGAGGAAAGGGAAAATGCATGCTTTCTTGGGGTGGGTGGAGGGGAGAAATGGGGAGAATATTTGTAACTCAAAATATTTTCTTAATAAATTAATAAAAAGAAAAAAAGTGAGAAACAAAGAAAATTAGAATTGGGCAAGGGAAAAGATCAAGAAATTAAATAAATATGTACATATACACACTAACACACATATTTAATGAAAAATAGAATGGAAAGTTAAACATTTAATGAGAAAAGCAACTTATGTGGAGATCAATTAAAGAAAATATAAGAATAATCAGACTACCTGAAAGCTATGATCAAAAAAAGGATCTTGAAACAATACAACAATTAATAAAAGAAAATTTTCCTGAAGAATTAAAGTAAGAGGAGAAAGTAGAAATAGAAAAAAAAAGTTATCATTCATGTTCTGAAAGAGGGCCTATGAAGAATATAATAGGCAAATCTGAAACCCCTAGGTCAATACTAAAATATTATGAGTAACAAGAAGAAAAGTAATTTAAGTATGGTGGGGATGTAATCAGTATCACAAAAGACCTAACAATGCTAACACTCAAAGATCACAAGTCTTAGAATACTATATATTGAAGAGCAAAAGAACTGGAGATTTGGTCAAAAATAAAATGCCCAGTCAAGCTAAGCATAACCCTGAATGGGAAAGAATCCCAAAATTTAATGAACTCTCAAAGTTCCAGGTCTATGTGGAAAAAAATGAAGTTAATAGAAGATTTGACATTTAAGAAACAAGAGAAATATAAGATACACACCAAAGACTTATTACCATATTATTACAATATTATGATCAATAAGGATAGGCTGCATACTTTTTGTGTACATAAAATGTAAAACATATTTCTAATACTGTCATTAGTAATTGGACAATTCATGAGAAAGATTATGGTAGATCTGAGTATGATATGACTTCATTTTCCCCTCAGTCACTTGACCCCTGGGCTTTTTGCCATAGTAGGACTCTGCCACTGGACAGGGGAGCTTTTGTCCCAAACGCTATGGTTTTCTTAGCTGCCCGAGGTATAAAATGGGTGCCCTCTCTGAGGTCTCCACACACTGTGGCAAGCTGGAAACACACCCCAGGACCTCCACCCCAGACTGCAATCCAGATCCAAGCATGTTAAAGCAACAGCAATTACCCTTCAGATCAGTGCTTGGTTGCCCTACACTCTGCAGGCCAGGAGCTGAAGCCACCACATGGCGCTTACTGGCTGTGCTGGCCTCTCAGTGGCTTCTCGCCCAGGGGGGCAAAAGCAATGCACTCCCACTTATTGAGTCCCAAAGTCCAGACTGCACTGACCTCTCAATTTGTCCTTTGCAATTATGTGTTGGTAGATCTGGAAATGACCGCTGCTGCTGCTGATCTGGAGTCCCTGTGGCCAGTGGCTGGTCAAGCCAGCCGTGAGCCTAAAGCCTCAGCTTGGGGCTGGGCTCACCTCCCAGAGTTCTGTGTTGGCCTATTCCTGCAGGCCTGCTTGGCTGTCCTCAGTGGGAGGTTAGCTTCTCTGTGTCATTTTGTGGGTTCTTGTAGCAGCAAGCACCCCAAGCATCCTCAGGGTTTGCTGCCAACACAGATTTTTAGATCTGCTTTGATAAAGGAATGCAACTCAAAATGGGTTAACAAGCTTACTTTAAGCAGTCAAATATGTATCGTTTACCTAGTTCAGGGGAAAAAGGTCAGCACCCCGAACTTCAAAGTATACAGACAGAATTATCAAGACAGAAACAGATCAAGTAGACAGATTTCCAAACTGTCCAACCATTACATCCATACCAAACAACATCTGGGTTTCAAAGCTGGGGGGGCTCTGGACAACAGCTTTCCAGAGTTTCATCTGATCAAATCACAGAACATTTCTCAAAGAGCCCC
>NW_027185655.1:72416860-72429866 GCF_028583685.1 Petaurus breviceps papuanus
CCAGAGTTTCATCTGATCAAATCACAGAACATTTCTCAAAGAGCCCCAAAACAAAGCCTGAAATCAGGGTTTATATACCCTTCTCCTGGCTCAGAGAATGTAACAAACTTATTGACTCACTGGTCAATCAAGAAGTACCTACTGAAAAACAAGCCTCCCACCCCAGGCTGCAGGTGCTAAAAATATAATTGGGCAAAATAATAACTAATTGTTTTAATTTCCTCTTCATTGGAGGTAGATTCACCTTTTTCATTTTTGATACTTATAATTACTTAAATAACCCCCTCTCAGAAAAAAGAAATTGTGGACAAGCCATCAACAAAATCCCTAGGGGGAAAAAAATCTCCAAGGGCAGATGGATTTACTATTGAATTTTGTCAAACATTTAAATAACAATTGATCCAAATGCTTTACAAAATATTTGGGAAAATTGGTGGAGTCCTAACAAATTATTTTTATGAAATAAATATGGTACTGATACCTAAATTAGGAAGAGATAAAATGGAGAAAGAAAATTACACCAATTTCCCTCATGAATATAGATGCAAAAAATTTAAATAAAATATTAGCAAAAAGACTACAGAAACATCACAATACTAATCCACTTTGATCAGATAGGATTTATTCCAGGAATGCAAGGATGGTTCAATATTAGGAAAACTATCAATATAATTGATCCTTTCAACAACAAAACTCGTAGAAACCATAACATTGTCTCAATAGATGTAGAAAAGGTATTTGACAAAATATAACACCTACTCCTGTGAAAAAAAATTAGAAAGTATAAGAATAAATGGAATTTTCTTTAAAATAATAAGTAGCATCTATCTAAAACCATCTTTAATATTATATGTAATGGGGATAACTTAGAAGCATTTCCAATAAAATCAGGGGTGAAACAAGATGTCCCCTATCAGACCTCTTATTCAATGTGGTACTAGACATGGCAGCAGTAGCAGTAAGAGAAGAAAAAGAAAATGAAGGAATCAAATTAGGCAAAGAAGAAACTAAGCTATAACTCTTTAGAGATTTTATAGTGATATACTTAGACAATCATAGAGAATCAAGTAAAAAACTACTTGAGATAATAAATAAATTTGGCAAAGTTGTAGGATATAAAATAAACCCACATAAATCCTCACTATTCCTACATGTTTCTAAAAAAAATCCAACAGCAAGAGATAGAAAGAGAAATTTCATTTACATTTGCTGTAGATATTATAAAATATTTGGGAATCTACCTGCCAAAACAAACACAGGACCTATATGAAAACAACTACAAAACACTTTTCACACAAATAAAGTGACATCTAACTAATTGGAAAAACATCAGTTGCTCTTGTGTGGGTTGAGCTAATATTATAAAAATGACAATTTTTTCTAAATTAAATTACATATGTAGTGCCATACCAATCAGCCTATGAAAAATTACTTTATAGAGCTAGAAACCATAATAACAAATTTCAAGGTGGCCTAGCCATACCAGATTTTCAGCTGTATTATAAAGCAGCAGTCATCAAAACTACTAGGTACTGGCTGAGGAATTGAATAATGGATCAGTGGAATAGATTGGGTACCTGAGACTCAGCAGTCAATGACTATAGTAATCTACTATAAACCCAAAGACTCCAGCTTTTCGGATAAGTAAATTAGTGCACTATTTGACAAAAAACTGCTGGGGAAAACTGGAATATTGTATGGTAGAAATTGGGCATAGACCAATATATAACATCATACATCAAAATCAGGTCCAAATGGGGGCATGATCTAGGTGTGAAGACTGATACTGAAAACAATCAAGGAAAGTAAGAAATAGTTTACCTGTCAGATTTATGGAGAAGGGAAGGTTTTATGACCAAACAAGAGTTAGAGAGTACTATAAAATGCAAAATGGATAATTTTGATTACATTAAATAGAAAAGTTTCTGTACAAACAAAGCCAATGTAACCAAGATTAAGAGGGAAGTGGACAATTCCAAAATAATTGTTACAACTAGTTTGTCTATCTGATAAAGTCCCACTTTCTAAAATATACAGAGAATTGAGTCAAATCTATAATAATACAATATAATACAAGTTATTAACTAATGGATCAATGGTCAAAAAATATGAACAGGCTGTTTTCAGAGGAAGCAATTAAATGTACCTATAAGCATAAGAAAAAATGCTCTAAAACACTGAGAAATGCAAATCTACATCTCACCACTCAGATTAGTTAAGATGACAAAAGAGAAAAATGATAAATTCTGAAAAGGATGCAGAAAAATTGTAACACTGTTGCATTGTTGGTGGTGTTGTGAACTGATTCAACGATACCAGAGAGCAATCTGGAACTATGACAAATGGGCTCTTAATAAATGCATAACCTTTGACCCAGCAATACCACTTCTAGGTTTGTACCAAAGAAATCATAGAAGTGGTAAGAAGCCCTGTATGTACAAAAATATTTATATCAGCTCTTTTTGTGGTGGCAAAGAACTGAAAAACAAGGGGATGCCCATCAATTGGGGATTAGCCAAATAAATTGTGGTAGATGAATGTGATGGAATACTATTGTGCTATAAGAAATGAGGAGCAGATGGACTTCACAAAAATCTAGAGAGACTTATACAAACTGACGTTGAGTGAGAAGAGCAGAACCAGAACAAATTTGTACACAATTATCGACACAAGCAATGTGTGACAATTAACTTTGATAGACTGGGCTAGTCTCAGCAATGTAAGGTTATAAGACAATTCCAAAAGACTTGAAAGAGATGTCTATATACAGAGAAAGAACTTTTCTTTCCATTTGTTATAATCTTTCTTTAAAATCTGACTAATGTTTAAAGTAAAGGTATTTGCAGATACTATATTTGATTGCATTCCATCATGGGAGAGGGTGTGTTAAGAGGGACGGGGAGAAAATTTGAAACTCAAAGGACTGTGGAACTGAATCTAGCAAACTAAAAGTAAACAAATAAACTACTTTTTTTATAAATTAAAAAATATTGGAATTAGTTGATCTTTAAATGTTTGGTAACATTCACTTATATATCTGTCTGATCTTGATGCTTTTTTTCTGTATAAAGCTCATTTGTGGCTTGTTCAATCTCTTTTTCTTAAGCATGTTTATTTAGATATTTAATTTCTTATTTTATTAATATATGTAGTTTGTTTTTACAAGTATTCTTCCATTTCATTTAAATTGTCAAATTGATTGACATATAATTGGACCAAAGAACTTCTAATAATTGCTTTTATTTCAAGTTCATTAGTGTTGTATTCATCTTTTTCATTTTTGATACTACTGATTTGGTTTTCTTTTTTATATCATTAAAGTATGGTTTATATATTTTTACTGGGTTTTCCCCTATAAAACCAACTCCTAGTTTTATTTATAAATTTAATGTTTTTCTATTCTATTTTGTTAATCTAACATTTTTAGAATTTTTATTTTGCCCTATGATTTGAAGAGATGTGGGAAGTTTTCATTTATGATTTCTTGAAATATGAAATCTGCATTTTTGGGTCAAAATTTTCAGGTATTCTTATAATTCTTCATTTGATGTTTTATTTTCCTTTAATCAAATGCTTTATTAACTTCTGGTTTACATCATTCGTTTCTGCCAGATATTGAGTTATTAATTTTCTCCCCATTTTTCCCCTAACCATTATCCCAAAATATTATTCCCACAGTATATCCCTTCCTCCAATCCACTGTCTCCCATATCTTCCTCCATTCCCATATCTTCCTCCATACCCTCTTTGACTTTTCCAATAGGCCATGGTGGAACTCTATACCTTGGTGCCTGTATATCTTAGTTCCCAATTACATGCAAAATACCCACCCACACAAACATATATACACACATATACACACATATATACACATATGTATATATACATATATGTATGTGTTTATACATAAATACATGCATACATATACATATACATACACACATGCATATATATATATATGTATTTAAACTTTGGATTCCAGATATATTGCCGTCCTCCGTTGTCACACCACACTTGCTGGGAAGATGAGCAATACAGTATAGGTTGTACATGTGTAGCTTATGCAAAACATTTACATATTAGATATATTGTAAAAAACTGAATATATTTCCCTCCCTCCTATCCCACCTTCTACTTGATCTATTTTCTTTTATTCTGTCCCTTTTCAAATGTTGGTGTTTCCAACTTACCTCCCCCCACTGCCTTCCATTCCACTATCCCGCTCTCATTCCCTTCCCCCCAACTCCCTGTAGGGTGAGATACCCTATGTAAAGTGTATTTCATTTCCTTCCCTAGCCAAATTCAAAAATAATAAGGTTATCCTAAATAACCCATTCCCTTTTGCCTACCTATTCTTCCCCTCCATTGTAGCCATTTTCCCTTACCTCTTCTATATAAGATAGTTTACCCCTTTCTGTCTTTCCCCATCTCTTCTCATTATATTCCTCTCTCGCTGCTTAATTTCACCTTTTAAGTATCATGCCTTCCTATTAAATTGGTCCTTTGCCCTTTATCTATGTATACCTGTAAACATATATACACACATGCACATATGTATTCATATGCCTGTATACCCTCCAATATAGACATATATATTTCTATTCCCTTCAACTATTTTCATACTGAGAAAAGTTTCATCAATTACAATTATCATTTTTCCATGTAGGAATATTGATAGTTCAACTTTGATGAGTTCCTTATGATTTCTTTTCCCTGTTTACCTTCTCATGCTTATCTTGCTTCTTGTATTTGAATGTCAAATTTTCTTTTCAACTCTGTTTTTTTTTCATCAAGAATGCTTGAAAGTCCTCTATTCCACTGAATGACCATATATTCCCCTGAAATATGATTCTCAATTTTGCTGTGTAGATGATTCTTGGGTTTAATCCCATCTCATTTGCACTCCAGAATATCATATTCCAAGCCCTTTGATCCCTCAGTTTAGAAGCTGCCAGATCCTGAGTTATCCTGATTGTAATTCCACAATTTTAAAATTGTTCCTTCCTAGCTGCTTGTAATATACTCTCCTCCATCTGGTAAATTTGGAACCTGGCTATATTATCCCGAGTGGTTTTCTTTTTGGGATCTTTTTCAGGAGGTGATCAGTGGATCCTTTTAACCTCTGTTTTGACCTCTGGTTCTAAAACACCATGGCCATTTTCCTTGAGAATTTCTTGGAGGATGATTTCTAGGTTTTTTTTATCATGGCTTTCAGGTAGTCCAATAATTTTTTAAATTATCTCTTCTGTATATGTTTTCCAGGTCAGTGGTTTCTCCAATGAGATATTTCACATTGCCTTCTATTCTTTCATTACTTTGGATCTGTTTAACAGCATCTTGATTTCTCATAAAGTCATCAGTTTCCATTTGCTCACAGCTAAATTATGAATGAACAAATCTGCTCAGTGAGGTTTTGAGTTTCTTTTTCCATCTGGCAAATTTGGCTTTTTAAGGAATTCTTATCCTCATTGCCTTTTTGAGCCTCTTTTGCTTATTTGAGTTATTCTGTTTTTTAAGGTTTTATGTTCCTCAGTGAGGCTGTTGCCTCTCATTTCATAAGATTCTTGAATCATTATTAGGTGGAGTAGTTCTGACTTCACTGTCTTTCTCCTGTTCCATTTTTTTACTCCTTTTTGTGCCCAAAATAGGAGCCTAATGTTGGATTCTTCTGTTTACTTTTTCTCCTTTGCCTGCTCATGTTGCCACTAAATTACTTGACTTTTTGGCTTTTTACGACAGTAGGACTCTGCTTCCAGCAGGGGAGCTTCATACCAAACGCTCAGGTATTATCACCTGCTTTAGGTATTAATTGGGTGCCCTCTCTGATGCTTCCACATGCTCTGGCAAAGTGGATACTCACCCCAGGACCTCAACCCTAGACTGCAATCCAGATCCAATCAGGTTAAAGCAAGAGTGAGAACTCCTTAGACTGGTCACTTGGTCACCCTACACTCTGCATGACAGGAACTGAAGCTGCCATGTGGCAGAAGCTTAGCTACAGTCCTCAGTGGGTTCTGGTCCTGGGGCCAAAGTCGATGCTGTCCCAACTATGGGTCCCTAATTCCACACTGCACTAACCTCTCCCTTTGTCCTTAGCTTCTATGTGCTGATAAATCTGGAAACAGCCACAGCTTCTGGTTATCTGGAGTCCCTCCATCTGCAGCTAGACAAGCCCAGCCCACCCTGGGTCTAAAACCTAGGGTTGGGGCTGGGGTCAGCTTCCAGAGCACTGCAGCCTGCCAGGCTGTCCTCAGCGGGAAGTTGACTTTTCTATCATTTTGTGTGTCCTGTAGCTTCAATGTTTGTTTAGATTCCCCATTTACATGGATTGTAGGTAGTGATAGCCAGAGCTGTGTGGAGGTCGTATTTCTACACCACCGTCTTTACTCTGCCCCCTGAACAGAAACTTTTCAATGTACCGGTAATGTGAACAAAATTATCCATTTTGTATTTTATAATGCTTTCTAATTCTTGTTTGCTCATAAAGTCTTTCCCTCTAACCAAATCTGAAAGGTAAAGTATTCCTTCTTTTCGAGATTGCTTACAGTATCATCCTTTATACCTAGATCATGTATCCATTTAGACTTGATTTTGGTATATGGTGTTAGATAATTATCTATGCCCAATTTCTGCCACACTATATTCCCCTTTCCCCAGCAGTTTTTGTCAAAGAATGAGTTCTTATCTAAAAAAATTGGGGTCTTTGGATTTTTCAAACAAACTTTTACTATAGTCATTGATTGCTGAGTCTCATGTGACAAATCTATTCCATTGATCCACTACACTATTACTCAGCCAGTACCAAGTAGTTTTGATGACTGCTGCTTTATTATACAGATTAAAACCTGTTATAGCTAGTCCACCTTCCATAGCATTTCTTTTCATTAATTCCCTTGATACTCTGGACAGTTTGTTTTTCCAAATGAATTTTGTTACTATTTTTTCTAGCTCTATAAAGTAGTTTTTTGGTAAATTGATTGGTATGGCACTAAATATTTACTTTAATTTAGGTAAAATTGCCATTTTTCATTATATTAGCTCAACTCAGCTAAAAGCAATTGATATTTTTTCTAATTAGTTAGATCTGACTTTGTTTGTGCGAAAAGTGTTTTGTAGTTGTGACCATATAGGTCCTGAGTTTGTTTGGGCAGATAGATTCCCAAATATTTTATGTCTACAAAAACTTTAAATGGGATTTATCTTTCTATCTCTTGCTGTTGAATTTGATTAGAAATATTCAGGAATGCTGAGGATTTATGTGGGTTTATTTTATATCCTGCATCTTTGCCAAATTTATTTATTATCTCAAGTAGGTTTTTTTTGCTTAATTCTCTAGGATTCTCTAAATATAAAAACATATCTTCAGCAAATAATGATATTTTGAAATTTTCTTTGTATGATCTCATTATTTTGATTTCTTTTTCTTCTCTAATTGATACTACTAACATCTCTAGTACAAGATTGCATAAGAGGGGTGATAGTGGACACCCTTATTTCACCCTTGATCTTATTGGAAATGCTTCTAGCTCATCCCAATTACATATAATATTTACTGATGTTTTAAACAGATAGTACCTATTGTTTTAAGAAAGTCTACATTTATTCCCATATTTTATACTCTTTTTAAAAAGAATGAATGTTTTGTTTTTTCATAAGCCTTTTCTGCATCTATTGAGTTAATCATGTGGTTTCTGCTAATTTTATTGTTGATATGATCAATTGTATTGATGGTTTTCCTAATATTAAACCAACCTTGCATTCCTTGAATAAATCCTACTTGATGAAAGTGTATTATTCTTGTGATAAGTTGCTGTAGTCTTTTAGCTAATATATTATTCAAAATTTTTGCATCTATATTCATGAGGGAGATTGGTCAATAATTTCTTTCTCTGTTTTATCTCTTCTTGATTTATAAATCAGTACCGTATTTGTGTCATAAATTTTGTAGGACTCCTTTTTCACTAATTTTCCTAAATAATTTGAAGAGTACTGGAACTCATTGTTCTTTAAAAATTTGAGAGAGTTCACTAGTAAATTCATCTGGCCCTGGAGATTTTTTCCTAGTAAATTCACTGATGACTTGTTTGATTTCTTTTTTTCTGACATGGGGTTATTTAAGTAATTTCCTTACCCTTCAGTTAATCTGGGCAACTTGTATTTTTGTAAATATTCAACAATTTCACTAATATTGTAAAATTTATGTGCATACAGTTGTAAAAAATAATTCCCTAATTGTTGTTTTGATTTTCTCTTCATTGAAGGCAGACTCACCGTTATCATTTTTTATACTCATCATTTGGTGTTCTTTCTTTTTTTTTTATCATATTGATTAAGGGTCTATCAAATTTTATTGGTGTTTTTCATAAAACCAGCTCTTAGTTTTATTTATTAATTCAGTAGTCTTCTTAATTTCAGTTTAATTAATCTCTCCTTTAGTTTTCAGTATTTCTAATGTAGTATGCAATTGGACATTTTCAATTTGTACTTTTTGTAGCTTTTTCAATTGCATGCCCAATTCATTGACCTCCCTTTTCTCTAATTTATTCATATATGCACTTAGGGATATAAAACTTGCCCCAAGAACTGCCTTACTTGAATCCCACAAATTTTGGTATATTGTCTTATTAGTATCATTCTCTTGAATGAAATTACTGATTGTTTCTATAATTTCTTATTTGACCCACTCATGCTTTAGGATTAAATGTTTTAATTTCCAATTAGTTTTTACTCGACTTTTCCATGGTCCTTTATTGCATATAATTTTTATTGCATCATGATCTGAGAAGGACGTATCTAAAATTTCTGCCTTTATGCACTGAATTATGAGGTTTTTATGACCTAGTACATGGTCAGTTTTTGAGTATGTGCCATGAACTCCTAAGAACAAAGTATATTCCTTTTTATCCCCATTCAGTTTTTTTCAGAGATCTTTCATATCTAGCCTCTAAAATTCTAATCGCCTCCTTAACTTCTTCCTTGTTTATTTTGAGGTTGCATTTATCAATTTCAGAGAGGGGGAGATTAAGGCCCCCCAGTGGCATAGTTTTGCAATCTATTTCTTCCTCTAATTACCTTAACTTCTCCTATAGAAATTTGGATGCAATACCCCTTGGTGCATATATGTTAAGTAATGATATTGCTTTATTCTCGATGGTGCCTTTTAGCAGGATATAGTTTCCTTCCTTGTCTCTTTTAATTAGATCTATTTTTGCTTTTGCTTTCCCTGAGATAAGGATTGCTACCCCTGGTTTTTATTTTTATTTTTTTTTTTACCTTAGCTGAGGAATAATATATTCTACTTCAGCCTTTTACCTTTACCCTATAGGTATCCCTTTGTTACAAATGTGTTTCTTGTAGACAGCATGTTGTAGAATTATGGTTTTAAATCCATTCTGCTATCTGGCTCTGTTTTATGGAG
Source organism: Petaurus breviceps papuanus (assembly GCF_028583685.1). Lineage (NCBI taxonomy): Eukaryota > Metazoa > Chordata > Mammalia > Diprotodontia > Petauridae > Petaurus > Petaurus breviceps. The sequence continues at coordinate 72,426,279 of NW_027185655.1, forward strand.
GATTTCATCCCATTTATATTCACAGTAATGATGATTGTCTGTCTCTTTCTCTCCATCCTATTCCCTTCCATGCTTATGTTTTTGTTTCTTCCTTATCCCTTCCCCTCCTTAAGGGTTTTTCTTTTGACCACCGCCTCCCTCAGTGTTCTCTCCCAATGACCCCCCCCTTCTTTACCTACCCTCTCCCTTTACTACTATTTCCCTCCCCTCTAATCTCCCTTTTTATTCCCCCTTACCCTCTTACTGCCTATAGGACACAATATATTTTTATGCTTATCAGAGTATATTATTCCCCCTTTGGCCCCAAATCAATGAGAGTAAATTTCATACAGTGCTCCTCTCCCTTCCTCCGTTCCCTCGATTTGATGAGTTTTTGTGTCTTTTCTTTTTTTATTATTATTCATTTATTTTTATTTATTTATTTGTTTATTTATTTTTTGGCCTTTTTTGGAGGGCGATCAGGTTTAAGTAACTTGCCCAAGTTTACACGGCTAGTTTTTTTGTGTGGGTGTTAAGTGTCTGAGGCTGGAACCAAACTCAGGGTTCTCCCAACTCTGGGGCCAGATTTTACTCACTTGGCCACCTAGACACCCTTAGTTTTAGTGTCTTTTCACATTAGAATCTACACTTTATCTGATTATGTTTATCCCTCTTTGAATGAGAACCAGTGAGAACAAGGTTCAAATGGTGTTCCCCTCCCTCCTTCTTTCCCCTCTACTATAGTGTGTTTTTATTTCTCTTCATGTGGCATGATTTTCCTTTTTCTTTCTCATCCTTTCCTTTTATCCCATTACAATCTCTTCAACCCTCTTAATAAGGCTTCTCTTTTTTGTAATCAGATTAGTTCATTTATATTCACACCATCTATCTATGTATAAACCTTTTAATTTCATGGTAATTATATAAATTTTGTTATTGATCGTTATCATCTCATATAGGGATGTGGACATTTTGCTCTTTTTGCATCCCGCATGTGTGTGTATGTGTGTCTGTGCATGTGTGCAAGTGTGAGTTTGTGTTTTCCTTGTTTAACTTTGTATGTCTTTTTTGAGTCTTGTAATTGGAGATCAAATTTTCCACTGAGCTCTGGCTTTTTTCATCAGGAAAGTCTGGAAGTCCCTTATTTCATTAAATGACCATCTCCTTGCCTGAAAGATTTTTCTCAGTTTTGCCAGGTAGTTAATCCTTGTTTGCAGTCCTAGCTCTTCTACCCTACAAAATATAAAATTCCAATCCCTCTGATCTTTTAATGTATAAGCTGCTAGGTCCTGTATGATCCTGAGAGTAGATCCATGATATTTGAATTGTTTGTTTTTAGCTGCTTGAAGTATTTTCTCCTTAATCATGTAATTCTGGAATTTGGCTACTATATTTCTGGGAGTTTTCAATTTGGTATCTCTTTCAAGAGGATGCTGGTGAATTCTTTCGATAACTATTTTAGCTTTTGATTCTAGGACTTCATGACAGTTTACTTTGACAATCTCTTGGAGGATGCTGTCCAGGCTGCTTTTTTTCTTCATGTCTTTCCAGAAGACCAATATTTTTTTTTAAGCAATTGGGGTTAAGTAACATGCTCAAGGTTACACGGCCAGTTATTTCTGGGTGTGGTGGTAAGTATCTGACCCCGGATTTGATCCCCAGGTCATCCCAACACTGAAGCTGGTTCTCTTACTCTCTGAGACACCTGTCCACCCATAGACCAATAATTCTTAAGTTGTGTCTCCTGGATCTGTTCTCTGGTTTAGTTGTTTTTCTGATTAGATATTTTACACTTTCTTCAAATTTTTCAATCTTTATGTTTTATTTACTTGACTCTTGGTGCATCATAGAGTGCTGAGCTTCAATTTGACTGATTCTAATTTTTGGTGAATTATTCTCTTCAGTTAGATTTTGAAGGTCCTTTTTAGGGAGGCATTTTCTCCAATTAATTCACTAATTTTACTTTTTAAGGATTTGTTTTCTTCAGTGAGACTTTTTTTTTTTCCAATTTGGTCATTGTACATTTAAATTTGTCTTCTACTTTCCTAATTTAGCTTTAAAAATCTTTCTTGAGCTCTTCCAGGAATTTTTTTGGGGCTTGAGATGAGTTCATATTTCCTTCTGTGGTCTCAGGTGTGAGTATAGAGTCCATGTTGTCTTCTGTTTTTGGTTGTTCTTGATTGCTATAATAAGCTCTAATCAATTTTCTTGCCTTCACCTTCTCCTTCTCAGCTTCCTTCTTTCCCATTGTAATTTTCTATTTCCTAATTTCTCAGCCAGGAAGCTAAGGGCCTGGTTGTTGACTTTGTGTGCTTTAGCCTCTGGGTGTCTAGATTGAGGCCAAGGTCAGGAGACTCAGTGTTTCCCTTGAGTTATGCTGATGCTCACAGAGTACTCTGTGCAGGAGGGGTGTTATGGCCATTTCAGATTTCTGCCTCTATGCCCCTGGTCTACTGATCAGGCAGGCTTTTACTGGTCAGGTGAGGTAGGGCTTGTTGGATCTCCTCTCCCTTTTCTCTTCAGACTCCTTGCTGGCTCAGTTACACCCCTTCTTAATGACTCCCAAGCCTGAGGCTATTTCTTCCACCTCTGGATTTCCCTCTGGATGGGACACTTATCTGTGGGTTTTCTAGGTCAGGGAGGGGAAATCAGAGCAGACAGAGTTTACTTTGTCATTCTGGCTCCTGGAAAATTAGGCAGGCAATTTCTAAACTTCCAGGATGGGTGCTTATAGACCCAGGATAAGTTTCTGTCTGCTCTGGGTGTGCAGAGCCCTGTCTTACCTGGCTCCAATGTATCCTCCCATCCCATTGTTAGATGCTGATGAGAATTGGGGTGGTTGAGTCCTCAGGCTGGGGCTCCTTCTGTACTCTTCTCTCTAGTCTGAGTTGCTGCAGCCCCAACATGCTCCACACTCCCAGTTTCCTGGGCTGGATTCTGGCATGCTCTGTCTCCCAGTGGATTCTGTCACTCCAAAAACTGGTCATATTCACTTTTTAAAGTTTAGTAATGGGATTCACGGAGGAGCTTAGAAAAGTTACTGCTTTCATTCTGCCATCTTGGCTCCACCACCAGAGCCATGGATTCTTAGAGAGAGAAAAAATAAATCCTCAACATTTTGCTTCTTGGAGAAAGAAGAATTCCAATTAAAGTCCTGTAGTTGGAAGACTGGAATCATATCATATTCAGGGGGAAGGAGATAACAGTTTTGCCAACATTTTCCTGATTTTTTCCATAAGCTGCTGAAACACAGCTGGTTGAGGAGAATAGGAAGAACCTTCACCTTAGAACCTTTTACCATCTGAGAGGAGTATTATGAACTATTGATATTTTTTTACTTCAGTATTTTTATGGTTTCTTGTGAGACATTTACATCTTTGGCATTTTATTTGGTGGATGAAATAAGGTCTGCCTTATACCTGATATCCGCAGTATTTGTTTGAGTGTTCATGTATGAATTGAGGATATTGTTTCCAATGTGCAAAAGCCAAAGACAAAAAATATATGTGTTTCATATGGGATCATTTTATATTTTCTATCTATATCTATATCTATCTATCTATATCTATCTATCTATCTATCTATCTATCTATCTATCTATCTATCTAT
>NW_027185655.1:72429876-72509340 GCF_028583685.1 Petaurus breviceps papuanus
TATCTATCTATCTATCTATCTATCTATCTATCTATCTATCTATCTATCTATCTATCTATCTATCTATGAAGACCATAAGACCAAATCTTGCATGTGGGATGTTCAAAACATTGGAGTCCCTAGGTTTGGGATTACAGGTAAAGTGAATGATTCCCTAAATTAACTATTTTAGTTCTAAATCTACAATCTTACTCTTCAAAGTTGAAGACTTCCTCGATCTATTTTCAGATGCTACACTCATTACTTCTAGTCTTCATATTTAACAAATACACCCAGTACAATTTTCTCTTTCTGGTTATTCAATAACAACAGTGTCATATCTCACCATAAATATCTCAGATGGTGATATTGAGTACATGTGAAATTAATTCAAATCCAGTTAGTAAGCTCTGCAGTGGCTTAGAAAAGCTGGGGTGTTATTTATTTATTTATTTATTTTTGGTATTTTAGTTTCAGTAATTCAGTAATATATTCATTCCTGATCCACCCAAAATAAAATTTTCCCACAAAGGGGTTGACAAAATAAATGAGATGGAGGATTTATAGTGTCATAGAAAGAACACTAATTTGGCAGCCAGGAATTGCAGTTTCTAGTATGAATTTGGTCATTAACTAAGGGTGGAAAGATCATTTAAACACTTCAATCTTCCTCATCCCAAAAGTAAGGGGATGAGCCAGTTTAGTGTAGGGGATAGGATGATGATGTTGGAGTAAGGAATATTTGAATTCCGGTTCTTTTGCTTATAGTGACTAGAAAGGCAAGCACAGACAACTCATTTCACTTATCTCAGTCTCATTCTCCTTATCTGGAAAAGGGGGCAAAGACATCTGTTGTATATGCTATCAGTTTCATTCCATCAGAGGTAGTTGTCAGCTGTTATATGTAAAGCGTCAGTCAAATACTCTATATAAAGTGTCATGCAAAATTAAAAGTACTATATGTATTAACTCTTAATATTATGATTTTGTTTACTTCTAATTTTCAGTAGAAAGGACCTTAGGGACCATCAATTCTAACTCTCTCATTTAATAGATGAAGAAATTAGAACCCAGAGAGATAAGTACATTTTCCCCAATAAATGTTAAGGAGACTTGAATTGATGTCTTCATTATAAGGCCAAAACTACCAACTGAATCAGAGATAGAACATATAAATTGGATCATAATTTGGTTGTTACAGGAAACATACTAATGAAGAAATTTCCTTTAACAATGTAGGTTGATACCTTCTTAGAAATTTATTGCTTTAAAATGTTGTGTAGAGCACTGATAAGTTAAGTGACTTGCCAAGGAATATACAATATGTGTCAGAAAAATTATCTGAATTTAGGTCTCCCTGGCTCTGAGTATCATTTTCTATATACTATATTATGCTGCTTCTCAAACACTACGTCATGCTCTCTAAAATTTTCTGACCAGATAATTAAATTAAATTACAGTTTGGATGATTTTTTCTCTTAAAAATTATATACACATTCACACATATATTTATTTTTCCCAAAGAACTATAAACATTAATTATTTTGACATACAGATAACTGCTACCTCATATTTTATTATTTGATGTGATAAAGTCTTTATTGTACTTATTTTAGTAACAATGTGTTGATAGTAAGTGGAAAATGTCAATTTTCCTTCTGTAAAAAGACCCTAAATTTATGTTTCCACCATTAACTTAAACATGGATATTAGTAGATAGATAAAAGATTACATGGAAAATCATGACTGTATCCTATCTATAATTTTGACTAATGAAATGAGTAGGCATTAATATTAAAGGAAAGGTGACTACATCTGCATTAGAAAATCAACACATATATTTGATTTAATTTCAATTTAGTCTTATTAAATCACCATTTATTAAGTACCTATTATATTCTAGACAAAAAAGTGTATGACTTGAGAAGTTTACATCCTTTTGTAACTTGATTTCATAGAAGACACTGCTTCTGTGATGTCAGTACCTACTATGTGCTGGGCGTTCATCTCTTACCTACTAGAGAAAGAATATTTTTAAATTTTCAGTGTATTTGCAACTCAGAAATCAGAAAACACTAAAAATCAGGGCTTGATTTGTTGTTTGTTTATTCTAGTCTTAAGAAAATGGAGAAAAAATGTTAAAAGTTTAAAAATGGGTTGTGACAACTTTTTCTTTCCCCATAGAGCCATTTGTTAAACATTTCCCAGAACAACACTGGGAGTATTCTTCTGATTTCAGTTAATTCTATTTAAATCACAAGTGCAAGTATTAGGACAGGTAAGGATAGGGACTAGATCTGTGGTTTCACTGGAATAGGGTTCTTCTGAGTGAGTATACTCCCTCTACTGATGTGGGTTAACACCTCTTTTGCACCATAGTTTTTGAAAGTTACCTAGGGCACTGACAATTTTTAATTATTTACCCAAAATTGCACAGCCAAAAATGTTTCAGAGGTAGAACTAGTACTCAGCTTTTGCTGCATTTAAAATCTCTTTTTTTTAACCACTATACCATTCTCCCTCTATTTATGACAGAATCATACATAATTCAAAGATATATGGTCAGTTGCTCTATTTGGGCAGTAATTTTCATGACGAAATTACTCAGGCAAGAGCCTGTGAATCATTCCAGTAGTGGATTTTGATAAAGTAATCTAAAGCCAAGAGAAATCTGAATGTGTTGGCTCTCCAGAAAGAACTTCTTATCCTGTTAAGAATTGCAGTTGTGACATGCTACAGGGGAATTTAAAATTAATTTTCTTTTCCTGAGGTGTTCAATATATTTGGGAACACAGATAATTCACAGTTTTCTTTTCTTTTTTTTCTAAATAATGCCACAGAGCCCTTATTTGTGGAGAAGAGAAACATGGGAATCTCGACCACAAGGGCCCAAATTGGGTAATGATTGGAGTGGGAGGGAGAGGGAGAAATTGAGATGACAGGAAAGCAGAACAATTCAACATATTTTTTCAAGAAGACGCTCCACATGACAAATGTTTCTGAAGGTTTAAATACAACTAAAAATAAATGAAAACAAAAACAAAACAAAAACTCATCTGTAGCCTCTGGAAGACATCAGGAAATGACTAAAAAGGGATACTATCCATATAATTATGGTGGAAGCAGGTTACTCTGGGAGGACAGAGAAACTCTTTATCATTTGTTGACCTATTAAATCTGATCCTTCTAGGTATGTGGCCTTTTCACATATTACAGCTACTTGAAACTACAGGTAAGATTTGAGCATAGGTGGATACCAAAGTAAATGGGTGGCCCTGAAAATGACTTGGCAAGCCCTCACACCAAAATTGTTAGATCTCCCTAAATACCTCATGTACCCACAATCGGCTAAACATGTTGAGGATACTCTATATGCCCCAAACTCAGTGGAAAGTTAAGAGGTTTTCTACTCCCCCACTTGAATATATCTCCTAGAGGAATGGGTGAATGATGATAATTTGTTCCAACAACCACAAAGACAGCTGGAACAAGTGTTATGGAGCTCTTAGGGCTTGGTCAGACATTTAAGACAACAAAACCATCCAAAGCATCCGGGCCACCTCCAGTCATTTTGTCTTTTGTCTTGCCACTGGAATTCAATGACTCTGGAAGAATGAGTAAGGGTAAAGACATTATGGATATCTGCCCTACTCAAATCCAATTCATGCACAAGTCAAGACATAACCCATGATATCATTGGTCTTCTTGAAAAATCAAGGATGGACAATAATTCTGATCCTAAGTTTTCTAAATTTAAGAGAAGAAAGGTCAATAAAAGAAGTATCTGAAAAGTAGGCAAAGATAGGTAATGTCACAGAATTAGGGGATTTGACAACATGAATTTGTTCTTTCTTGTGCATGATAAAAATGCATATACATTTGCTGTAACAAATGATGCGATGCATAACAGCATTACTCCTACTTTTTACTGATTGTTCTGTTGTAAATTCACATGCTGGTCTAATAACAGACTACAATTTGATCTCAGTTGTAATGTCCTATTTAGCAGATACAGAGATATAATTATTATTTATAGTATTGATCAAAATTTATATTCTGGGTTAAATGAGAAATATTATTTCAGGGAGAGAAAGAAGAGAATTGCAGGCAACTGAGGTCAGGGTAATTAGATTAAAATAAAAACATGTGCCAGATTACTAACAATTACAGAAATTGAAATGTGACATATTGACATCTCACAGTTGATTCATCCATCAGATTTACAAAATTAACAACAATAGCAAAAATTAATATGATTAATGATAGGAAGGACTGTGAGAAAAACAGACATTAATGCATTGTTGATGGAGCAGGAATTGGTCAAGCCATGCTGTGAAATATTTTGAAATAATGTTTGCAAAGTATCTAAACTTTGAAACTCTGGGCTTATACTGCCACACTTCCTCAAAAAAAAAAAAAGAGAAACAGAATCTATATGTATAACAATATTTATACTAACTCTTTCTTGTTTTGTCAAAGAACTAATTAATTATTGGGGTGCCTTAAATATGGATGGAGAATGTCTAAATAAAATATGGCATATGGATGTAATGTAATGATTTTATGCTTTAAAATGATGAAAGAGATGGTTTCAGACAAACCTGAGAACAGTTAAACGAACTGAGGAAAAGTGAAATATCAAGTGAAATATCAAGAACAATTTTTGCACTAAAAAACATTGTCAAAATAAAAAATTGAAAAAGACTTAAAAATTTTCATCAGTGAATAGCCAAACATGATTCCAGAGAACCAGCAAAGCATGCTACCCACCACTGACATGGAAGTGATAGATTCAGTATGAAGAATATGCCATTAATTTTTAAAAATAATAATTGGAAGAATTGATTTTGTCTATTTATTATGTCTATTTATTATTAAGGTTTTGTTTTCATTTTTATTCACTAAGTGTGAATGAGGCAGAAGAGAGATTTAAGAAATACTTGTTAATTGAATAAAATTAATTAAAAAGAAAAAAATTAATAATTGGCATGTGGGGCCAAGGTATTAAATTCGATTGGTGACCTAAATTGCACAGAGCCCCAAATTAAAAAATAGAATTGACTCCAAGGTAACATTCAGAATTATTCTTAGTGTTTTTCTAAACATATGTGAAGTTCTGTGATCCAATTTCTATTACAATTATCTCTTACTCCAGAATCTCTTACTCCTTTCCTTCTTATTCTGCTTACCCTTTCTTATTACTTCTCACATTTCCCATTTTTATTCTCTGCTAAGAAGATAGAAGACACTTTTTCTAGAAATGAGAAAATGGGTATCTTTCTACACAGTCACCTTTATTTTGGGTGGTGGTAGAAGGAGAAGTGGGATAATAATACGCAGGTGTGTGTGTGTGTGTGTGTATGTGTGTTTGTGTGTGTGTGTGTGTGTGTGTGTTTAGAATAGGATAGAGTATTGACTTTGGAGTCAGAAAGACCTGTGTTCACATCTCACCTCTGATACATATTGCCTGAGTGGCTCTAAGAAAATCACTTAATCTCTCAATCAACTAGACAATTCTATGAAACTATCAATTACAGAGAAGGTACTATTTCCTAACCTTGGGGTTTCCTATTTCCTATAGGCATGACACACTGTTCTCCTATATTTCCTTTAGGTTATTCTAAAGTTAATAGTAACTTTTCTACCTTATTTAGCTTTGCTTTATGCTTGTTCTTGTCCCTATTCACCAAAATAATAATAATAATAATAATAAATTTTAAAAATAACGCCATCAATAAATCGTAAATGGGAATTTGTTTTTCATTCAGGAACTGAGGAAATGTTTTCCCTAAATTTCTATAGGACAACAAAATACTTCTGAATTTAGAATTATGGAGAGTAAATATCTTGACATATCATTAAATAGTTCTATGCTGATCTTTCAGTGAATTACATAGATTTATCCTATAATTATATCAACATACAAACATATTATCTGAGGATCTGCCCACTGATTATAAGATTCAAGTGATAAAATGGTTATGAAAGAACTTAGAAACCATAAATTTAGATTATGATTTAGTTTATCCCTGTAACAGTGAAGACATGCTCCAATGTCTTATAATAGAAATGAGCAATTTATTATCAAGAAAGAATCTGATTCATTATCCCTCAATACATTAATATTGGGAATTACATTCTCCCAACCTCCATTCTTAATATTCCAATTTTTACTATCATTCACCCATTTAAAGTCAACAAAACTCTCATATGTTCTGTATTCATTTAGAATATACTTATTTGTCTACAAACTATTGTAGATTCCAGTATTTCTACTCCTTTCTCAACTTTGAAACTTTACTCAATAGACACTAATGTTTTAAAAAAATCAGACTGATCTGGGATAAAAAATATTGTTAATATGAGGAATTTCATAATATGAGTAAATTTGATCTGAATGTTTGATGATTTATTCTGCCATGACTTGTTATTCTTTGCTGAGGATAAAGATGCTGAACTATTCCTTCTTCTGTAGATTCACTGTGGCTATGTGAGTTGAATGGATATTTAGTTTTCATTTTATGATACTGAAAAGCAATAACTGAGGTAGCTTTATATAACCTCTCTGCATTGCTATAAGATAAATGGCTTCAGAAATTTACCCAAATATAGTCTCTGATTATAATAAATATCAAAGTAATGGCTTGTAAGCATTTACTAACAAAAATTAATCTGGGTTCTTATCTTTGATTATTGCTTGCTTTAATATAAAAAGAATTCTCAATCTAAACCATATTGGAACTCCATTCCACATACAGATCATGCAGATCACAAATCCTTCACACAACAAAGATGTTCTTAATGACTTGCAATGAAAAAAAAATCATCTCCTGCCTTCCTAGCCTTTGTTGAGTCTCTTTAAACTTTGCCGAGCTAGTCCTCTGACTAGACACATAATCCATCATCACACTCTTGTTTTGTTGCATCTGTCAGAGCTTGTGCTTGACTTTTATTGCCTCTGAATTTTTAACTATTTTCAATTAAAATGTATTGATATATTTTGTTTTTAAAGAACCTTCATTTCCAAATATATCAACCCCATGCTACCAAGTAAGCCAGCCCTTCTAATAAAAAAAAACTGTCATATGAACAAAATATGATAATATTTGCAGCATCCCACACCTACAGGCTGCTTCCCTTTGCAAGGAAAGTAGGAAAGTGCATTTTCACATATGTTCTATGTAACCAACCAATTATATAATAGTTGCACATGGTTTAGTTTTACTCATTAATTCTTTACATTAACATTGTTATCATTTTTCATGATTAATAATAATAATGTTATTATATTTTAAAATAGACCATGGAATCAGTCTTAAGAAAAAAAAAATATATAGGTACAATTTAGAGGTTCCCCATTCCAAAAATATACCCAGTAACTATGTTTTATCAGGCTCTGATATTCCATCAACTTTAAAATGCTACAATCCCAGAGAGAAGTGACAGATATTAATTTTACTTCATATTAGAACTATTTCTGTCTTCTTGCTACCTTAAAAATTTGGATCAATCATAGAAGGCTTTATTACATGCCAGATGTCTTCTTCAGATCCTGGAAGTTGTAGGGTGGATCAACACGTTTTTTGTTTTGAATTACAGAGTCTGAATACAGATTGAAGAAAGCTAGTTCCTCTCTCTCTCTCTCTCTCTCTCTCTCTCTCTCCCTTCCTCTCTCTCTCTCTTCTTTCTTCTCTCTCTCTCATTTTCATTTTCCTTTGTTTTGTTTCTTCTTTCCTGTTATTCATTCCATTGCTTATTATATATATACACATGTATATGTGTGTGTGTGTGTGTGTGTATATATATATATATATATGTATATATTACAATTTGAGTAATGCTTAAGGTGAAGGCATATGTAGAACCTATATAGGATTGCATGCCTCCATGGGATGAAGGGAGAAAGAGAGGGATGGGAAATACTTGGAACTTAAAAGCTTGTTGAACTGAATGTTGTAAACTAATAGTGAATCATTTTTTAAAATTTAAAAGAAATCTTTATTTTTTCCTCACCAACAATACACAACTTCTCCCATGCCCTCTGGTACTGTAGAACAAATGGAAGAGTAGAGCATTTAATCTTTACCACTTCTTCCAGAACCTTCCTCCTCTTATCGTCATACAGAAATCTTTCCTCCTTTTATATTTACTCCATCCCTATATATCATCCTATACAGACAGATTTTATTATCTGACAGTGATTGAGTTAGAGGGAAAATTGAGGGTCAGGGAGTAAAATCTGTCTGTATTAGATGATATGTTTTTTTTATAAGCAATTGGTGTTAAGTAACTTGCTCAAAGTTACACGGCCAGTTATTATTCGGTGTGGTGCTAAGTATCTGAGCCTGGATATGATCCCCAGGTTATCCCGACACTGGGCCCAGTGCTCTTACTTGCTGAGCCACCTGGCCAGCCTAGATGATATATCTTGGGGGAGTAAATCTCAGTTTTTTTTAGGTTGGAAAAAGTCTCACCCTCACTTACTATTAACTCTGCCATTCTAAAATTAGATTTAGGGAGTTATTTTATAATCCTTTTGGGGGGGGTATTCTTAGAGTTCAACTGGGTTGCCTATAATCCACCATGTTGGCTCCCAAGCAAAATATATTGAAATGAAAGTACTAATAACTGTCAAAGTCAATTTACTAAGTTTTGAGTTCTGGTTACGATAACAACTCTCAAATAATATTTTTGCTAAACATCAAATAGTTTAGTTTTTGTAATTAAACTATTGCATTCATGAGTTGCGATGCTCAGAATAATATATAAACATTTTTTGAAACCAGTACATGATTTTAAGGACAAAATAGAATTGGTATAATTAACATGAAATGTAACTCATTTCACACTTTTGTTTAAAAAAAAAAGCTCCCTTTCAAAACACTCTGTGTCATACATCTTCAAGGCAAGAAGCCATTTATTTTTCTTCACCTAGTTTCAAAAGTCCCTAATGCATTCTGTTTGGAAGACTGCAGAATATAATGATTACTGTACAAGATTATAGGAAAATCCATTTTTGTTTGCTTTAGAAGTTCACATTGTCTACAAAGATATGGCCTACTTTATGCAAATAGTTTGAAAAATCAAAAGGAGGAATATTATGTAGATATTTCAACCTTCAAGGAAAGATGCATTGTTAACCCATGAAATAGAGTTCCTGTAACTGAAAAAAAAAAAAAATGCCTAACCTGGACTGTGTTATCCTTCACAGACTGTCTGTTCCTAGCATTACCATAATGATCATAGAATATAGGCCCTGTAGGATGCAAAATCAGAAGAAGTTTGGCTATAGGAGGAAAAAAGTCTCAATTGGAAGTGAAAAAAACCTGTATTTCAGTCCCATTTACCAGTTGGGTAAATGACATTATTACTTTAAAATCCTTACTAAGTCACAGTTTTCTCATCTGTAATATGGAAATGAAAATACTTATAATAACATAATACCTGACAGCTTTATTGTTTTCAAGAATATATACATGTGTATGTATATGCTTATTTGTATATGTATACATATATTATCTACACAGCCTTACATGTGTGTATAAGAATTTACACACATATGTATATGTAATCTGCATGTATGTAAATACACACAAATATGTTATTGCCAGAAAACTATGATCTTCCATTATTGTTGTTATTAAATAAATTACCTCATAATGAAATCTGAGTAATTCTTTGGTTCCTTTACTCAATATAGACAAAAATATACAAGTGACGATGTAAGTTACTATATAACATGAATTCATCAAACCACCATCCTTACAGGCACCTAGTTTCATAACCTTGCAGTTGTGTTTGACTCTTTATTACCTATTTATTAGGCCTTGTAGCTTATTAGCTCCAAAGGCTTGTTACTCCTATTTTCAAAACTTCTCTCTCCATCTCCTCCTTTACCATACATCATACCCTCATTACCAGTGGCATTGATTTACACAATAGTCCAATAATTGTTCTTCCTATAGTATCTCCCCACTCCAGACTATCCTTCATATAGCTGTCAATTCATATGATGCACAGATATCATATAATTACAACAATAAATAAACAAAAACCATTATTGCCTTGAGGATTAAATGCATAAATATTTTTATTGTTATCTAAAGTACTCTTCAAATGAGTTCCCATTTTATTGATCTTTTACTAGTCTTTTTATTTTCTATTGCTGACGTTCCAACATATTCTGTTTAAGTCAGACTGGTATGGTAGCTGCCCCTTATACAGATCATTTGTTACATCTTCAATTTCTACTCATTTGCACAAGTGGTCTCTTACGTCTTACATTCCTTACTTCTATAAAATAGAATAACTATTTTTTATTAAAACACAGCTTATGTATTATTTCTTACCTGAAGTTTTTCTTGCTATACTGTTATTAACATTTTATTTTTCTTAAATTTTTAAATGTTTTCTCTATTTATTATTTTTAGCTTAAAACATTCATTTCCAGAAGATTTTGAGTTCCAAATTTTCCCTCCATTTTCTCCTACCCACTCCTCAAGATGGCAAGCATACTGATGACTCCTTCCCCCAGTCTACCCTCTATTCTATCTCTCCCTATTTCCCATTTCCACTCTTCCCCCTTTACTTTCTAATAGGGCAAGATGGATTTCTATACCCCATTGGTTGTATAACTTGTTTCCCAGTTCCATGTAAAAACAATTTTTAATATTTTTTTAAAACTTTGAGTTTCAAATTCTCTCCCTTCTCTCTTCACACACCACTATTGAGAAGAAAAGCAATTGAATATAGGTTATGCATGTGTAGTTATGCAAAACATTTCCTTAGTAATCATATTGTGAAAGACTAACTATATTTTCCTCCATCCTATCCCATTCCCCACTTACTCTATTTTCTCCTTTGATCATGTCCTATTTCAAATATGTTTGCCTACAACTACCCCATCCCTCAATCTGCCCTCCCCTCAATCATCATCAGTTTCATGCCCTTCCCCATCCCTTCCTGTAGGGTAAGATGCCCAACTGAATGTGTATGTTTTTCCTTCTTTAAGCAAAATCCGATGAAAGTAAGGTAGACTCATTCTCTTTCACCACCCTGCTCTTCCTCTCTATTGTAACAGTTTTCTCTTGCTGTTTTCATGTGAGATAATTTACCTTATTCTATTTCTACCTTTCTCCTTCTCCCAATATATTCCTCTCTCACCTCTTAATTTTATTTTTTAGATATCCTACCTTCATATTCAACTCACCCTGTTTCCTCTCTCTATGTATACACATATTCATAAACACACAAACACATATATGTTTCCTTCAACTATCTAATACTGAGAAAAATGTGTAATATGAGTTACAAATATTGTATTTCCATTTAGGAATGTAAACAGCTCAGGTTTAAACAGTTCTTTATGATTTCTTTTTCCTGTTTACATTATCATGCTTCTCTTTCTTCTTTTACTTGAAATTCAAATTTTCTGTTCAGCTAAGCTATTTTTCATAAACAGTGCTTGAAAGTCTTCTATTTTATTGAATATTCATTTTTTCCTGTGAAGTATTACACTCATTTTTCTGGGTAGGTTATTCTTGATTTCAATACTAGCTTCTTTGGCCTCTGGAATATCTTATTTCAAGTCCTTGGATCCCATAATATAGAAGTTGCTATATCTTGTGTTATCCCGATTGTTTTCCACAATACTCAAATGATTTCTTTCTGACTGCTAGTAATATTTTCTCCTCTGCTTGAGAACTATGGAATTTGATTATAATTTTCTTAGGAGTATTCTTTAGCAGATTTTTCCATTATGATGTTTTGCATTTTCTGTTCTTTTTTATTTTTCATATCTCTTTTACAAATTCTTGATTTCTCATGAAGTCATTAGATTTCTTTTTTTTTTTTTATTCTAATGTTGAAGGAATTATTTTCTTCATTGAGCATTTGAACTTCCTTTTCCATCTGGCCAAATTGGCTGTTTTATGTATTCTTCTCTTTATCAAAATTTTGGACCTCTTTCATCTTTTGAGTTACTCTTTTTTAAGGTGTTATTTTCTTCAGTATTTTGGGGTCCTCTTTAATAACCTGTTGATTAATAATTCATTATTTTCTTGCATCACTCTTATTTCTCTTTCAAGTTTTCCCTCTACTTCTCTTGCTTGATTTTCAAAATCCGTTTGAGCTCCTCCATGTCCTGAAAACAATTCACATTTTTTTCTTGTTGGCTTTTGATGCAGGAGTTTTGACTTTGTTGTCTATGTTTTGATCTTCTTCATCACCAAAGAAAGATTCTATAGCCTGATTTTATTTCCTGTGTTTTTTCATCTTGAAGCAGTCAATTACTAGACTTTTGAGCTCTTTGCCAAGGTAGAATGGCTTCCAGAGTGGAGAGGGCTCTGTTCCAAATTTCTGGGGTTTTGTGCATATGTTGTCAGAGTTACTTCTAGTCATTTGCTTCAGAACTCTTTGGAAATTTACCTCTTCACATCCACCACAAGCTCTGACACACAAACACTCCTTCTCACACCAGGAGCAGCACCCAAGACTCCCACCCAGATTGAAGCAGGACAAAGCAAGGGAATTTTGCCTCAGCACCAATAAGGGATTCCTTCAATTGCCCCCTTAATAGACTTGTTTCCCCCATCATTTGGGGGTGCCCTGCTCTAGAAGCAGCAGCTGCTGCTGATGCTGTTACTTCCACCACAGCCACCTTTACCTCCACCACCATGGGGGCAGAGGTTGGACCACACTCTTCTCTCACCTAGATCCAACAGGATTTCCCTACTGACCTTTCACTGTCTCTTTTACATCTGCTTGATAAGAAGTTTGGAAACCACCACAGCTGCCAGTTTTTCAGTCCCCTGATGTCTGCTCTGCCTGTCTGTTCTGTCAATCTGTGTTGGCATCGTCCATGCAAGAGTGCACTCCATTCCCAGTCTTTACTTTAGTGTTCCAGGCTCTCTTCAGCTGGAGATGTATTTCACTCTGCCATTGCTTGGGGTTCTGTAACTCTAAAATTGGTTTAGAATCATTTTTTTAGGTATTGGAGGTGATAGGTGGATGAGTTCAAGCATGTTCCTGCTTTTACTCTGTCATCTTGGTTCTACTCTGCCCACCCTTGAAAATGCATATGCTTTATATACTCCTATATTTCTTTGACTTATTTTTATATCTTTTCTATTTATTTATGTATATGACATATTACTCCAACAGAAATATATACCTTAAGTAGAGGGATGATTCTGATTCCCTCTTTATATTCCCAATATCTAGCAAAGCACTTTGCTCATAATAAAATTATCTCAGTAAATGCTTTTTAATTGAATAAGTGAATCATACCGAAAACCTGTTAGAGTGTAGTATAGTGTTGTGACACTCTGATCTTATGGATAAAAATATCAAATTGTCCTTTTTTGTAAATACCAATATCCAAGAAATTGGGATCATTTTACTGAATTGCCCAATCACTAAAGAGTCTGATAAAACCATGCATAAGTGAATTGTCAAACTTCCAAAAAGGTGGACTTCATCATTCTAGGAATCTTTAATCCTGAAACAGATTACCTTATATGTGAGTAATTACTGACCTCATAACAAATTGAACAGAATAATGCACCAAGTCTGCTGCTCAGAGGACAATACTTAATGTGGACATATCCCAAATAGACAATGCGTATTAGTGGTTTCTTCAATAAAAATCCCACAATATATTTATTTAAACTGCCCATAAATAGTTCACTTTAAAAAAAACATACACTGAAACAAACTTTGGAGCTGCAGAACCCACAAAATGGCACAGAGAAGCTAACTTCCCACTGAGGATACCCCAGCAGGCCTGCAGGAATCTATCACAGTGTTCTGGGAGCCGATTGCAGCAGCACGCAGAGGCTTTAGCCCCTCACCAGCCACTTGCCTGAGGGACTCCAGATCATCAGCATCTGTGGCCATTTCCAGATTTACCAACACACAGATACGAAGGACAAAGTGAGAGGTCAGTGCAGTCTGGTCTTTGGGACCAGTTAGTGGGAGGGCATGGGTTTTGCCCTCTGGGGCGAGAAGCCGCTGAGGCGCCAGCACAGCCAGCCAGCTCCATGTGGCGGCTTAAGCTCCTGGCCTGCAGAGTGTAGGGGGACCAACCACCAGTCTGAGGGGTAATTGCTCTTGTTTTAACCTGCTTGGATCTGGATTGCAGTCTAGGATGGAGGTCCTGGGGTATATGTCCAGCTTGCCAGAGCCTGTGGAGACCTCAGAGAGAGCAACCATGTAATACCTCTGGCAACTGAGAAAACCCCAGATTTTTGGAAGAAAGCTCTCCTCTCTGGTGGCAGAGTCCTACTGTGGCAAAAAGCCCAGGGGTCAAGTGACTGAGGGGTGACATGACCAAGAAAAGGAAACAAAGCAGACAGAAAATTCTAACATTACATTACTATTTGGGGGACAAAAAGGAGCAAAGCTCCTTTCCTGGAATAGGAGGAAGACAGTGAAGTCAGAACTCCTGCACCAAAATCTTCAAAGGAAAATACGAGTTGGTTCCAGCCCATAGAGGACCTTAAGAAGCAGATAAGAGAAGTGGAGGAAAAACTGGGAAGAGAAATGAGAACCATGCAAGAAAATTATGAAATGAGAGTCAACAGCCTGACTGAGGAAAATAATATCTTAAAAAACAGACTGACTCAAATGGCAAAAGAGGCTCAAAAAGGCAATGAGGAGAAGAATGCCTTAAAAAGTCGAATTTGCCACATGGAAAAAGAATCTCAAAAGCTCAATGAGGAGAACCATGGATTCAGAATTAGACTGGAGCAAATGAAAGCCAATGACTTTATGAGAAATCAAGATGCTGTTAAACAGATACAAACAAATGAAAAAATAGAAGGCAATGTGAAATATCTCATGGGAAAAATCACTGACCTAGAAAATAGATCCAGGAGAGATAACTTAAAAATTATTGGACTACCTGAAAGCCATGATCAAAGTAAGAAGTTAGAAGTCATCCTCCAGGAAGCTCTCTAAGAAAACAGCTCTGATGTTTTAGAATCAGAGGGCAAAATAGAGTTAGAAAGAATCCACCGATCACCTCCTGAAAAAGATCCCAAAAAGAAAACTCCTAGGAATATTATAGCCAGGTTCCGGAATTCCCAGATTAAGGAGAGAATATTACAAGCAGCCAGGAAGAAACAATTTGAATATTGTGGAAACACAATCAGGATAACCCAGGATCTGGCAGCTTCTACACTGAGGGATCGAAGGGCTTGGAATATGATATTCTGGAGGGCAAAGGAGCTGGGATTAAAACCAAGAGTCACCTACGCAGCAAAACTGAGTATCACGGTTCAGGGAAAAATGTGGTCATTCAGTGGAATAGAGGACTTTCAAGCATTCTTGCTGAAGAAAAAAACAGAGTTGAAGAGAAAATTTGATATTCAGATACAAGAAGCAAGGGAAACATGAGAAGGTTAACAGGGAAAAGAAATCATAAGGAACTTATCAAAGTTGAACTATTAACATTCCTACATGGAAAAACAATAATTGTAACTTATGAAAATTTTCTCAGTAGTTGAAGGGAATAGTAACATACACACACACACATATACATGTATATATGTCTATACATGAGGGTATATGGGCATATGAATACATATGTGAATGTGAGTATATATGTTTACAGGTATACTTAGATAGAGGGCACAGGAACAATGTAACAGGAAGAGATGATACTTGAAAGGTGAAATTAAGAGAGAGGTCAGAAAGGAATATAATGAGAGGAGATGGGGAGAGACAGAATATAGGGGAAGAATAGTAAGGCAAAAGAGAATGGGTCAACCTTATTTCCATTTAATTTGGTTTGAAGAGGGAATGAAATACGCACCAAGTAGTGTATCTCACCCTACAGGAGAGTGTGTGGGGGGGGAACGGAGATGAGACGGGGGATGATGGAAAGGAGGGCAGGCTGGGGGGGGGAGGGAAGTTGGAAGCACCCACTTTGAAAAGGGACGGGTTCAAAGTAGAGAATAGAAAAAGTGGGAGGTGGCATAGGAGGGAGGGAAATAGAGTCAGTCTTTTACAATATATCTACTATGTTATTGTTTTGCATTAGCTACACATGTACTACCTATACTGAACTGCTTATCTTCCCAGTAACGGTGGGTGACAAGAGAGGAAGGGAATGAATCTGAATCCAAAGTTTTAAAATCAAATATTCTATTTTGTATGTATATGTGTGTATACTATTATCAATACTATTTTACATGTAATTGGGAAATAAGATATACAGGCACTGGGGCATAGAGATCCACTGGAAAAGTTGAAAGGGGTATGGGAGAAGATATGGGAGAGAGCAGATTGGAGGAGGGGATATCCTGTGGGACTGCTATTATGGGGTGGTGGGTAGGGGAAAAACGGGGAGAAAATTTGTAACTCAAAATCTGGTGGAAATGAATGATGTAAATCAGAAGTTAATAAAGAATTAAAAAAAAAAAACATACGCCGGAGAGATACATTTATCAAAACCCATTGCTTCACAATTCCTGGTATGACATTTAAATTCGAAAAAGTTCGTGATAATAACTAGAATGCATTTACTATCATATAAAAAGTAGAAGGGCTTAAAATGATGCACATATTTTGTTACTGGGAATTGCTAAATGTTTCTTTGGATTAATAACTGCTAATGAATTTCAGCAAAATCAGACAACTGCTTTAATATTCTTAAATTCTTTGTGTTAATGCAAATACTAATGTAAATTCTATCCATAAAAGCCAATATCAATTTTATCAGTAGTCAACTGGGCCTATTGTCAGTACAAACTGCAAAAAAATTTAGCAAATATATTTTGCTTCCTCTTGTGGAATTTGGAGCATTTACTTCTTAAAATTTATAATCATGAAAGGAGGCAAGGAGAAAGAGGACACAGGCAACCAGACAGCTAGGATTGTGAGTGCTTTAGGGAAAGCCCAAGCAGTGGGAAGGCTTTAGAATGGTATTGCTTTCCACAGTGCTATTGTGTACATATCTTTTTTTGTGGCTATTATGAATTTGGCTTTCTAGTGTTGGATTTTGGCTTTCTTGTGTCTGAATAAATGTTTTTGTTTGGTCTTTGGTATGGAGAGTCTGTTATATTTTGTGATTCAGAACTACATTAGTATATTCGTAGTTATTGTTTAGGCTGTGAATATCGCCTTAGCAATACATTTGGTGTCAGAAACAGAATCACAAGGCATCAGATCTCTATTTGGTGGCAGAAGGATTTCAGAGGAAGAAATGGATATCCCAGAATAGGAGAATTTACCTTAATCCTCCCATTGCTACTGAAGGGAGAACACAGAGATTTAGAAAGATGCTTTCAAGGAAAAACCATCAAATCAGGAAAAATCTGGCATTAGTGTGTAGAAGAGGTTGGATCTTACTAACTGGTTGCTGCATTATATGTAAAACAGAGAAAAACTACTGCAGGAAATAGCTCAGATGGACAGGGAATTGGCTGGTTTGCATGGGAATTCTCAGCATTAGAGCTTTTCTTGAGAAGAGCAAGCTGAAGGATCTCGGGTGTTAAAAGAACAAATTGCTGTTTGTAGCTGGCTGGTTTACATGAGAAATTTTCTGCTCATTTATCTAGAAAGAAGCAAAACCCTAGCAAAAAGAAGGTGCATGTAGTGCTGGCAAAGGCTGAGTCTAGCTGCTCCAATGACTGTCAGAAAAATGTCTGCGTGGAAAATGAAACAAAGTTAGGTGAGGAAGTTTTTACAAGGGCAGATTTTTGGCCCATATTAAGGAGAAAGCAGTAGAACCAGTGGGGTCATGCTGTGTTTAGTGAGGTAATTGAGAATTTTACTCAGCAGGTTACTGATATATTAAGTCAATTAACCCAAAGGATGGGAGAATTGGTAGTGTCTTGGATGGTGAGAATCAGTGATGCAGGGGTCAGTTTGGTAGATAGCATGCATTGCTTGAAATTTATAGGTATTAGTCATAATCCTTTTGTATAGAAAGACTTTTGATAGCATCATATGTTAGGAGGTAACAATATGACCAATCTGTTAGATTTAGCAGCAGATGGATGCAATAGAAAATATGTTGCTGACTCTATTTGGCCGAGTGGAGATAGAGCCAGGTATTTACTTAGGGATTATATGAGAAGGTTAAAGGGAAAGGTATGAAAACTACTATCATGGTCACAGATGATGATGCTTATCACGGTATTCCCTTAGCAGTATCTCATAAAAATATCATGTTGAATAAAACTTCTCCTGCTTATAAGCACCTTATTCTAACCCTACTAAGTAAGGAGATTAAGACACCCTCTTTCAGAGGTGCTGGATAAAATTTCATAGTTATTTGACTTAGGGGAATGGCAAAAAGATAAGTGTCCTCAAGAGAGAAGAGTACATTGCCAGTGGATTCAAAGTCAGAATAGATTGGCAAGAAATGATTTGTTTACTTGCTCTGTTGAGAGCAGGGGTAAATTTTGGAAGAATTTATTGTATTCCAACTAATTACCTACACAAAATTTATCAAGAAAAAGGGTTTAATAGTAGACAGAATAGGGAAGTAAAAATTGGCCCTACAGATTCTCCTGAATCCTTGTATCTGAGTTCCTCACACCTTCAGGAAGAATAGGAAATTGGCCAAACTCCAGCTCAGATTCAAGAAATACACAGACAGGATTATAGATCCCATATCTGTTTATCCATGTAATGGAAAATGGATCAAATATTGTAACAAGAACATTAATAGATACTGGGCTGGAGGCCTCCCTTATATGTGGGTGCAATGCCATGCACAGATGCTTTCCAGAAAAATGCTACTGTGAACAGCTTTTAAGGTTCTGATTACACAGTATAGTGATCACTTCATTTATTCCATGACAAATCAAAGGAAACTTTGACAAAAAATTAAGGTAAAGCATTCATAATATTATCACAGGAAATCACAATATAATATCAAAGTACAACAGTCAAAGTATTCCACTCAAGGGGTAACTGTTAACTCAATCAGTCACTTATCAGTAGCAATCATATAATACAATATAATATTCACAACATGGTCTCAAAGTAAAATACTCACTCTTAAGTTAACTCAGTCACTTATTCAGCAAAGTCTTCCATTCTTGGGGCAAAGTCTTGATTAAATTAATAAATCACTTTTTCATCAATCAATTACTAAGTATCATAACAAACCCCTCCACCCCTTAGGTCACTAGTAAACTCTAATTACATAATTACTCAGTACCCAAGAAGAGGTCTTTTCATCTTGATTTGGGGCCCATTCTCAGATTCCCTGGATATCCTTCCATGGTCCCAGATTCTACCTAGATTCACCAGACTGTCACCTGGGTTCAATGGCAGACAGCTACCGTTTTCTTGACCAGCTCTCTGCACAGGTCCTGCTCAACACTGAAGTTCACAGGGTCTATTCCTGTCAGATCCTTCACCATTTCTACTCCAGGGAATTCAAGGCTCAACCAAAAAAGTCTCAGCATCCCACTCATGCTTTAGTGACTTGTGCTCCAGTCTCCTGGCTCCTGGTTCCTGGATCGTGCCTCTAGACTCCAGGCTCCTGGGCTCCTGGGCTCTAGGCTCAGTGCTCCTGGTTCCAGGATCTGGGCTGCAGGCTCCTGGCTCCTGTTCAATAGAAACTCCACCACCACAATTTCTCAGGACTCAGTTCTCCATTCTCTCTTCTGTAGCTGCTCTCCCAGAAGATCCTGTTCTGAAGGAAATTCTGACTGTGCCTCTCTGGGGCTTTTTCTTATATACACACAACATTAGCTTTCTTTTTCAGCCAAATTCTTCCTGTTACATCAATAACAGGAGACAGGAATTCATACCTTCTGTTTCTCCAACAGAGGCTTGATCATTTACTAAGTGCTAAGTACCTGCTACTTTTGCCAACACAAAGGGATGTTCAAATTCAAAATTACATTGCCATTACTATGGGAAGACTGGCAAATTGAAACATGGAATTCCTATTACTATCACAGGTCTGAGAGGGACTGAAATATCAGCCAGACAAGTAAAACTAATGATGAAAAATGGACAGTTACCTAAGAAAGAATGTACTGTGGGAAATGTACTGAATACATCATTTGAATAGATATATTAAGAAATATGACTCTAAATTTACCTGAGGTGAGATACCAATCGGCAGTAAGATAGGAATTAATACAGTTTTAGTTGAAAAAATAAAAATGGACCCAGTCACTTTACCTGAATCTTCTGAAGTAGTTACATTAAAGCAACATCATTTGCAAGATGGGCAAAATGGAATTACCAATATTATAAAGGAATATGTTGAGGCATGAGTGTTAGTTCCTACAACCACTAAGTGGAATAATCTGTTTGGCCGGTATGAAAATCAGATGAGATATGGAGAATGACAGTTGATTGCAGACAATTGAATCAAGTTATTCCTCCCTTGTATACTGCTGGTCTAGATACTATCACCTTAATAGGAAGAATCGAGAAATATGATGGGATTTGGTACACAGTTATTGATTTATCCAATGCTTTCTTTATGATCCCAATAAATTATAAACAATTGGGACCAGGTCATTTGGCAGGGCAGACAATATATTTTGCCACAAGAATATCTGAATAGTATCACTATTTGTCATAGGATTGTGATTGAACATTTGGATCAATTTAGAGCTACCTGGTATACAGCTTACCCATTCATTACATAGGTGATATATTTAATAGAGAGAAAAAAATGTAAAATAAGTTGAGAAGAGTTTGACACTTTTAATTAAGCATATGTAAATTAAAAGGTAGGAAATTAGCTCTACAAACCATAAAATTTGGGGGTATACAATAGAATAAGGAACTGAGAGATTCTCCCACAAGGCTGTCAAAAGATTCAGGATTTTCCTATCTCTAGCAATAAGAAAGAGTCCAAAAAGTTTATAGGAATATTTGTGTGTTGGAGGCATCCCATTCTGCATCTTGGACAGATTTTAAAACTCTTATGTAAAGTTACTAAGAGGAAGTATGAATTCAAGTGGGGACTTGAGCAGAGTGAAGCTTTTGAAGAAATCAAGATTGCTACACAATTGAACCTAGATTTATGTTCTTTGCAGAAGGGCCCAGTGGACTTACAAGTGACTGTACAGGATGAATGTGCAAATTGGAGTTTATGGCAAAAACAACAGAGCTGAAATTTACCCTTAGTATTTTAGTCTAGGTAACTCCCTTGATCTGGAGTGCAATAGGCACCTTTTGAAAAACAGTTGTTAGTTGCATATTGGGCTTTGGTAGAGAGTGAACAACTGACTCTGGGCCATGAGATAATATTAAGAAATGGAATCCTGATCATTATCTGGGTAATGAGTATCCCAGCTTCTAACAGAATTGGGCAGGCACAAGAGCCTAACATAATTAAATGGAAATTGTATATCCTAAATAGATCTAAAATAGGCAAAGTGGGGTTTCTGCTCCATATGAATCTATAGCTAACATAGATACTGAGGGAAATGATACAATCCCTCAACCAAAGTAACACTTGGTACATTCCTTGTAAAAATGGTATGATGGATATGTTTGATTAATTGAAGAAGAAAAGAAGCACACATGGTGTACTGATGGGACAGCAAAAGAGTTGGGCCATAAAAGGCATTGGGAAGTGGTAGCCTATAACCCATATAGTAGGTGGACTTTGGAAACAACTGGTAAAGGTGGAAGTAGTCAATATACTGAACTTATGGCAGTAAATTCAGATATCAAAACAGAGGATGACAATGTCATGGAGTCACTGATTCATGGATGTTAACTAATGGGTTAGCTACATGGATGCCCATGTGGAAAAATCAAAATTGGGAAATTCATGGCAAACAAGTCTGAGGCAAAGAATTATGGGAAGATATTTGCAACATGTCTTTGGTTAGTGATTTGTCAGGTGTTTTTTTTTTTTCATATAGATGCTCATGTGGCCCACAACACATCAGAATGCGAGTACAACTCACATGCTGATTAACTGGTGCAGATTGCTACTGAACATATTGTCCCTATTTTGACAACAACAATCTGGTATTAGCAAAATAGGTCCACCAAATGACCATCTTCTTGCCTGAAATATTATGCTCAGTTTTGGCAGGCAGTTGATCCATCTACAGATGCCTGATTTCTTAGCCTGTATTCACTCCCTGTCCACAATTTTGATGTGATCAACTTATTCATTTTGACTTTATCTTGGTATATGGTATGAGATGTTGGTTTATTCCTGCTTTCTGTCAAATTACTTTACAAGCCTCAAAGAAAGTTTTTATGAAATGATGACTTGTTCCTACAAAGGCCTGGATCTTTTACTACTGTGCATGCTATAAATAATTTATTCCACTGATTCACCTCACTATTTCTTAATATCAGATTGATGGGATTGTTATGACTTTACAATATGATTTGAAATCTGGAACTGCAATGCCACCTTCCTCAACAATTTCTTTCATTGATTGTCTTATGTCCTGGGCAACTAGGTTGTGTAGTGGATAGAGCACTGTGCTTAGAATCATAACGATTCAAGTTCCTCAGTTCAAATTCTGCTTAAGAAATTTATTAGTTGTGTGACTCTGGGAAAGTCATTTTACCCTGTTTGCCTCAGTTCCTCTTTTATAAAGTGAGCTTGAGAAAGAAATAGTAAACCACTCTAATATCTCTGTCAAGAAAATGGTGTCCTAAAGAGTCAGATATAACCAAAACAACTGAAGAACAAATTTTGTTTTGTAACTTTGCTGAAGTTTTTGTTTCAAATAATTCTTATTTGATTTTCTAGGGTCCTCTAAGAATATCAAAATATCATCTGAAAAGAGGGAAAGTTCTATTAACTCGATGTCTATTTTTATTTCTTCAATTTCTTTTTGTTTTTTTATTGCTATAATTGGAATTTTTTAAAGCAATTGGGGTTAAGTAACTTGCTCAAGGTTACATGGCCAGTTATTTCTGGGTGTGTTGCTAATTATCTGATCCCCAGATTCAATCCCAAGTCATCCTGACTCTGGGTATAACTAGCATTTTTAGTACAATTGAAAAGTAGTGGTCAAAATAGCCATCCTTGTTTCACTTCTGATCTTATTGGATGACTTCAAATTCAACCCTGTTACATTTAATGCTTACTTTTGGCTTTAGATAAATCTAACTGGTCATTTTTAAGAGAGGATGTATTGACGTCTATCTTTTCTCATGTTTTTAATAGCAGTGGGTGTTGTATGGTGAAAGGTTTTTTCCTGCATCTATTGGTATCTTTATATATATATTTCCTAATAGTTATTTATATGGTCACTTTTTTAATAGTGAACAATCTATGCATTTCTGGTAAAAATTCCCCTCATCAAAGTTTATGATCTTTGTGATTTTGCTGTAATGTCCTTGTTAATATTGCATTTAAAGTTTACGCATTAATATTCATGAAGGGTATTGTTCTATATTTTATTTTCTCTATTATTGTTCTCTGTAATTGTGTAACCAAAACAGTATTTGTGTCATAAAAGAAATTTGGTAAGTTACCTGGTGCTGAATTGGAGCTGGTGGTTGTGGCTGATGTGTGCCTGCTCTTGGTGTTTTCTTGGTACTCCAGCCTGGGTCTCAGGATCTCCTGGTCCACTGAAGTGGGACTTACCACTGGCTGAATGGTATGCCTCCCCTACTGTACTATACTTCAACCAAAGCAAGAGGGACTTTTCCCATGAATCAATCTAGGCTCCTAAAAGACCACTGTACATTATTTTTCAGCTGGCTCCACTATTCCACAATATTTCTTGTGGCAACATTCTCTGGGCTTCACAAGGTCAGTAAGGCTGTGAGAGTGCAACTTGCTGTTTAATCTGCCATCTTGGCTCCTGGAAGTTGAATTAAGTAATTTTCAAACATTCTATCAGTCTACTGATAGTTCAAGCAAATCCCTGCTTTTACTTCACCTTCTTGGCTCTGCCCTCTTATTAAATTTGAACCTATACTTAAATGACCTATTGTATTATAGTCTAAAAAAGGGTATAATTAATATTTATGTCTATCTACATTTGTTTATGAGGTTTTAGTACTTTAGTAAATGGACAGTTTTTATGTTTTCTACATACAGCAAAGAAAAAAAACAAAACAAAACATGAACTCCCTGCTATTTGTATTCTGTTCTCTCCAGAGGTCTACCATAGGTATATTTTTCTCAGGATTTGTTCATCTCCTTCACTCCTTTATTTGTTTTATTTTTAGATTTAAGTAGTTCTGAAAGGGAAACATTGAACTGCACTGCTAGTAAAGACTATTTCCTCCTGCAATTCACTTAAATTTTCCTTTAAACATTTGGTTTAGTCACTTTTTTTATATGTCTTTCATTGTGTCACACACTCCCCCTCCCCCCTTTCTCTTATTGTCTTACCCTCCTACTTACCAGTTAGGTAAGATATATTTCTATTACCAATTTCTATTTTACCATCTGGTTCCAGGATATCAATGTAGTTTTCTTTAATAAATTCTTGAAATATGATGTCTAGGCAGTTTATTTGATCATGGCTTTTAGGTAATTCCTTAATGCTTATGTGTTCTCTCCTTGATCTATTTTCCATATCAATTTCTCTTCCGAATAGTTATTTCACATTTTAATTTATTTTTTTTTCATTCTTTTGACTTTTATTGCTTTTTGGACTATAATGGAGTCACTAGTTTCTTCTTTCAAAATTCTAATTTTAAAGGAACTATTTTCTTTAATGAACTTTTGTTTCTCATTTTTGCATATGGTCAGTTGTCCTTTTGAGGAGACATTTTCATGAGGGACATTTTATATTTGTGTTTGTTGTTCTTGTTGTTGTTCAGTTGTTTCAGCTGATCCAAAAAAAAAAAATTGGGGGGGTTTTCTTTCCAAAGATGCCAGAGTGGTTTGTCATTTCTTTCCCCAGCTCATTATATAGATTAATAAATGGAGGCAAACAAAGTAACTGACTTGCTATGGGTCAAGAGTTAATAACTATTCTAGGTGGGTGGAGCCAAGATGGCGGAGTAGAAGCAGGACGTTCTCTCAGCTCCAGCTTCCACCTTCCCCAATCCATGTAAAAAGGAGAATCTAAAAAAACTTTAGAGCTGCAGAACCCACAAAATGAAAAAGAGAAGCTAACCTCCCACTGAGAACAGCCCAGAAGGCCAGCAGGAATCCAGCTCAGTGCTTTGGGAGCCCAGCCCAGCACCAGGCTTTAGCCGCAGGGCGGGCCTGACCAGCCTCTGCCAGAGGGACTCCAGAACAGCAGCAGTAGTGGCAGTTTCCAGATTTATCAACACATAGGTGCAAAGGACAAAGTGAGAGGGCAATGCAGTCTGAACTTTGGGACCAGTAATTGGGAATGCCTGGCTTTTGCCCCTGGGGCCAGAAGCCCCTGAGACTCTGGCACAGCCACCCAGCGCCACGTGGCGGCTTCAGCTGAACAGTTTAAGGGGTAATCTCTCTTGCTTTAATCTCTGTGGATCTGGATTGTAACATAGGGTGTGTGACCAGCTTGCCAGATTATGTGGAGCCTTCAGAGAGGACACCGAACTAATACCTCCAGCAGCTGAGAAAACCCCAGTGTTTGGTAAGAAGCTCCCCTGTCTGGCAGCAGCGTCCTACTGTGGCAAAAAGGCCAAAAGTCAAGTAATTGAGTGGCAAAATGAGCAGGCAAAGGAAAGAAAACAAACAGTAGATTCCAACATTACACTCCTATTTTGGGTAAATGAAGGAGCAAGGCATAGAACAAGAGGAAAACAGTACAGTCAGAACTCCTGCACCAAAAGCTTCAAAGGAAAATATGAGCTGGTTACAGGCCTTAGAGGGCCTTAAGAAGCAGATAAGAGAAGTGGAGAAAAATTGAGAAGAGAAGTGATAACAATGAAAGAAAATTATGAAATGAGAGGCAACAGGCTGACTGAGGAAAATAATATCTTAAAAAACAGACTGACTCAAATGGCAAAGGAGGCTCAAAAAGGCGGTGAGGAGAAGAATGCCTTAAAAAGCCGAATTTGCTGATGGAAAAAGAATCTCAAAAGCTCAATGAGGAGAATCATTGCTTCAGAATTAGATTGGAGCAAATTGAAGCTAATGACTTTATGAGAAATCAAGATGCTGTTAAACAGATCCAAACAAATGAAAGAGTAGAAGGCAATGTGAAATATCTCATGGGAAAAACCAATGACCTGGAAAATACCTCCAGGAGAGATAATTTAAAAATTATTGGACTACCTGAAAGCCATGATCAAAGTAAGAACCTAGAAAGCATCCTCCAGGAAGTTCTCAAAGAAAACTGCCCTGATGTTTTAGTACCAGAGGGCAAAATAGAGGTTGAAAGAATCTATTGATCACCTCTTGAAAAAGATCCAAAAAATAAAACTCCTAGGAATATTATAGCCAAAATCCAGAATTCCCAGATCAAGGAGAGAATATTACAAGCAGCCAGGGAGAAACAATTAGAATATTTTGGAAACACAATCAGGATAACCCAGGATCTGGCAGCTTCTACACTGAGGGATCAAAGGGCTGGGAATGTGATACTCTGGAGGTCAAGGGAGCTGGGATTAAAACCAAGAGTCACCTACATAGCAAAACTGAGTATCATGTTCCATGGGAAAATATGGTCATTCAGTGAAATAGAGGACTTTCAAGCATTCTTGCTGAAAAAACCAGAGTTGAACAGAAAATTTTACATTCAGATAAAAGAAGCAAGAAAATTTTGAGAAGGTAAACAGGGAAAAGAAATCATAAGGAACTTGTCAAAGTTGAACTATTAACCTTCCTACATGGAAAAACAATAACTGTAACTTATGAAACTTTTCACAGTAGTTGAAGGGATTAGAAATATATATTTCTAGGAAGGGATGATACTTAAAAGGTGAAATTAAGAGGTGAGTGGAATATAATGAGAGGAAATGGAGAGAGAAAGATTAGGGTAAACTATCTCATACAGAAGAGGCAAGGGAAAATGGTTTCAACAGAGGGGAAGAATAGGAAGGCAAAAGGGAATGGATCAACCTTATTCCCATTTAATCTGTCTTGAAGAGAAAGTGAAATACACACTAAATAGGGTATCTCACCCTACAGGACAATTGGGTGGAAGGGTATAAGAGGGGTGATGGTGGAAGAGAGGCCAGGCTGGGGGGGGGGAGGCAAGTTGGAAGCACCCACTTTTGAAAAGGGACAGCATCAAAGTAGATAATAGAACAAATGGGAGGTGGGATAGGAGGGAGGGAAATATAGTCTTTCACAATATATCGACTATGTTATTGTTTTGCATTAGCCGTACATGTACAACCTATACTGAACTGCTTATCTTCCCAGTAAGGGTGGGTGACAAGGAAGGAAGAGAATGAATCTGGAATTGAAATTTTTAAAATAAAATATTCAAATATTTATATGTATTTGTGTATGTATATATATACATATGTGTGTATAATTATTATTAATATCATCTTACATGTAATTGGGATTAAGATATATAGGCACTGAGGCATAGAGATCCACTGGAAAAGTCGAAAGGGGTATGGGAGAAAAGATGGGAGAGAGGAGATTGGAGGAGGGGCTATCCTTTGGGACTGCTGTTTTGGGGCAGTGGGTAGAGGAAAATAGGGGAGAAAATTTGTAACTCACAATCTGGTAGAAACAAATGATGTAAATCAGAAGTAAATAAAGCATTAAAAAAAAGAGAAGTCATGTGGTTGGGTCAGTTGGCATTAGGAAAATCACTGGCAGCTGTGTCTAAAATAAATTGGAATGGAGCGCTCCAATGAGATCACCTAGTATAATGGTAAGGGAAAGATCTTCCCTGCCCCTTAATAACTCTAAGGGAAGTTAATGATCTTCCCTGCCTTGGAAACATACTCTGCCCTCTAATAAGCTGAATATGGTCACATGGAGCCTGTGGTGGGAGGAGTTTGCTGAAGGATGGAGCAGAGCCCAACAGGAGAAGCTTACTTGGGGGAGGCTTGTTTTTCAGGAAGGCCCACACCTTGTTACTTTGTTCCTAGGCAGTGGGTCATGAGAGTTGTAATATTCTCTGATCCTGGAGAAGAATATATGTACCTCTGAGGTGAAGTTTTGCTTTGGAGCTCACTTATGGGAAGAGTTGTGTGATTTGGCCAGATGAGACCCTGGGCAGCTTTTGAATCCCCCAGCTTTGAAAACCCAGATGTTGGTGTTTGTCTCTCTGGTGACTAAGTAGGTATGGAAGTAACGGTCAGACAGCTGGAAGCCCTGTCTGTTTATTTGTGTTATTTTCTCTGTATTTTTTTCTGCTTGTAATTTCTGTTAGTATTTTCTGAAGTTCCGGGTGCTTACTTTTCCCCCTGAACTAGGTAAATGACATATGTTTGATTAAAGTAAGATTGTTAACAACTAAAAAAAACCCCAAAAGACAAAAAAAAAATAACTGTTCTAGATTGGATTTGAACTCATGAAGATGATTCTTCCTGATTCCAGGAATGACAGTCTATCTACTGAGCCACCTAGATACTTGTAGTACCACTTTAATTTGACCAACTCCTTTTTCAAGGTGATATTTTCATCAATATTTTTGTATCCTTTTTACCAAACTGTTAATTGTCTTTTCATTAATAGCCTATCTTTGATTCCATTTCTTTACCAATTTTAAATTATTCTTATTTGATTTTGAAAATAATTTTTTGACCTCTTTCAGGAATTCTTGTTGGAATTATATACAGTTCTCATTTTTACTTTGAGGCTTGAATTATAACTATTTTTACTTCATTGTATTCTTGTAGCTATTGTGATTACATTGTTTTTGTGTCTTTATCTTCCCTGTCACCACAGTAGCTTTTCAAGTTCAGGTTCTTTTTGTTTGTTTGTTCATTTATCGAACCTACTTGATTTGTAACTTTGTGTTAATGCTGGGCTATGTTACTGGTATATGTGGGAGTAAGGGCACTATCTCCAGTTTCAAGATTTTGTTTTGTCTTTTGAACTTCTGTTTTCAGAGTCAGGCATGGGCTTTGGAAGTTTGGGGTTCATTCAAGATGGTGTGATCTGTGAAGAGATATGGTAACTGCTTCCATGTTCTGCATTCTGGTCCTTACCTAGGAAGTTCCCTTAATTCCTCTGGATTGCAATAAACATGGCTACTTAGCTTTCCTCCTCCCTTGGGACTGAATACAATATTGTTCTTTAGGTTCTCTGATTTCCTGGGGATAGAAGTCATGCTGCCCTTCAGTGTTTCCATTCTTTCTTGCCTTAAATTGCTCCTCTCCACCCTTAAAAGTGGTTATACAGAATAGAGTCTCCAAATAGTTGTCCCCCAGAGCTGCCACTCCTCTTTAAAAAAAAATATATATATATATATATATAATTGAAAACATGCAGTTACACAACTTTTAGGATTTTAAAATTTCTCCCTCCTCTTTTTCTTCCCCCCTCCCCAAGATGCTGTGGAATCTAATATAGGATCTACATTTACATTCACATTAAACATATTTTCACATTAGTTACATTGTAAAGAAGAACTATAACCAATGGAAAGAACCACAAGGAATAAGAAACAAAACAAAACAAAAAAAGAGAGAAAAAAATAGTATGTTTGATCTGCATTCATACTCCGTAATTATTTTTTTTTCTGGATGTGGATAGCATTTTCCATCATGAGCCTTTTGGACTTGTCTTGGAACTTTGTGTTTCTGAGAAGAACTAAGTCTTTCAAAGTTAGTCATCATACAGTTTGGTTGTAACAGTGTATAATATTCTCCTGGTTCTACTCCCCTCACTCAGCATTAGTTCATCTAAGTCTTTCCAGCTTTTTCTGAAGTATGCCTGCTCATCATTTCTTATGGCACAATAGTATTCCATTACATTCATATATCACAACTTGTTCAGCCATTCCCCAAATGAAGGGCATCCCTTAAATTTCCAATTCTTTGCCACCACAGAAAGTGATGTAATAGATATTTTTGTACATGTGGGTTCTTTTCTCATTTTTATGATCTCTTTGGCATACAGCACAGAAGTGGTATTGCTGAGAAAAGGGTAAGCACCAGTGTCAAGTAATTTTGATGACTACTGGTTTAAAATACAATTTAAGGTCTGGTATGGCTAGCCCTACCATTTTTTAAAATTAATTCCTTTTATGTTATGGACCTTTGTTTATCAAGATGAATCTTGTTATTTTTTTTCTAGCTTGATAAAATAACTTTTTGGTATTTTGGTTGGAATGGGAATAAGCAAATCATTTTAGGTAAAAGTGACATTTTTATTATATTAGCTTAGCCTACCCATAAGCAACTGATGTTTTGCCATTTATTTAGATCTGATTTTATTAGTGTGAAAAGTGTTTTATACTTGTGTTCTTATAGTTGCTGGTTTTGTTTTGGCTGGTAGACTTCCAAATATTTTATAATGTCTGCAGTAACTTTAAATGGAATTTCTCCTTCTGTCTCTTGCTTTTGGGGCTCTCACTTCTCTTGCTTGAATGTCCTCTTCTTTGCCCTTGAAATTTGACCTGCAAGTGGGCATAGGCAACATGGTTGCAAAACACTATTTCCATGTCCACTGCTAGCACAGGGGACTCTTGTAATCTCTTTTCATTTGCCATGTTCCCTGACTATTTCTGACTTGAGAGTTCCTGAGGCTGCTTCCACTTCTCTCACCACCACCTAATTCTTCTACTGTCCTCAAGTGACATTATTTCTGGACCCTTCTTTCTCCTGGTTTCCTCTCAAGCTTATCAAATATCCTATTAAAAATGTGGCAACAAAACTTAACATAAGACTGTAAGAAGGTAGAGTACAAGGGACTGTGATTCCCTTTTTCATTGAAGATGCCTCTTTTTAAATGAAGCCTAAGAACTCATTCACATTTTGCCTACCATATTACTAATTCACACTTAATATGTAGTCCACTAAAATCCCCAGTTCTTTTTTCAAACAAATTGCTGTGTTGTTATGTCATACCATCTTTAACTTGGGAAGCTGATTTTTCAATACAAGTAAAGACCTTATGTTTGCTATTACTGCATTTCATCCTATTACGTTCAGCTCAATGCTGCAATTTATCTAGATATACAGATACCTGTCCCTCCCTACATTTATCCATGTATTGATATCTACTTATTTATATATTTCCTCATCGATGTCTATTTTTTCATCAGTCTATTATCTATACCTACCTATTTATCTATGTATTTCATATCTATGCCTATCTATTCCTGTCCCCTCCCCTTCACGTCAGCTGTCAGCTAGTATGTTTCCTTTCAGTCCCAACTTGATTTTATTTGAAAATTTGGTATGTTGAACAGAACGGCTGGCTAAGCTACATTGGACACCTCCTGCCAAGCTGACCTTGAAGTTCTGAGCCTGACCTTTGAAGCAGTCCTGAATCTAGTATGTTGTCACATAGGACACATTCCCATTTTTTAATTAGAAAATATATATTTATCAACTATTTCGCCAAAAATCTAAGTAAACTGTGAATATTTTATTCTATTAATCTACGAATTGAGTAACGACATTAAAAATGAACTCAGGTTGTTTTGGTTTGGTTTGTTTGTGAGGAAGCAAAGGGAAGTATTGTAAATATTTTTTTTTAAAGGAGCCAGGTCCCAGGTGCACTCTATGGTCAGGGATTTTGACCTGGAGCTATCGCGAGATTTGAATACAAACGTCTTCCTCCCTGAGCCCTTTCTGAGTGGGGAGACAGGATGAGGTGGCTGGGAGTCGCTCGCCATGTAGCGGCAGCGTCTGCGCGGAGCTGGGCTCCCTGGCCTGGGCAGGGCCTGCCCCAGGACTGGAGCCCCCAGGCGCAGAGCCGAGACCTTTCACACTACAGAATCTCCAAACCTAGCGGAGCCATCATGCCCCGGCCTGTCACTATGCCTTTTGGACTAATCCGGGTATTTAGTGTTGTGATTACCTTCGTCTGTTTTGGGACATATGTAAGCAAGACTTTTGCAGCCTTCCTTGATGAGTACAATGTTGATACAAACCCAGAGTTTCCAGAAGATGATTTGTAAAGTGTAGGGGGCCTGACAAGACAGGCTGCCTTCCTCCATCGACAGGGGAGCGGAGTACCAACCATTGGGCCCCATTTCTCTGAATTACCGTTGACTCTCTTGGCCCAGGGGGTTGAGGGCTTGTACCTAATGCTACTTTCTCCTGTGTCATCTGTGAAAGTTTCTCATTTTGGAGAAACCAAAACAAAATTAAGAATAAACATCATTGTGTGGCCGAGAGGGGGTCAGTATTTACTATGTGTGTGTTTGGTATCTGGGCAGAGGCTATCCTTGGGAACCAGACCTAGGGAGGGCAAATAAGGCTGAGAAGTGGCCCACCATAGAGGACCTTAAATGAGGTAATTTCTACACGCTGAGGGGGATGTGAGCCCCAAAGTGAAGGGCCTAGCTAAAGCGACCTCACTTTGGAAGCCCCTTTCTGCATAAAGAAAAGGTCATCCAGGAAGATGAGTAATCTGCCCTAGGACATGATGTACTTACCTGTCCCCAAGACCTCAAGACCTCTGTTTGAACACAGATACAAAGGAAGCAGTTAATGGTGAGATGGTGGCAAGAGACCAAAATTTGGAATCATACCTTGGGGGAGAGGGTGGTGGACACATTATTCTACTTCTGCTAATTCCTGCTTGTGTGCTGTTGGGATCTTGTGACCTTTGCCCTCCTTGGGCCTGGACATCTTCATCTCCAATATCAGGGCTCTCATTAGGTCTCATCCTGCTCAGAATCCTGATTTTCTGCCCCAGAAAAACCCAGGAGGAGATGAGGGAGGCAGCCAGCCACTGTGGTCACAAAGTGCAATAGGATTCAATGAAGAATGTTTTTTTACTTACATACCTTTTGCATCAATATTAATTACAATTTTTCTAGGGTTTTTATTTTCCTCTGACTCTGGGACTCAGGATACTCTTTGTCTCTCCACCTCTCTCTTTCTCTGTCTTTCTCTCCCTCAATACATAATGGGTGAGTTTCATAGGATGCCTTCTTTATTTTTGCTAAAAGTGATGTTTGAGCTCATTGTTTTTTCATTTGTAGTCAATCTGCATCTGGTGTTTTTTCTTTAGGAACTTATTTTTGGTTTATTCAGTTTCTTTTCCTGAGGTAAATTGTTTAAATTTCCCATTTCTTGTTCTTTTAACAGGGATATTTTTCATTTAGTGAAGTATTAATCCATTTCATTTAATAGTTTTGTTGTCACATAATTGTACAAAATAGTTTCTAATAATTTCCTTTATTGCCTCTTAAGAAAGAAAAATAAGTATCTTGCTACTTTTCCTGGATATCAACTATATGTTAGCCATTTCATATCTTTTATTTCCAATGCAAAAGCCATTCTCCTTGGCAGAGCAATGAAATGTAAATTAACAATTGAGCAATCCTGCTTTATGTCAGTTCTCATTTTGCATCATCCTATGTATCTCCAGCTATGTCCCTTTCCCTTCTTTGAACCTCGTCCTATGCTCAAGATACATACAACACCACCAACCCCACCCCCAAAAAACCAAAACAACCATAAAACTACATGTGGTCTATGACTTTCTTAATTGCAGCAGCTCATTCTGAGCTTAAACACTCCTGACACCTTATTTTTTAAAGGACTTTTGTCTTGATTCTTTGTTATCTTCCTTTACTTGAATCTTCTACAAATAACTGTGAATATTGTCAGTTGACATATTCTGTATGTTCTCACACTATACTCTTCAGACAACTTTCATTTTTCTCCCTTGTTGGAATTGATTCCCTTATATCTCCAGAATTTCATCCTTGATAGATTTCTATCTGTCTTGTGTTCAACATTTTGAAATCTTTTCTCCCAAAATTTTACAATGAATGTCAGAAAATGCTAACTTTTAATTTCCTTTAAACCCTAAAAGTAATTCAAGGTTCCCATCATCTCCACCCCAAAAAATAGTTCCTCTTCGTCAGTGAAAATCAAAATTAGAATTTTCTGTTGTTGATTCTTCTACCTTTTGAAGTATGAGGCTATCATTAAAGCATGGCAAAAAGTTGTTGCATGTTGTGTTTTGGGCTCAGTAGTCCAGTAGCTATCAAGATAATTGAAGATATCTGTCACTACTTTATCATGCCTCCATATCAGACTTATGATCTGTTTCCCAAACTCATCATCTATTTTCTCTTTCCATCTAACTGATCAATAGTGTATCCCAGATACATAACCCCTTTTGTTTAACTCTCCATTGATGTTTACTCAAATACTTCTCAACAAGATTATGGCATTTGATTTTTCAGTTTTCTTATGAGTATAGTTTTAATATGTTTTAATACCATCTCTACCACCCTTTTGATTTTTAGAGTTTGAAGGGGCTTATTTGGAGTTTGGAGGATATCATCTAGGATGGGGGAAAGAGGAATAGGTTAATTTTACCTAATCTCAAGACTCAAATCTTAAGAAAAGTTTCAGTTCAGAATGTGTTGTGGCAGAGTCTACTAGTGAGGAGTGTGGCTTCATATTGGTTTTTGCTATTTATTAAAGTAATGAAACAGGATTGTATGAAGATGATAGCATATTAGGACATAGAGGATCCCCAGTCCCACACTCCCAAATATTACAGTAAAACTCTAAAATTTACCAGGAAATATAATGATACAAGCAGAGTCAGTTAAAAACTCCTTTCTCCATCCCTGGATGTTACTAGAAGACTGTCAGAATTCTGAGAAAATCCCGAGCCAAAATAGTCAAAAGAGAAATTGGCAGCCTCCCCCTGCAAGAAATAGGGTCAGAGGCATGCCGCTGGTGAGATGAACAAAGAGCCCAGGTTCATCATGAGATAGGCCCTATGTAGCATCCAGGAATTCTAGGCCTAAATCACAGCAGAGTATAAAGCCAGACAAAAAACATAGAACGTGGGGCTTGCCCACACCATAAAGGAGTATTGAAGCATTTGACTCAAACCCAATACAGAAATAGGTAAAAGATATAAATAAATTAGGGGGATTGGGCCTGGGGAGGAAAAAAGGAAAAAAAAAAAAAGAAAAACTCCCAACTCTAAGATGGTCAATATTAAAAAGCCACTCCAATATCCTCCATTTAAGGAGAGGGATCAAGTTAGCCATCTCAATTATCCACCTAACCCCAGGACTTCATCATGCCCTCATTATTCCCTTACTTATCCTCCTCCTTCCATTGCCCCCCCCATTTTTAGCTTTCAATGAGTTGTCTTTTGCCATTGTATTGTGAAATATATGAGAACCAGCATTGTCTTTTGCCATTTTTTATGGACCCATCTTTTAGGATGATGCCTGTGACTCAGTATGTACTTATTTAATTTTATATACTGACTCACTGAAACACCTGAGAAAAGCCAAAGGGGGAAACTCAGAAGAGTAGAGTAGTTCCATAAATTTGAAGAGGGACAAATGAAAGAATAGGCTGCTCACAGGGACTGCAAGAGTATCTGGAAGAAGTAAAACAGGAGATGAAGAATAGCATGAGGAAAATAAAAGATAAAACAGGTATTGATGAATCAACACATTAATTGAATCCTCTAAAAATTAGAATGAATGAAACAAAATGATTCTAAGAAGCAATGGAATGGGACAAGAAATTAAAAAAGAAAAAAAAAACAGGTCAAGATGTCGGAGTAGAAACAGGACCTCCACACTGCTCTGGCTCTCTCCACCTCCAATCCATATAAAAGGGGACTCTGAACAAACTTTGGAGCTACAGAACCCACAAAATGACACAGAGAAGTTAACCTTCTGCTGAAGAGAGCCCAGCAGGCCAACAGGAATTTGCCAGGAGAGTGCTCTGGGAGCTGAACCCAGCTCCATGCTGAGGTTTTAACTTCAGGCCAGGACTGACCAGGCTCTGGCTGAAGGGACTCCATATCACCATTAGCTGAGGCTATCCAGAATTATCAACACAAAGATGCTAAGGACAAAGTGAGAGGTCAGTGCTGTGTGGACTTTAGGACCCAGTAGTTGGGAGTGCATGATTTTTGCCCCTGGGGCAATAAGCTCCTGAGTCACAGTGGCCCTAAAGCACCCCCCCCCCACTTGGCAGCTTCAATTCCTGGCCTGCAGAGTGTAGAGGGACCAAGCGAGCAGTTTAAGGGGTAATGGCTCTTGCTTTAACCTCTTTGGATCTGGATTTCGGTATAGGGTGGAGGTCCTGGGGTGTGTGACCAGCTTGCCAGATCATGTGGAGCCTTCAGAGAGGACACTGAACTAATACCTCCAGCAGCTGAGAAAACCCCAGTGTTTGGTAAGAAGCTCCCCTGTCTGGCAGCAGAATCCTACTGTGGCAAAAAGCCAAAAAGGCTAGTAATTGAGTGGCAACATGATCAGGAAAAGGAGGCAAAGCAAAAAGAAGAATACAACATTAGAATCCTATTTTGTGGACAAAAAGCATCAAAGCATGGAACAGAAGGAAGACAGTGAAGTAAGAACTCCTACACCAAAAGCTTCAAAGGAAAATACGAGCTGGTTACAGGCCATAGAGGACCGTAAAAAGCAAATAAGAGAAGCGAAGGAAAAATTGGGAATAGAAGTGAGAATGATGCAAAAAATTACGAAATGAGAGTCAACAACCTGACTGAGGAAAATAACATCTTAAAAAACAGACTGAATCAAATGGCAAAAGAGGCTCAAAAAGACAATGAGGAGAAGAATGCCTTAAAAAGCCAACTTTACCAAATGGAAAAAGAATCAAAAGAGCTCACTGAGGAAAATCATTCCTTCAGATTTAAATTGTAGGAAAGGGAAGCTAATGACTTTATGACAAATCAAGAGACTGTTAAACAAATGAAAGAATAGAAGGCAATGTGAAATGTCTCATAGGAAAAACCCCGGATCTGGAAAATGGATCCATGAGAGATAAATTAGCAATTATTGGACTACCTGAAAGCCATGATCAAAGAAAGAACCTAGAAATCATCCTCCAAGAAATTCTCAAGGAAAACTGCCCTGATGTTTTAGAACCAGAGGGCAAAATAGAGTTAGAAAGAATCACCAACACCTCCTGAAAATTATCCCAAAAAGAAAACTCCTAGTAATATTATAAGCAGGTTCCAAAATTCCCAGATCGATGAGAGAATATTACAAGCAGCCAGGAAATACAAGTTGAATATTGTGAAAACACAAAAAGGATAAATCAGGATCTGGCAGCTTCTACACGGAGGGATCAGAGGGCTATGAATATGATATCCTGGAGTGCAAAGGAGCTGGGATTAAAACCAAGAATCACCTACCGAGCAAAACTGAGTATCATGTTTCATTCAGTGGAATAGAAGACTTTCAAGCACTCTTGATGAAAAACCAGAATTGAGTAGAAAATTTGACCTTCAGAAACAAGAAGAAGAGAAGCATGAGAAGGTAAACAGGGAAAAGAAATCATAAGGAACTTATCAAAATTGAACTATTAATATTCCTCCATGGAAAAATGATAATTGTAACTGGTGAATCTTTTCTCAGTATGAAAATAGTTTAAAGGAATATATATATATATATATATATATGTCTATATTGGAGGGTATATGGACATATGAATACATATGTGAATGTGTGCATATATGTTTACAGGTATACATAGATAGAGGATACAGGACCAATTTAATAGGAATGGATGATACTTAAAAGGTAAAATTAAGAGGTAAGACAGGAATATAATGAGAGGAGATGAGGAGAGACAGAATGAGGTAAACTATCTCATATAGAATAGGCAAGGGAAAATAATTACAGTGGACGTGAAGAATAGGAAGGTAAAAGAGTCAAAACAGGTCAACATTATTCTCATTGAATTTGCTCAGGGAGGGAATGAAATACACACTAACTAGGGTATCTCATCCTACAGGAGAGTTTGTGGGAAGGGGATCAGAGGGATGTCATGGAAGGGAGGGCAGGCTGCAGGGGATGGAATTTGGAAGCACTCACTTTTGAAAAGGTATGGGATCAAAGTAGAGAACAGAACAAGTGGGAGGGGGTGATATGAAGGAGGGAAGTATAGTCAGTGTTTTACAACATATCTATGTTAATGTTTTGCATTAGCTACACATTTACAACCTATACTGAACTGCT
The DNA here is from genome assembly GCF_028583685.1 of Petaurus breviceps papuanus. Classification (NCBI taxonomy): domain Eukaryota; kingdom Metazoa; phylum Chordata; class Mammalia; order Diprotodontia; family Petauridae; genus Petaurus; species Petaurus breviceps. The sequence continues at coordinate 72,467,787 of NW_027185655.1, forward strand.
TATCTTCCCAGTAAGGGTGGGTGACAAGGGAGGAAGGCAATGAATCTGGAATTCAAATATTTAAAAATATGTATTTATACTATTAGTAATATTATTTTACATGTAATTGGGAAATAAGATATACAGGCACGGGGGCATAGAATTACACCATGCCCAACTGGCAAAGTCTAAGAAGGTATTCGAGAATATATGGGAGAAAGCAGATTAGAGGAGGGGATATTCTGTGAGATTGTTATTTTGGGGTGGTGGTTAAGGGAAAAATGGGGAGAAAATTTGTAACTCAAAATCTGGCGGGAATGAATGATGTAAATTAGAAATTAATAAAGCACTTGAAAAATGAAAAAAAATGAAAGTCTTCTGTACAAACAAAGCCAATGTAATCAATATTAAGAGGTAGGTGGGAAATTGGGAAAGAATTTTTACAACCTATGTCTCTGACAAAGGACTCATTTCTAAAATATACAGAGAACTGAGTCAAATCTATAAGAATACAAGTCATTCCCCAATTGATAAATGTTCAAAGGATATGAACAGGCAGTATTCAGAGAAAGAAATTAAAGATATCTATAAGCATAAGAAGAAATGCTCCATATCACTATTAATCAGAGAAATGCAAATCTAAAATATCTGAGGTACCACATATCACCAGTCAGATAAGGCTAAGGTGATAAAACAGGAAAATGACAAATGCCGGAGAAGATGTGGGCAAATTGGAACAATAATGCATTGCTGATAGAGTTGTGAACTGATCCAACCTTTCTGCAGAGCAATCTGGAATTATGCCCAAAGGGCTATAAATAATTTCATACCCTTTGTCCCAGCAATACCACTTCTAGGGTTATTTCCCAAGGAGATCATAGAAGTGGGAGGAAGACCCATATGTACAAAAATATTTATCAAAGTTCTTTTTGTGATGGCAAATAATTGGAAATTAAGGTGGGGCTCATCAATTGGCGAATTGTTGAACAAGTTGTGGTATATGCATGTAATGGAATGGTATTGTGTTATACGAAATGAGGAACAGATGAACTTCATATTTACCTGGAGAGGCTTATACAAACTGCTGCTGAGTGAGACGAGTACAGCCAGGAGAAATTTGTACACAGTTACAGACACAACGTATGTGTGATGACCAACTTTGGTAGACTGGACTCTTCTCAGGAATGCAGTGATATAAGTCAATCCCAAAAGACTCATGATGGAGAGAGATATGTACATCCTGAGAATGAACTAGGAAAAACTGAGTATGAATCCAGATTGAAGCCAAGTACCTCATCTTTTTCTTTTTCTTGTTTGGTTTTGTTTCCTCTTTCCCATTTTTCATTCTATCTGATACAATCAATCCTTATAATGTGACCAAAGACTAATATGAAATTATTTGTAGATCCTATAATTGATTATATACTGTAATCGGGGGGGAAGTGGAGGGAGGGAGAGAAAATTTAAAACTCAAGGAATTGTATAATTGAATCTTGTAAACTAAAAGTAAACAAACACATTAATAAAGACAAAGAAAGAAAAAAAAAGAATTGTAAAATATATATAAAGGTTAAAAAAGAATCCATGGCTCAAAACTCCTCAACTGGAATTCTGAATCTTGCAGTTACTTCACAGTCCAATTATGAATCAAATTATTCCCATAGTCCCCAAAGGCTGGAACATTTCATTATCATACTCTCTCCTGAGAGATGTGGTAATGTTCAAGTACATCGTGTGCCTCCGTTGGCTGTCAACATCTGGACTGCTGCCATACCACATGCACTGAAAGATTTTTCTCATGAACTACAGTCTCCAACTTAAGAAAAGGCACAGAAAGCCTTAAACTAGCCAGGAACCTGAGGTGTAGGAAACTTCGACCATTTAGGCAAGGATACACATATTTCCTTGATTGGTAACCAAATGGAAAGGCAGAAAAAAAGAATATGTATTTCCAAGGCAGAAAACAAGAAAAAATATGTATCCATTCCAGTACATCATTAAGCTATTTTCATTGCCTTGTGCTATATTCTGTTCTGGTCATTCATGCCTCAATCTCATAATCCATCTTCTGTTTCATTGGGAGTCCTATCACTGCCACAAACTGCTGATATTCAACTATTAGGAGAAGATGGAGAGAGAAGTTTTGAGATTAGAGTATGAAGGTATAGTGTGTTTTCTAAGCAAAGATCCTGTAAGAAGACAGAGCCATAAAACATCCAGCATGTAAGTGCACCTTAATAGGCTTCCCTCTCTGATCTTGAGATGACAACAAAGTCAGAATTCCTGCACCAAAAGCTTTCAAGAAAAATATGAAATGGTTACAAGCCAGAGAGGAGCATAAGTAGCATTTTGAAAACCAAATTAGAGAAGTGGAAGAAAAATTGGGAAGAGAAATAAGAATGATGCAAGAAAATCATGAACGGAGAGTCAACAACCTGGCTGATGAAAACAAAAGCTTAAAAAATATGTTGACTCAAATGGCAAAAGAAACTCAAAAAGCCAATGAGGAGAAGAATGCTTTAAAAAGCCTAATTTTATTAATGGAAAAAAGAATCTCAAAATCTCACTTTAGAGAATAATTCCTTCAGAATTAGAGTGGAGACATCTAATAATAGAAACAGGACTTCCTCGCAGCTCTGGCTTCCACCCCCTCCAATTCATATAAAAAATGACTCCAGACAAGATTTGGAGATACAGAATGCACAAAATGACAGAGAGAAGGTAACCACCTACTAAAGCCAGACCAGGTAAGGTGGCAGGATGGGGCCAGCACAGCGCTCTTGGGCCCAAGCACAGTCCCAAGTGAGCTGGAAGTTTTAGCATCAGGAAAGGCCCAACCAGCCAAAAGGTGGAGGGGCTTCAGATGACCAGCAGATGTGGCAGTTTCCAGAATTATTAACACATATATGAGGAAAAATGAGAGGTCAGTGCAGTGTGGACATTGGGATACTGTAGTTCGGGAGTTTGGTCTCAATTTATCCCCTGGAGGGAGAAGTGGCTGAGGTGCAGTGACTGTAAAGCTGCCTCCACATGGTAGCTTCAGCTCCTGGTTTGCAGATTGTAGGGGGACCAAGGAACTAGTCTCAGGGGTAATCACTCTTGCTTTAACCTGCTTGGATCTAGATTGCAGTCAAGGGTGGAGGCCTGGGGAGCTTGACCAATATGCCAGAGCGTGGGAAGGCTCAGAGAGGGTATCCAAATAACAGCTCCAGCAGCTGAATAAACCCAAGCAACTGGGACAAAGCTCCTCTGTGTGGTAGCTGAGTGAGTGCTACTGTGGCAATAAGCTCAAAAGCCAAGTAACTGGATGGCAACATGATCTAGCAAAAAAAAGCAAAGCAAGCACAACAATTCAACTTTGCACTCCTAGTTTGGGGACAAAATGTATCAATGTATGGAACAGGAGAAAGACAGCAAAGTGAGAACTGCTGCACCAAAAGCTTCCAAGAAAAAATATGAGCTGATCACAGGCCATAGAGAACCTTAAGAGAGAATTTGAATACCAAATAAGAGAAGTGAAGGGGAAATTCGGAAGAGAAATGAGAATGATACAAGAAAATTATGAAATGAGAATTAACAAACTGACTGAAGACACCTTAAAAAATTGACTAACTCAAATGGCAAAAGAGGCTCAAAAAGGCCATGAGGAGAAGAATGCTTTAAAACACTGACTTTGCCAGATGGAAAAAGAATCAAAAAAGCTCACTGAAGAGAATCATTCTTTCAGAATTAGATTGGAGCAAATGGAAGGTAGTGAGTTTATGAGAAATCAAGTTATTATTAAAGAGATTCAAACAATGAAAAACTAGAAGGCAATGTGAAATATCTCATTGGAAAAAAAATACTGGCCTGGAAAATAGAACCAGGAGAGATAATCATGCTTCAAGAAATTCTCAAGGAAACTTTCTCTGATGTTTTAGAACCAGAGGGTAAAGTAGAGTTTGAAAGAATCCACCAATCACCTCCTGAAAATACCCCCCCACACACACACACACACAACACACACACAAAACTTCTAGGAATATTATTGCCATGTTCTGGAATTCCCAGATAAAGGAGAAAATATTACAACCAGCCAGCAAGGAACATTATGAATATTTTGGAAACACAATCAGGATAATACAGGATCTGTCAGCTTCTACACTGAGGGATGGAAGGGTTTGGAATATGATGTTCCAGAGGTCAAAGGGGGTGGGACTAAAAACAAGAATCACCTCCCCAGCAAAACTGAGTATCATGTTTATGGGGAAAATATGGTAATTCAATGGAATAGAGGACTTGCAAGCATTCTTTTTTTAAATTTTTTTTTATTAATTTGTTTGTTTGCTTTTAGTTTACAGGATTCAATTCCACAATTCTTTGAGTTTCACATTTTGTCCCCCTCCCTCCGGTCCATCCCCAACCCCCATGGAAGCTTATACTCAAGTATAGGATCTGTAAATACTTTCACATTATACATTAGTCAGGTTATAAGGATGGATTGTACCAGCTGGAATGAAAAATGGTAAAAGAGGACATAAAACCAAATAAGAGAAGGAAAAAGATCAGGTATTTTGCTTCCACCTGGATATAAACTTCATTCTTTCTAGTTCTTTTTCTGGATGCATATATTTCTCTCCATCATGAGTCTTTTGGAATTGATTTATATCACTGCATTGCTGAGAAGAGTCTACTCTATCAAAGTTGGTCATCACACATACATTGTGTCTGTAATTGTGTACAAATTTCTCCTGGTTCTGCACTTCTCGCTCAGCATCAGTTATTTTAAGACTCTCTAGGTAAATATGAAGACCATCTGCTCCTCGCTTCTTATAGCAAAATAATATTCCATAACATGCATATGCTACAACTTGTTCAGCCATTCCCCAATTGACGGGCACCCCCTTAATTTCCAATTCTTTGCTACCACAAAAAGAGCTGCTATAAACAACTTTGTACATATGGGTCTTTCTCTCATTTCTATGATCTCTTTGGGATATTGTAATGTATGCCAAGCAAAGGCAACTTCCCAAGGTTCAGAATACCAGCATAAGTGCTCTCCATTTTATTCAGTGACAAATTAAGAATAGAGAAGATCAAAATATGACATCATTCAAAATACAGCATTTACTAAGTGTGATTCAATAATCTCCAAGTACTACCCCATCCCAGGACCTTACATTCATTCAATCAATTACAAAGTCCCTGTTCTAAATACTACTCCACCTCTAGGCTGTACATTCATTTAGTCCACCACAAAGCCCCTCTTCTCAAATGGAGATTAGTTTCCAATCATAAGTAAAGTACATTCATTTGTTCAATCACAGAACACAAAAAGGTCAAATGTTCCCCACCCCTGGATCACAATTGAATCTACCCCAGAGTTACATCAATTTTAAGCACAGCACTTAATACCAAATGGAGGTCTTTTCTTCATCTGGACACAAGGCAAGTTCTCAGCAATCTTTGTTCCTTGGGAGACAAAGCTTAGCAAGGCCACAAGAAACATTGCCAGTCTCTTCATTAATTCATCCTCTGTCTGCAGAACAGTCCTAGAACCCCTGAAAACATTAGCAAAACCCTCTCCCAGGATTTCTGTAAAAATACAACCAGAAAATCCTTCTTCAGGGCTTCTGAACCAACAGAAAAGTTCCCAGACTCCTGTAACAACAGCACTATCCTTCACCAGTGGACAGTATTCACTCTCTGTCTGCAGGACAGTTTCAGGAGCTCTTAAATAACAGCCAGGTTACAGGACTTGTTCAACGACAGGACTGTCTTTCACCAGTGGACAAATCTGGCAAAACAACATCAAAACAGAGAGACAAAGTACCAGCAAAATAGACATGTCTCCTCAGTCCTTGGCAGCTCCAGGGGCAGGTCTCAAAAGTCCAGGGCAATTCAAAGTGGCCCTCAGCAATCCTCTCATTCCCTCTCTGCATCCATGAGGGTGCTGCTTCCCAAAACTTCTTCTGACTCTCTCTTGTGTCTCTCCAAATCTATGTCACCAGCTCCTTCCAGTCCAGCACTCTCTTTTCAAGTCAACAAGTCCATCCCACAAGTGGTATTAACAAGCTCTGGGTTTTAACACAATCAATTTGAAAACCAAGCAAATACAGGGGAATCTTTAAATGCCATTACTATCACAGATATAACCCTAGGAGTGGTATTGCTGGATCAAAGTGTATTAAAGTATTTATAGCCCTTTGGGCATAATTCCAGATTGCTCTCCAGAAAAGCTGAATCAGTTCACAACTACACCAGCAATGCATTAGTGTTCCAATTTGCCCACATCCTCTCCAGAATTTGTCATTTTCCTGTTTTGTCATCTTAGCCAATCTGACTGGTGAGATGTGGTACCTCAGAGTTGTTTTGATTTGCATTTCTCTGGTCAATAGTGAATTAGAGCATTTCTTCATGTGCTTATAGATAGCTTTAATTTCTTTCTCTAAAAACTGCCTGTTTATATCCTTTGACCATTTATCAATAGGGGAATGAACTGTATTCTTATAAATTTGGATCAATTCTCTTTATATTTAAGAAATGAGTCCTTTGTCAGAGACATAGGTTGTAAAGATTCGTTCCCAATTTCCCACTTCCCTCTTAATCTTGGTTACATTGTCTTTGTTTGTACAGAAACTTTTCAATTTCATGTAGTCAAATTTATCATTTTACATTTTATAATGTTCTCTAATTCTTGTTTCGTCATAAAGTCTTTCCCTCTCCATAAGTCTGATAGGTAAACTATTCTTTGTTTTAGGAGACTGCTTACAGTATCAACCTTTATACCTAGATCATGGACCCATTTAGACTTAATTTTGGTATATGGTGTTAGATAATGGACTATGTCCAGTTTCTACCATACTATATTCCAGTTTCCCCAGCAGTTTTTGTCAACTAATGAGTTCTTATCCCCAAAACCAGGGTCTGGAGGTTTATCAAACAATAGATTAATATAGTCATAGACTTCTGAATCTCATGGACCTAATCTATTCCACTGATCCACTCCTCTATAACTCAGCCAGTACCAAGTAGTTTTGATAACTGCTGCTTTATAATACAGATTGAAATCTGATATAGCTACTCCACCCTCCCTAGCATTTCTTTTCATTAATTCCCTTGATATTCTGGATAATTTATTCTTCCAAAGGAATTTTGTTACTATTTTTCTAGCTCTATAAAATATTTTTTTGGTAAATTAATTGGTATGGCACTAAATATATAATTTAATTTAGGTAAAATTGTCATTTTTATTATATTAGCTCGACCCAGCCACGAAAAATTGATATTTTTCCAATTAATTAGATCTGACTTTATTTGTGTGAAAAGTGTTTTGTAGTTATGATCATACAGGTCCTGGGTTTGTTTTGGCAGGTAGATTCCCAAATATGTTATAATGTCTACAGTAACTTTAAATGGGATTTCTCTTTCTATCTCTTGCTGTTGAATTTCATTGGAAATATATAGGAATGCCGAGGATTTATGTGGTTTTATTTTATATCCTGCAACTTTGCCAAATTTATTTATTGTCTCAAGTAATTTTTTACTTCATTCTCCAGGATTCTCTAAGTATATCATCGTATCATCTGCAAAGAGTGATAGCTTGGTCTCTTCTTTGGCTAATTTGATTTCTTTGATTTCTTTTTCTTCTCTAATTGCTACTGCTAACATTTCTAGTACCAGATTGAATAACAGGATGATAGTGGACACCCTTGTTTCACCCCTGATCTTATGGGAAATGCTTCTAACTTCTCCCCATAACATATAATACTTGCTGATGGCTTTAAATAGAAGCTACCTATTATTTTAAGGAAGGCTCCATTTATTCCTATACTTTCTAATATTTTCAATAGGAATGGATTTTGTATTTTGGCAAAAGACTTTTCTGCATCTATTGAGATGATCATGTGGTTTCTGATAGTTTTATTGTTGATATGATCAATTATACTGATGGTTTTCCTAATATTAAGCCATCCTTGCATTCCTGGAATAAATCCTACCTGATCAAAGTGTGTAATTCTTGAGATAAGTTGCTGTAGTCTTTTTGCTAGTATTTTATTTAGAATTTTTGCACCTATATTCATGAGAGAGATTGGTCTATAATTTTCTTTCTCTGTTTTATCTCTTCCTCATTTAGGTATCAGTAACATATTTGTGTCATAAAAAGAATTTGGTAAGACTCTGTCTTCACTAATTTTCCCAAATAGTTTGTCAAGTAATGGAATCAATTGTTCTTTAAATGTTTGATAGATTTCACTAGTGAATCCATCTGGCCCTGGAGATTTTTTTCCTAGGGAGCTGACTGATGGCTTGTTCAATTTCTTTTTCTGAGATGAGATTATTTAAGTAATTTACTTCCTCTTCAGTTAATCTGGGCAACTTGTATGTTTGTAAATATTCATTCATTTCCCTAAGATCATAAAATTTATGTGCATACAATTGGGAAAAATAGTTCCTAATTATTTTTTTGGTTTCCTCTTCATTGGAAGTAGATTCACCCTTTTCACTTTTGATACTCATAATTTGGTTTTCTTCCTTCTTTTTTTTTATCATATTGACTAAGGATCTATCAATTTTGTTGATTTTTTGATAAAACCAGCTCTTGGTTTTACTTATTATTTCAATAGTTTTCTTAATTTCAAATTTATTAATCTCTCCTTTTGTCTTCGATATTTCTAATTTAGTATTTAATTGAAGATTTTGAATTTGTTCTTTTTCTAGGTTTTTTAATTGCATGCCCAATTCGTTGAGCTCCCTTTTCTCTAATTTAATCATTTATGCACTCAGGGATATAAAACTTCCCCTAAGAACTGCCTTTAATGCATCCCACAGATTTTGGTATGTTGTCTCATTATTATCATTCTCTTGAATGAAATTATTGATTTTTTGTATAATTTCTTGTTTGACCCACTCATTCTTTAGGATTAAATTATTTAATTTCCAATTAGTTTTTAGTCTGTCTTTCCCTGGCCCTTCGTTGCATATAATTTTTATTGCATCATGATCTGAGAAGAATGCATTTAATATATATAACGCCTTACTGCATAGAATTGTGAGGTTTTTATGCCCTAGAACATGGTCAGTTTTTGAGTATGTGCCATGAACCACTAAGAAGAAAGTAAATTCCTTTTTATCCCCATTCAGTTTTCTCTAGAGATCTATCATACCTATCCTCTCTAAAATCCTGTTCACCTCCTTAACTTCTTTCTTGTTTATTTTGAGGTTGGATTTATCAAGTTCAGAGAGGGGGAGATTAAGGTCTCCCTCTAGTATAGTTTTGCTACCTGTTTCTTCCTCTAATTCCTTTACCTTCTTCTCTATGAATTTGGATACTACATCACTTGGTGCATATATGTTAAGTAATGATATTGCTTCATTCTCGATGGTGCCTTTTAACAGGATATAGTTTCCTTCCTTATCTCTTTAAATTAGGTCAATTTTTGCTTTTGCTTTATCTAAGATAAAGATTGTTTCCCCTGCTTTTTTTTACTTTAGCTGAGGCATGATATATTTTATTCCAACCTTTTACCTTTACCTTGTGTGTATCCCTCTGTTTCAGATGTGTTTCTTGTAAACAGCATATTGTAGGATTATGATTTCTAATCCATTCTGCTATCTGTCTCCGTTTTATGAGTTCATTCCATTCACATTTACAGTTATAATTGTTATCTGTTTCTTTCCCTCCATCCTATTCCTGCCCTTTTTTTATTCCTGTTTTTTATCCCTGTTTTTTTATTCCTATGCCACGCCTCCCGGGCGTGTGCCTGTGTCTACTTGCAAGCATTCTTGATGAAAATAACAGAGTTGAAGAGAAAATTTGACATTCAGATACAAGAAGCAAGAGAAACATGAGAAGGTAAACAGAGAAAAACATCATAAAGAACTTAACAAGTTTGAATTATTTACATTCCTACATGGGAAAAGAGATATTTGTAATTTATTCAGAGAAGAGAACCTTAGTGGTGGCAGAGTTGAAGAGAAAAGTTGTGTTATCCCAGCACTCTATGTTTGTCTGTTCTGTCTGTGTTGATATTTCCTTGTTATGCTTTGTATAGATGCCATGTGACCTTACTGAAAGACATGAAAAAGGATTTATGTGGTTGTCTGTTTACAGAAGTTCTGGAGGAGTGTTTTGGAGATACTGTGACTTTACTAATGATTTGTATTGACCTCTCAGACTTTGCTTGTGTGTCTTTGTTGATTTCTATGTTGATCATTTTTGTTGACCTCTTGGACCTTATTTTGGGTCTCTGTTGATATCACAGGGAGACAGCGAATTGATGATAGTGCTGGCAATATGAAAGACTTATTTTGGCTCTGTTGAGCTTTGTCGTCCCAGAAACAGGAAATGTGAACTACTTGAGGTATTCTGGAAACTGTGAACTTCAATATGGAATAGGAACTGGACAAGGAACTAGATGAGCAGATGGACAAGGAACTGAGAATTGCCTGCCTTTCAATCGAGGTAACAGTTGGGTAGATTAGTGTAGGAGCTGGGATCATGGAAAATGAACCAAGGAAGGTGCGAATCAATCTTGAATCAAGTAAAAAGAACCTATTCTTTACTACTTAATGTTCACTGAGATGATTATGATTTACTGTGACCTTGGGGTGGAGAACTTTGACCTTTGTATATTGTGCTCCTTAAGGAAGCCTGCTCCTTAAGGATGATTGAGTTGAGGTCTTACTGAATGATATTTTTTGTTTAAAACTATGTGAAAATGCTGGTGAATATTACATGGTCACTTTAGTGACAACTTGTTATGTTATAACATTGTGGATGCTGGACTTTAGTTTCTGTGAATGTTTTGCTTTAATTTAGTGATGAATAAATACAGCGTTCACTGTTCTATTTGATCAGAACCTTAAAGCTGTTCATAAATCCAGTTCCCTGGAAAGCTGTTCATGCTTGGCTTTACAAGCAAATAAATAATAAATGCCCAAATAATAAGTACAAATAAATACAAACTGATTAAGTATACAGCAGTTTTACAGAGGGGCAATAAAATTCAAGGCATTAAAAACAACTTTGTGTGAAAGGCAGTGCCTGAGCTAACTTGAAAGAAGCAAGAGATTCTATGAGTCTAAGGGGATCAGGAAGTACATTCTAGTTATGTTGTGTGTGGTTTGTATGGAGAAGGGTAGAGGGGTGGTCAATTCATGAAAGACAGAAAGGAGAAGGAATGTCACTTATGAGATTAAGAAAAGTTCCTCAAAATATACTTCGACCCTTGGAACTATGAGATTGTATGGCACATCTTATATTGAGAATTCATCAAGGGTTTATTGACACACGCTTAAATTTTCTTTTATTTCATTAGGTGAGCATGAAAAAGAGCCCTTGCAAGCTAGTGGGTATTGTGTCATAGTGACCTGCGTTTTGAGAGTGAAGTAATGAGATTTATCTCAGATGTTAGTTTATCATATGGACATAAATTCAAATCTGCACAAAGTACTGTTTAAGGGAAAATCCTACTGAACTCTGATCAGAGAAGCACTGAGAAAAAACCCTGGAATGGTTTTCAGTTCCCTAGATATGTGCAGCATACTAAAGAAGATACTCAGGAGGGAGGAAGACATAAATACTGTCCTGTGAGCATTTAAGAGAGATTTCCACGTTTTAAAGAAAGATAAAGAAAGATAAAGATAAAGAGAGGAACAACAAATGGGTAGTGAGTATAAAAACCTCTACTTAGACACAAAGTTCTTATTGTGACTGCCCTCCTACCTAGAGAAACACAGGAGAAAAAGTTCAGAAACAGACACAATATTAGAGGGTAAAAATGCTCTTTAAGGCCTGGGCATATCACTAGAAATTTTGGCCGAGATTCTTGGACTCAGAGAAATATTAATCTCTGATTGGCTCCTCCAATAGGCAGACACTACTATCCTCAAGATACCATTTCTCTAAAAGTAAAAGAGAAATGTGAATGAAATACTTTTCCAATTTGCACTGAGATGTTTACAGAGTGGCAGATGTCAACCCCAAAAATGAAGACATTTGCTAGAGAGAACTAGAGGATACTTCATTATATTCATCACGTATGTTAAAATGTATAATCCATGTACTATGGTTGATGAACACTCTAGGACATTGGTTATAACTATACTAGTACTACTACTATGATTCATATAGCTATTAGCTGACCTTTATCAAATGTGTTAAGTCTTTAAATGTTCTATATGTAATGTCATCTTTCATATTCATTATGATAAAAAAGTTACTACTAAAGGTGTTGTTACCCTCTTTTGATTATTGAGGAACCATAACCTTAAAAAAGTGAAATAACTTGCTGAGGGTAACACAGTGAAGGTGCTTCAATGGCAAGGGTCATAGTCAAGCCTTTCTGATTCCAGGTTCATTATTTTCACTATTCTAAATTTGGAGAAGAATCCATGAGTAAGGACCAGCTAATCTTTTGTTTTTACTGTGAAAAGAAATAGAATTACACTCTTTATGATCCCAAGAAGTACAGTAAAACAAATATCAAGATCTGGTAAAAAAAAAAAAAAAGAAAAACAAACTGGATTCAGAAGGAACAGCAGTTATTGACTCAGGTTTCAAATACCTCAGGTTGAAGTACTTGTAATGATATCGTAAGATATATATAGTTTTATATCATATATATATATATATATATCTTTTACTAAGCTCTTCAAGTTACTTCTACTAAAAATAGGTATCAAGTGACGTATAAATTCGTGCCATTCTAGGAATGCAACTTGAGGCATGCAAATCACCATAACAAGGCCTTCTTGGAATGGAAAAAAATACGTCTTTTTAGAGGATTAAAGATGCCCATAAATTAGCTGACCATATTTTGTCTAAGTTTAAGCATCCTCAGTTTGAAATTGAGAGAGGGTAAAGTACTCCAAACATTCCCTTGTTATCCTCAGTTTTATGAAATGAAACAGTAGTGTATAAGCAATGCAATATGCACAATGCCTACGAAAATTACAGATATGCTGATGAAGTTATCAGTCACAAAATATATCAGGCTTTCTATATGGTGGAATAAGCTGGGACATTTATTAAAATACCAAAAGACTGAGTCCCCAAACCAGAAAGTCAAAGCCATCAGAGTAGTTATGATATTGGCACAGGTAGATAAAGTAGAAAGCACCCACATTCTCAAGCCTTTAAAACAGAACAGGTTACCTCAGTCAAAGGTCCCCCTCTCCCCACTCACAGTAACCACCCAGTGTCCAGGAAAGGCGCTCCCAGCAGCTCCGGCCCCTGGCAGTCCTCAGCAGGAGTCCTTAGCAGAAATACTGGCTGACTCAAAAAGGGGTTCGCACTTCTGCTGCCGTTGCCTCTGCTGCTGCTGCCGCCGTCGACACCATTGCTAGCCACTGCACGAACTCTAGCTTGGTTTCCGCTTCCTCTTGTTCCGCCCCTTCCTGCTATGTCAGCAAGTCCAATGGGGCATGGAAGATCTTTAAATCCCATAACCCTTATATTAGGCCCCAAGATCTTTCATGTCCCTTACTTGGCAAAAATACATTAACAATAACTGGCGTCAACAAAATTTCACAACAATATAACAAGAATAGCACACAATAAACACAGAAAACCATATTTTAGGGTGGGGCTTGAGAACAAGCTCCCCATCATTCCCTCCACCCTGAACAAATGGGGCCCCCAAATCTTGTGGTAAGGGGTGAAGTTCTCTTCTTCCATGGCTACCTGCTGCTGAAATCAGATGTAGAGCTGTCCCTGTCCTAAGGGGTCCCATTTGAAAGGTCAGTTCTCAATATGTTTGATGACAGGTCCAAGGGTGACACATCACAGTTGCAGACAGGGGGTGACATCCAGCTTAAGCTATCAGGCATCTACAGGTGGAGGATACCAAGCATGCGGAAACAAATCTAGCAAACAAGTTGAACAGACAAAAAGTCAAGTAGAAGCAAAGAGACAATAACCAGATTATTGTAGCCTCACTCACACTAGAATAAATGAGTTAAGGGCACAATTTTGTAATCATCTTCTCCAGAATAAACAATAGTTACAGTGTTATCCCTCCCATGTGCTATAATCTCTGCAGACTTTGGAACATCATCTGGCTTCTGTTTTACCCATACTTTAGCTCCTGATTTTATTCTATCAGTAGAAACAAATCCTTGAGTTCCTCTGACAGTTATTTTGGAAGGAGGGTCAGTTTTTACAAGTGGTATTGTTTTACAAGGAATGATAATTACTTGAATTATCCTGTCATATTTATGAATCTGTATGGACCCTTCACCTAAATTATGGAATCTTACAACAATTTCTCCTTGATAATTAGAATCTATTACTCCAGCCAATACATGTATTCCTTGAGCGGCTAATCCTGATTTGGGTAAAATCTGTCCAAAGTGATTTTTAGGGATTCTTATGCATATCCCAGTGGAGATTTTTCTTATTTCTTTTCTGTCCAACCAAATGTCCTCTAAACAATGTAAATTATACCCCCACCGAACCAGGTGTTGCTGGGTACGGTGCTGGGACATCTGGCCTCAAGGTCCAATACTCAATATTTGGAATCTTATGTGTTTGTTGTTTTCTGATTTGCAGATTGGGGGTCATCATTCTGGCTAGAGGTGTACTTCCTCCCAATGATCTATTATTCAAATTATGCAAAGCCATGAACAAATTATCCTTCCAATGTTGATATGAATTATTGGAACTTAACTTCCTCAATTGTTCTTTCATTAATTCATTCATTCTTTCAGTTAACCCAGATGCTTCAGTATAATATGGAAAATGATATATCCATTCTATATAGTTTAGTATACAATACTTCTTCATTTCATTGCCTTTGAAATGTGACCCATTGTCACTTTGAATCTGCATTGGGGTTCCATAATATAGACTTATGAGATCTAGAGTTTTACAAGTGTTTTTCTGGGTTGTATTCTTCTAAAGACAAGCCAATAGTACACCTTAATATGTGCCAACACAATTACATATAAATCTGCATCCTTTATCCAGTGGTAGTGGACCAATATAATCTATTTGCCAGATTTGGGCTGGGACTTTTCCTCTTGCTATCTCTCCAGGTACTACCTGAGGAACACTTCGCTCCTTTTCCAATTGACATATATGACATTCTTCTGCTATCTGTTTTAACAGCGAATGAGAGATATTAATGCCTCGATCTTGTGCCCACTGGTGTGTGGCCTGGACCCCCAAATGGCCTGCTGTTTGGTGGACCCATTTTGCTAATACCGGATCATCAGTTGTTGTAAAAGTAGGGACAATATGTTCAGTAGCAATCTTTGCCAGTCGATCAGCATGAGCATTGTATTCACATTCTGGCATGGTAGAGGGGCACATGAGCATCTACATGAAAAACTGACAAGTCAGTGACCAAAGACATGTTCCAGATATCTTCCCATAATTCTTTGCCCCAGACTTGTTTGCCATGAATTTCCCAATTTTCATTTTTCCACATGGGCATCCATGTAGCTAACCCATTAGCTACCGCCCATAAATCAGTGAATATATGACACTGTCCTCCTTGTTCTATTTTGATGGCTTGATATACTGCCATAAGTTCAGCAAATTGGCTACTTCTACCTATCCCAGTACTTTCCAAAGTCCTTCTAGTATATGGGTTATAGGCCACTGCTTTCCAATGTCTTTTTTGCCCCAAATATTTTGCTCTCCCATCAGTAAACAATGCATGTCTCTTTTGTTCTTCAGTTAATACATCATATCCTTCATTCCATTTTACAGTGGACTGTTCCACCTGTTGCTTTGGCTCAGGGGGTGTGTCATTCCTCTCAATTTCTATGTTTGCTACAGATTCATGTAGAGCAGAAACTCTGCTTTTGTCTGTTTTTGCTCTATTTTGAATATACCACTTCCATTTGATTATACTAGCCTCTTGGGCATGTCCAGTTCTGTGAGAAGCTGGGGTACTCATTACCCAGGTTATAATCGGGATTCCAGGTCTTAATATAACTTCATGGCCCAGAGTCAGTTGTTCAGTCTCCACCAAAGCCCAAAATGCAGCTAACAACTGCTTTTCAAAACATGTATACTGGACTCCAGATGAAGGGAGTTTCCTACACCAAAATCCCAAAGGTAACATTTTGGCTTTGTTGTTTTTGCCATAAGCTCCAGTTTCCATAATCATCTTGTACAGTCACTTGCAATTCCACTGGACCATTTTGCATGGGCCACAAATCTAGGGCCAATTGTATGGCAGCCTTGGCTTCTTCAAAAGCTTTACTCTGCTCAAGTCCCCAATTCAATTCATATTTCTTCTGTGTGAATGTATATAAAGGTTTTAAAGTCTGTCCCAAATGTGGAATGTGGTGCCTCCAGTATCCAAATAATCCTATGAACTTTTGGGCCTCCTTCTTATTGGTAGAGGTAGGAAAATCCTGAATCTTTTGTCAGGCTTGAGGAAGAATCTCCTGTAGCTCCTTGTTCCATTGTATACCCCAAAATTTCACATTTTGAGCTGGTCCTTGAACTTTTGCAGGGTTAATTTCCCACCCTTTACTTTTCATATGCTCAATTAGAAGGGTCAAACTCCTTTCCACTTCTTTTGCATCTTTACCCTCTATCATGATCATCCAACTGTTCAGCCACAATCCTGTGACAAATAGTGGGGCTAGGTATGTACCCTTGTGGCAAGCAGGTGAAAGTATATTCTCTACCCTTCCAAGGGAAAGCGAATTGGTCCCATTGTTTAGGGTCTATTAGGATGGTGAAGAAGGCATTTGCCAAGTCAGTAACTGCATACCAAGTCCCATCATATGTCTGGATCCTTTCTATTAAGGTGATGGTATCTGGAACAGCAGCATACAAAGAAGGAGTCACCTTATTCAACTGTGTATAATCCATAGTCATTCTCCATGTCCCATCTGATTTTCTTACTTGGCCAGACAGGATTATTCCATCTTGTGGTTATAGGGACTAACACTCCTGCTTCAACATATACCTTTATAGTAGTGGTAATTTCATCTTGCCTACCTGACACACGAACTGCTTTAAAGCAATTACTTCAGAAGTTTCAGGTAAAGTGATTGGGTCCATTTTTATTTTTCCCACTAAAACTGTGTTAATTCCTATCTTCCTTATAGCAAATTGGTATCTCCCTTCAGGTAAATTCAGAGTCATGCCTCTCAATACATCTATTCCAATGATGTATTCAGGAATGGGGAAAACAACCACAGTATATTCTTTCTTAGGTAACTGGCCAATTTTCATTGTTATTTTAACTTGTCTGGCTGATATTTCAGCACCTCCTAGACCTGTGATGGTAATAGGAATTCCATGTTTAAACTTATCAGCATTTCCATAGATAAGTGTGGCCTCAGCCCCAGTATCAAGCAGTGCCCTAGTCACAGTAGTTGATCCATTCTTCCAATATATTGTTAAACCAATATGGGGTCTGCAATCTCTTCTGAATACTTCTTTTATCTGGGCTGGGGCTTGGCCTATCTCCTATTCCCCCTGAAGTTAGGGAAACTTGGATACAAAGATTCAGATTCAGAAGTACCTGCAGGGGTGGTTCCTGCTTCCCTATTCATTCTAATGCTAAGTACCTTTTCTTGGTACAGCTTATGCAGCTCTTTAGTTGGAATACCATCTATTTTTCTAAAGTCCACCCCTGCTCTTAAGAGCAGCAAACAATTCCCTTCTTGTTGGTCTATTTTGTCTCTAAATCCTCTGGCTGTTTACTGTTCTCTCTGGAGGCAATTTGTCTTTTCCCCATTCCCCTAAATGGCTTAATTGTGAAATCTTATCCAGCACCTCTGAAAGAGGGTGCCCTATTTCTCCAATTAATAGAGTCATAATTAGGTGCTTATATGCAGGAGGAGCCGTCTTCAATATGATATTTCTATGAGGAACTTGTAGGAGGGTATCATAATATGCATTTGCACCTCCAATCATGATAGGAGTTTTCATTACCTCCTCCTTTAGCTTTCTCATACAGTCTCTAAGTGAGTACCAGGGTCTGTCTCCCCTAGTCCACATAGATTCAGTAGGATATTGCTTTTTCATCCCTCTGCAGCTAAAGTTTTTAGCATATTAGTTTTTTTTGTTACCTCCTTGCATATGGTGATCCCTAAAAGCTTGGTGTACAAAAGCATTCTGACTGATAGTTATGAATTTTAAGCAGTCGTCATTGTCCAGTGTTATTCCTCCGGTGCCTTCATAAGTGATTTTTACTATCCAAGACACTAAAGACTCCCCCATTCTTTGGGTGAATCTACTCAATATATCAGTGATCTCCTGTTAAGTGAAATCCTCAATTATCTCCCTGGACTTTTTTTTTGCCCTGGAGGTTCTCCTGTCTTCTTCTTCATACGGGGAGAGCTTCTACATTAGAAGACTCCTTATCTAACCTTGCTCCATTCTCCTCACACACATTCTCCTGGAAGCTGTCAGGGCAACTCTGCCCAGCCTGTACAAAACCTGCATGCACATTCCTTCTGCTAGTTTTTGCTTCCTTTTGCCTACATGAACAGTAGCTTGCTCCTGGACCACATGAGTCCCTCTAGTTTGCTCTTCTGAATGCTGTGACACAGAAGCATCCTCAGGCAAACCACCTGACTCCCTAGCCATCCGAGCTCTTTCCTCCAGAAGCTTATCCCTACTTTTACACATAAGGCGATAACTTGTTAGCAGCACCCAGACTCTCCTGCACACTCCTGCCAGTTCTTTGCCTGGTTCTATGGGTATTCCTTCCAAACATCTTTCCAAATCTCCAGGTTCTCCCTCTTTTAGCCTTGGTTCCCAGTTTTCACAGGGCCCTGTGCTTTTGGCCCATTCTCTGGCTAGAGAGGAATAAGGCAAATCATCCCATCCTGGAATAGCCATTTCTCCCTCTAAAGCCCCACTGCTTCCAAATAGAGGCCTGACATTTTGTGATCCCATCTTGGTTGCCAAATGTACCAGCAATGCAATATTCACAATGCCTATGAAAATTACAGATATGCTGATGAAGTTATCAGTCACAAAATATATCAGGCTTTCTATATGGTGGAATAAGCTGGAACATTTATTAAAAAAAAACACAAAAGACCGAGTCCCAAAACCAGAAAGTCAAAGCCATCAGAGTAGTTATGAAATTGGCAGAGGCAGATAAAGTAAAAAGCACCCACATTCTCAAGCCTTTAAAACAGAACAGGCTACCTCAGGCAAAGGTCCTCCTCTCCACACTCACAGCAACCACCCAGTGTGCAGGAAGGACGCTCCCAGCAGCTCCAGCCCCTGGCAGTCCTCAGCAGGTGTCCTTAGCAGAAATTCTGGCTGACTCAAAAAGGGGTTCACATGTCCGCTGCTGCTGCCTCTGCTACTGCTGCCGCCGTCGCCACCACTGCTAGCCAGTGCAGGAACTCTAGCTTGGCTTCCACTTCCTCTTGTTCCGCCCCTTCCTGCTATGTCAGCAAGTCCAATGGGGGCATGGAAGATCTTTAAATCCCATAACCCTTACAAGTAGAGAAAGTGTTTCTACAATTAAGTTATTTTATAAGAATATTTCAAAGATTTTTCTCTTGTTTGCTTGTCTATTTTTAGTTTGCAATCTTCATTACCACAATATTTTGAGTTACAGATTTTCTCCTGGTCTCTCCCCTACCCACCACCCCAAGACATCATTCCCACTGAATAATTCCCCTTCCACTCTACTGTCTCCTATATCTTTCCCTATCACTCCTCCGAATTTCCAGTAGGGCAAGATGGATCTCCATACCCCAGTTCCTGTATATCTTATTTCCCAGTTTCATATAAAATAATAAAAATAATAATAATTTAACATTTCATTTTAAAACTTTGGAATTCCAGATTCTTTCATGTCTTCCCTCTTCAACCACTCTTACTGGGAAGATAAGCCATTCAATATAGGTTCTACATGTGTAGTTATTGAAAACATTTCAATAGTGGATATATTGTGAAAGACTGACTATATTTCCCTCCATCCTATCCTGCCCCCCCATATGTTCTTTTCTATACTTTGACCCTATCCCTTTTTAGAAGTGGGTAGTTCTAACTACCCTCCCATCCACCTGTCCTCTCATCTATCATTCCCCTCTTATCTTCTTTCCCCCTAATTTCCTGTAGGGTAAGATACCCAATTTAGTGTGTATGCTATTCCTTCCTTAAGACAAAAACAGTGAGAGTAAGGTTGAACATTTTGTCTTGCCTCTTTTACATGAGATTATTTAACCTATTCTGTTTCTACCAATCTGCTCTCATTATATTCCTCTCTCACCACTTAATTTTATTTTTGAGATATCATCCCTTCCTTTTTAACTGATCATCTGTCTATGTATACATGTACAAATATATACAATCACTCACATATATATTTATCTGCACATATATCCTCCTATATAATCCTACATTTGTATTCTCTTCAACTAGCTTTATAGTGAAAAAAGTTTCATGAGTTATAGTTATCCTTTTTCCATGTAGGAATGTAAATAGCTTCACTTTAATAAGTTCCTCATTATTTCTTTTCCCTCTTAACCTTTTCATGCTTCTCTTGCTTCTTGTATATGAATGTCAAATTTTCTTTTCAACTCTGGATTTTTCAACAAGAATGCTTGAAAGTGAAAGAGCTCACAAAATGTCGCAGAGAAGATAACCTCCCACTGAGGACAGCACAGCAGGCCAGGAGGAATTGGCCAGCACAGCACTCTGGGAGTGGAGCCCAGATGCAAGTGAGCTGGAGATTTTAGCCTCAGGGCTGCCACAATCAGTCTCCTACTGGAGGTATTTCAGATTATCAGCAGCTGTGGTGGTTTGCAGAGTTTTCAACCCATAGATGCTAGGTACAAAATTAGAGGTCAGTGCAGTGTGGATTTTGGGACCTTGGATTTCAGGATTGTAGTTGGGTTGAGAAGTGGCTGAGGTGATGTGGCCAAGCAGCTGCCACCACATGGCTGCTCCAGAGCTCCTCTTCTGCAGATTTTAGGTGGACAAAGTGACTAGTCTGAGGGGTAATCATTTTTTTTCCCTTAAACTGCTTTGATCTGGTTTGCTGTCTAGGGTAGAGGTCCTGGGATGTGTGACCAGTTTACCAGCACGTGGGGAGGCTTCAGAGAAGGCAAACAACTAACAGCTCCTGCAGAAGAGAAAACCCCAGTGATTGGAACAAAGCTCCCCCCTCTGGTACCACAGTTCTACTTAAGCAAAAAGCTCAAAAGTCAAGTATTTGAGTGGCAATATGTGCAAACCAGGAAAGCAAGGCAAGAACAGTAATCTGAATATGAATCGTTTTGGGGGGACAAAAAGGATAGGGGCATGGAACAGGAGGAAGACAGCAAATTCAGAATGCCTGCAACAAAAGTTTCCAAGAGAAATATGAGCTGGTTACAGGTCATAGAGAAGCTTAAGACAGATTTTGAAAACCAAATAAGAGAAGTGGAGGAAAAACTGGGAAGAGAAATGAGAATGATGCATGAAAATTATGAAATGAGAGTCAACAACATGACTGAAGGCAATAACATCTTAAAAAATAGACTAACTCAAATGGGCAAAGAGGCTCAAAAAGCCAACGAGGAGAAGAATGCCTAAAAAAGCTGAATTTGACAGATGGAAAGGGAATCTCAAAAGCTCACTGAAGAGAATCATTCCTCCAGAATTAGATTGGAACAAATGGAAGCTATAGACTGAGAAATCAAGGACACTATTAAAGAGATGCAAACAAGTGAAAAAATAGAAGGCAATGTGAAATATCCCATTGAAGAAACCACTGACATGGAAAATAGATCCAGGAGAGATAATTAAAAATTATTGGGCTAACTGAAAGCCATGATTAACTAAATAACCTAGAAACCATATTCCAAGAATTTGCAAGGAAAATTGCCTGATGTTTTAGAACCAGAGCAAAATAGAGGTTGAAAGAATCCACCAATCATCTCCTGAAAAAGATCCCCAAAAGAAAATTCCCAGGAATATTATAACCAGGTTGCAGAGTTCACAGTTAAAGGAGAAAATATTACAAGCAGCCAGGAAGAAAAAAAATTAACATTGTGGAAATACAATAAGGACAACACAGAATCTGGTAGTTTCTACACTGAGGGATTGAAGGGCTTGTAATATGATATTCAGGAAGTCAAAGGAGCTGCTATTACAACCAAGAATCACCTCCCCAACAAAACGAGTATCCTGTTTCATGGGAAAACATGGTCATTCAGTGGAATAGAGGACTTTCAAGCATTCTTGCTGAAAAAAAATAAACAGACGAATAGAAAACTTGACATGAAAATACAAGAAGCAAGAGAAGTATGAGAAGATAAATTAGGAAAATAAATCATAAGGAGCTTATCAAATTGGAAATACTTACATTTATATAAGGAAAAATGATCATTGTGATTTATGAAACTTTTCTTACTATGAGAATACTTGAAGGGATTAGAAATGTATATGTATACACACACACACATATGTGTGTGTGTGTGTGCATGCAAACATAAATATTTAGGTCTATATAGGAGGTTATATGGGCCTATGAAAACATATGTGAGTTTGTGTATATATGTGTGTTGTATACATACACAGAGAGTACAGGACCAGTTGAATAAGAATAGATGATACTTAAAAGGTAAAGTTAAGAGGTGAGTGAGGAATATAATGAAGTGAGATGGGGATGGATAGAATGCTATAAATTATCTCATATAAAAGAGGCAACTGAAAACTGCTACAATTGAGGGGAAGAACAGGAAGGCAAACATGAATGAATCAACCTTATAATCAATGAAGTTGGCTTATGGAGGGAATGACATACACATTAAATAGGGTATCTCACCCTACAGGATAGTACAGGGCAAAAAGATGAGAGCAGGAATGATGGAAGGCCAGGCTCGGGGGGAGGGAATTTGGAAACACCCACTTTTGAAAATGGACAGGATAAAAGTAGAGAATAGAACAAATGTGGAGTGGGATGGGATGGAGGGAAATAATTCAGTCTTTCACAATAAACCCACTATGAAAATGTTTTGCATAGCTACACATGTACAACCTATGTTGAAGTTTTTATCTTCCCTATAAGGGTGGGTGACAAGGGAGGTAAGGAATGAATCTGGAATTCAAAGATTTAAAATCAAATGTATGTGTGTGTGTATATATATATATATATATATATATATATATATATATGTATGTATGTATATGTATATATGTGTATGTGCGTGTGTGTGTGTGTGTGTATAAAACTTGGAAATAAGATATACAGGCACTGAGGCATGGAGATCCACCATGCCCTACTGGAATGTCAGAAGGGGTGTGGGGGAAGATATAGCAGAGATCAGATTGGGGGAGGTGATATTCAGTGGGAGCACTGCTTTGTGGTGGTGGATAGGGGCAAAGGGGGAGAAAAATCTGTAACTCAAATGTTGTAGAAAAGAATGATGTAAACTAAAAAAAAAAATAAAAGTAAATAAACGACAAAAAAATAATGCCTGAAAGTCCTCTATTTCATTGAATTACCATATTTTGCCCTGAAACATGATACTCAAATTTGCTGGGTAGGTGATTCTTGGTTTAAATCCCACCTTCGTTGACATCTGGAATATCATATTCAAAGCTCTTTGATTATTTAAGTTAGAATCTGCTAGATCTTTGTTATCCTAGTTGTTTTTCCAGAATATTCGAATTGTTTTGCTTGGATTCTTGTAACATTTTCCCCTTGATCTTGGAACTTTTGCACTTGGCTAGAGTATTCCTAGGAGCTTTCTTTTTGGCATCTTTTCAAGAGGTGATTACTGAATTGTTTCAATTTCTATTTTGTCCTCTGGTTCTAAAACATCAGGGCAATTTTCCTTGAGAATTCCTTGATGTATGATTTCTAGGTTCATTTTTGTATAGTGACTTTTAGGTAGCCCAATAATTTTTAAATTATCTCTCCTGGAACTATTTTCCAGGTCAGTGGTTTTTCCAATGAGATACTTCACAGTGACTTCTATTTTTTTTTTCATTTTTTTGGATCTGCTCATTAGCATTTTGTTTTCTCATAAATTCATTAGCTTCCACTTGCTCCAATCTAATTCTGAAGGAATGATTCTCATCAGTGAGCTTTTGGAATTCTTTTTCCATCTGGCAAATTTGGACTTTTAAGGCATTCTTCTCCTCATTGGGTTTTGGACCTCTTCTACCATTGTAGTTAATTTTTTAAGGTATTATTTTATTCAGTCAGTTGTTGAATCTCTTTTCATGATTTTCTTGCATCACTCTCATTCCTCTTCCCAATTTTTTCCTCTACTTCTTTTAATTGATTTTCAAAATCCTTCTTGAGCTCCTCCATGACCTATAAGTAGTTAATAGTTTTCTCAGAAGCTTTTGGTGCAGGAGTTCTGACTTTGTTATCTTCCTC
Organism: Petaurus breviceps papuanus; assembly: GCF_028583685.1. NCBI lineage: Eukaryota > Metazoa > Chordata > Mammalia > Diprotodontia > Petauridae > Petaurus > Petaurus breviceps. The sequence continues at coordinate 72,492,062 of NW_027185655.1, forward strand.
CCATTCCATGCTTTGATCCTTTTTGTCCCCCAAAAAAGGAAATTGAATTTGGATTGCTGTGTTGTCTTTGCTTCCATTGCTTGCTCATATTGACGATCAATTGCTTGTCTTTTTACACATTTGCCACAATAAAACTATTCTTCCTTAGTGGAGAACTTTGTCATAAATTGATGAGGTTTTTACAGCTGCTAAAAGTATTAGTAGGGCACCATTTCTACAGCCCCCTCACACTCTGGTTCAGTGGTCAAAAACTTCAGGACCACCACCCAATAACATGATCCAGATCCAGGCAGTTTAAAGGAAGAGCAATTACCATCTGAATGGTTGTTTGGTCACCTTACAATCTGCAGGCTTGGACTCCTGAATCAACCACATGGAGGTGGCTATTGAACATCCACTGTTTCTCACCTTCTAGTGCTGAGGGCAGAGGACATACCACACATCCAGCACCCGCCCCCCCCCACCCCAATTACAATGGAGTTCTACATTGAATTTTTACTTTTTCTTTGACATGTATAGGTTGATATTTCTGGAAAGCATCACAGCTGCTGGTGATTCACTCTTCCAAGGTCCACTCCAGCCCCTGCTAGTCGGGGCCACCTTGGCACTCAAACTGAGGGCTCACGTGATGCTATGCTCAGCTCCTAGATTGCAGAGATGTACCCTTCCCACTGCCCTACCAGAGTGCCTTCAGTGGGAGATTTGTTTCTCACTGTCACTTTTTGGGTTCTGCAGCTCTAAAATTTGTTTAGTGTCATATTTTATATATATTTGAGGTGGTTGTTGGTGGAGCTCATGGAATTTTCCTGTTTCTACCCTGACATATTGACTCTTCCCCCTCAATAACTGTTAAATTTTTCAATCCCTCCCCAGTTATATTTTCCAGGTGAGTGGTTTTTACAATGAGACATTTCATATTGACTTCTATATTTTTTATTTGTTTGGATCTTTTTTATAGTATCTTGATTCCTCATAAAGTCATTAACTTCCATTTCCTCCAATCTACTTCTGAAGGAATCATTCTTCAGTGAGCTTTTCTATCTAGCAAATTTGGCTCTTTAAGAAACTCATTTCCTCATTGGCTTTTTGGGCCTCTTTTGCCATTTGAGTTGGTCTATTTTTAAGGTGTTATTTTCTTCAGTCAGGTTTACTCTTTTCATGATTTTCTTGTATCATTCTCTTTTCTCTTCCCAATTTTTCCTCTGCTTCTCTTATTTGGTTTTAAAAACACTTCTTAAGCTCCTCTGTGGCTTGTAACCAGCTTGCATTTTTCTTCAAAGCTTTTGATGCTTGATTTCTGACTTCATTGTTTTCCACCCATTCCAAGCTTTGATCCTTTTTGTCCCCCTCAAAAAATCTATGGTTTGATTGCTGTGCTTGCTTTGCTTTCTCTGCTTGCTCATGGTGCCACTCAATACTTGACTTTTTAGCTCTTTGCCACAGTACAACTCTTCATCCAGAGAGAAGAGCTTTGTCTCAAATCACTGGGGTTTTTGCAACTGCCAGACCTCTTATTTGGGTGCCCTCCCTGAAGTCCCCACAAACTCTGGCTCACTGGCCACTCACCCAGGACCTCCACCCAAGACAGTGATCCATATTCAAGCAGGTTAAAGCAAGAGTGATTGCTATCTGAAAGGTTGCTTAATCCCCTTACAATCTGCAAACCACATCTCTGGAAGCAGACACATGGCAGCTTCACAGGGACCACACCTCTCCTGCTTCTCAGCCTTAGGGCAGGGGCCAGACTCTTTTGTCACACCATGCCCCCCGCCCAGTTCCAACAGATTTCCACAATGACTTTTTCTTTGTTTTTGTCATTTATGGGTTGATAAGTCTGGAAACCACCACAGATGCTGGTTATTCACTCTCCTGAAGTCTGCTCTGAACACTGCTGGTTGGTGCCACCCCGAGCCTAAAACCATGGCTCAAAAAGAGGGGCCGGGCTTGGCTCTCAGCACACTCTAATGGACCCTTCCTGACAGCCTGCTGGGCTGCCTTCAGTGGGAGAGTTGTTTCTTTCTGTCATTTTGTGCTTTCTGTACCTCTAAACTTTGTTTAGAGTCATATTTTATAAGTATTTGATGTGGTTGTGAGAGGAGCTCACAGAATTTTCCTGTTTCTATGCCTTCATCTTGGCTCTGGACCCATTCCAAAAATTTTTCAAACCAAAGACAGAGAATTAATAAAGAGGTGGGACTGGTTTTGTGAGTTTAACCTGAAGTACGGTTTTGTTGCATTTCATCACATACCCACACCCCATAAGTTGAATTATGAATGACTATGGGATATAAAGATATGACTCTATGGGCAATGAATGACTCTATGGGATATAAAGATATGACTCTATGGGCAATGAATGACTCTATGGGATATAAAGAATCAATCAAACTAATTCAACAGATTGAAAAAAAACAGAAGAAAATATAAGATACTTCATGTGAAAAACAACTAACATGGAAAATAGATCCAGAAGAGAGAGTGTCACAATGATTGGAATACCTGAAAGCCATAATCAAAAGGACCTGGAAAGAATCTTTCAAGAAATTATCAGGGAAAACTACCCTCATGCCCTTGAACCAGAGGACAAAATAAGCATTGAAAGAATGCAACAATCACCTTAGAAAAGAGATTCCGCAGTAAACACTCCAAGGAGTATTATAGCCAAATTCCAGAGCTATAAGGTTGAGGAAAAATATACTATTAGTGGCCAGAAGGAAACAATTCAAATATCATGGATTCAAAATAAGGATTTTCAGCTGCAGAATTAAAGGACTGAAGTGATAGAATATGATATCCCAGAAGGCAAAGGAGCTAGGACTAAAACCAAGAATCACTTACCCAGCAAAATTAAGCACCTTATATCAAGGAGGGAAAATGATCATTAAAATTAATAGAATGATTTAAAACTTTCAAAAGGAGATCATAACTAACCCCCAAATTTTACCTCCAATGGTAAGACACAATAGAAGCATAAATCAGTGAAAAGGAAAAATAAAACATAAAAGATTCAGTAGAGCTAAACTATTTATATCCCTTCACAGGAGAATTCCATGAGAGTTGCAATTCTTAAAAATTGTATAACTAAAAGTACAGATATAAATAATATACATAGACTGAGCCTATGGTAATAAGGTGAATTTGAGGGAATGGCATAAAAATGAAAGGATGAGAAAGAGGGGGTACAATGGGTACAGAAGGAAGGGAGAGGTAGAAGAGGGAAAATATTTCTCATAAAGAGGTGCAAAAAACCTCTTACAGTGAAGGGGAAGATGTGAGGATAGGTGATGAGCATCACTTGAATCTTAGTCCCATCAGTATTGATTCAAAGAGGAAATTTACAAAATCATTTGAAAATATAAATCTATATTACCCTATAGGGAAGTAGGAGAAGAGGAGATGAAGCAAAGTGAATCATCACAGTGATGGGGGAGGAAGGGTGCTGACAGAAGGGAGGGAAGACCAGGTGAGATGATACACAGAAGCAAAACATGTAGGGAGGGGAAGAGTGAAAAAAGGGAGAGGACAAATAGGAGGAAGTATAGGATGGAGGGAAATACACAAGTAGTAATCATAGCTGTGAATGTGAATAGGATGAACTCTCCCATAAAATAGTATTGAATAGTAGAATGGATTAAAAACAGAAATCCTACAATATGCTGTTTATAAGAAACCCACTTGAGGAAGAGAGACAAACAAAGTAAAGGTATGGAACTAGAACAGAATCTATTATGCTTCAGCTGATGTAAAAATGTAAAAATAAAAAAGCAGGGGTAGCAATCCTGATGTCAGACAAATTCAAAGGAAAATAAACCTAATTAAAAGAGCTAAAGAAGGAAATTACATCTTTCTAAAAGGCAATATAAACAATGAGGCAATATCAAAACTAAAAATAGATGCATTAATAGCAAAACTATTCTAGTGGAGGACCTCAAATGTCCCCTCTCAGAACTTAATAAATCCAATGAAAAATAAGAAAGAAAGAAACTAAAGAGGTAAATAGGAGTTTACAAAAGTTAGCTCTGTCTTCCAGAGAAAGCTGTCACACTGCCATTGCAGCCATATCTCTCGTTATTACTGAGGAGTTCCAGCAACTTTTGAGAGTGTTCAACATAATCATTGATGAGCAGCAGAAAATAGCTTTATCCATCACAACTATAAAGGGTGTGGGTTGAAGATAGGCTCATGTAGTACTGTGGAAAGCAGATATAAACCTCACCAAGAGGGCTAGTGATCTCACTGAAGATGAGATGGAGTGTATTATCACCATCATGCAGAATCCCTGGCAATGGAAGATTGATGAATGGTTCTTAGCAGACAGAAGGATATAAAGGATGGAAAATATATCCAGATTCTGTTCAACATTCTGAACAATAAGCTTCATGAAGATCTGGAGTGACTGAAGAAGATACATGCATATTGTGGACTTCAATATTTCTGAGATCTCTGGGTATGAGGCCAGCACACCAAGGCTATAGGCCACAGGGGTCACACTGTTGGTGTGTCCAAGAAGAAGTAAACAACTTCACTGGCCTTGTCTATTAATAAATAGTTTATTACAAAAAAGCGAAAAGATAGATCTGAAAGACCTTTGCCATGATTTAGACATAAAAGTTGATACCATAATTAAATTAGAAGAGCATGTCAGATCTATGGGGAAGGGAAGAATTGGCAGCCAAACAAGAAATAAAGAGCTTTACAAAATGTAAAACAGATAATTTTGATTATATTAAATTAAAAAAAGCTTTTGTACCAACAAAACCAATGCAATGAAGATTAGAAGAAAAGCAGAAAGCATGGAAATAAATGTTACATCAAATGTCTCTGCTAAAGGCCTCATTTCTCAAAAATACAGAGAACTGAGTCAAATTTAAAGAAATAAACACCATTCACCAATTGGTAAAAAGATACGAAGAGGTAGCTCTTAAAAGAATAAATTAAACTATCTGTAATCATATGAATAAATGCTCCTCTTTTTCATAGTGGCAAAATATTGGAAGTTGAGGAAATGCACATTAATTGTGGAATGGCTGAACAAGTCGTGCTATATGAATGTAATGGTATACTATTGTGCAATAAGGAATAATGAACAATCAGTTTCAGGAAACCTGGAAAGACTTGTATGAACTGATGCAAAGTGAAATGAGCAGAACCAAGAAAATATTATACACAATGTCAACAACATTGTATGATGATCAACAATGAATGAATCAACTCTTCTCAGCAACATAATGATTAAAAGGACTCACAAAGAAAATTGCTATACATAACCAGTTAAATAACTGATGGACACTGAATGTATGGCGAAGCATATTTTTTTCACTTACTTTATTCTTTCTAATTTTTTTTCTCTTTTGATCTGTTCCTTTTTCACAACTGTGACTAATATGGAATTATTTAATGTGATAGTACATGTATAATGTATGTCAAATTGCCTACCACTTTCAGAAGACGGAAGATGAGGGAGGAAGGGAGAAAATTTTGGATCTCAAAATCTTATAAAAAGAAATGCTAAAATTTTTCTTGATATGTAACTGGGGAAAAATAAAATGCTATGAAAAAAGAATAAGCCAACTTCCAAAGAACAAACAAGCACAGTATTGCTGAGAGTCCAAGGATATCGATTTAAAGTATACCTTGGTATCTTATTATACATATGACTGAGCAATTGGATCTCTATCAATCTTAGATTGCTCATAGCTAAAATGAAGGTGATTAGTCTCTGAAATCATGTTTATCTACATTAAGAAGTCAGAGTTTCCATTCCATCCTCTGATATATTAGAAAAAAGTTGGCTTGCACCAAGAACACCTGGGTTACTCTCTTGATTCCAAAATATACTATATATGTAATTTTAGCAAAGTCACAGCCTCTCTGAGATATTCATTTGTAAACTGGAGAGACTATTGCTCCTTCCAATAAGAAACAAGGTATAATTCTGTTAAAAACCTGCCTATTAAATACCTATAAAAAGTTTAAATAAACAGTTACTTCCTTAAGGAATATATGGCCTTATGCAAGAAGGTAAGACATGTACAATGATAACACTAGTATAACGTCTAACTTCAAAGAAAATGTCCAAAAAATGATTAACACTTTCAAAATCTCTTTTTGTAGTGAAAAAAACTGAAAACTGAAGGAAACCAAAGAGGTATACATCCATTTGGGAATGGTGAGGAAATTATTTAACTTGAATGAAATGTAATATTTTTATTCTGTAAAAAATGATTAAAGAGATTATCTCAGAGAAAAGAGGGAAGACTTTTATGTACTGATATGAAGTGAAGTGAGCACAACAAGGAAAACAATGCATACAATAACAACACTGTACAGACAAATGGCTTTGAAAGTTTTCAGAAATATAATAACCAACCACAATTCCAGAAGACCAGATATGAACTATGATATCTACCTCCTAACAGAGAGGTAATGAACACAAGATACAGAATGAGACATATATTTTTGCACATATTTGATATCAGAATTTATTTTGTTGGACTCCACTTATTTTTTAAAAGTACTTTCTTTTTCTCTTTCAGTGTTAGATGGGGGAGATCATAATGCAGACAATCTATTTTTATGTTGTTTTTAATTAAGAAAAGAGACAGGTAGTGAGATGATTTAGTGATATAGTGTCATATATGGAACCAAGAACTGGTTGGAATATTGCCTCAGATACTGTACTCTGGAGAAGTTACTTAACCTCTTCAATCGCTATTTCTTCATCTGGAAAGTGGGGATAAAAACAGCTTATTTGAGGATCAAATATGACAATATGTGTAAAGTCCTTTGGAAATTATAAAGTTTTATATAAATGTTGGCTAATATTAAAATTAAATTTTATAAAGGAATCCAAAGTGAGAGTTCTGGCTTCTAAATTTCACTCACTTTCATAATCTTTATGAAAAATCTAAATTTCATAATCTTTTGGAAAAGAACAAATAATTGTATAAATCAAGGTATTGTAGACTAAGAAAATATAATTTCTTTTTTTAGGAAAAATGTTTTCATTATAAGATATATAAGCATTAGATCATTGTGATTTCTCCCTTCTCCCTAATAGAGAATGAGTTTCACTTTTCAAATGTGCAAACATATTATGTTTGAGGATAAAAACTGATCACTACAATGCATTGTAACTTCACTACCCTTGTGACCTTTTAATTTTATGTCAACAGACTAAAAATTTCTAACAGATGAAAATGCATTGCAAAATTTGACAAAACAGGAAATAAACAGATGATGTAATTGCTAAAAATCTATGAATAAGTGAAAGCAGAAGTTCTTTTAGAAAAGTTCCTAAGTCTATGAAGATAATTATGTTTAATTTATCCCATCAAAATAAAACAGTCTACCAGCAATACTTTCTGAAATTCAGTAGGCTGTAAAATAGCTAAATATTCAGATTATCTGAGATCTGTATTATTCATTTGCTGTTCTATTTTTATGTATACTGTGAATACTTCAACTCAAACATGCAAATATATGCAGTGCTATTTTACTGTTCCTAAAACAGCAGTTTATATATTCTAGATATTTGGAAATTTTTCAAGAGTCTTCATTATCTTAGACATTTTGAGAATATTTTGAAAGCTGGAATAATTTGCCAAACCACCCAATGTTTAATGCTGAAGGTCCCTGGAAATGAATAACTTTTGAGTTAGGAATTTTCATGGTTACTTTTAATTAATTTCTATATAAAATGAAATTGATATGTACCACTTTTATTCTATGAGAGGTTGGCAGAATTTTTTTTGTTCTTTCTATGGTATGTCTGTGTATGGGAATCTTGTGTTAGAGTATGTATTTTACTGAAGAAGGGGAACCCCAGGGGTGGAGACAAGATGGCAGAGTAGAAACTGGACTTCCAGGCTCTGGCTCCCACCTCCTCCAATACACATAAAAAAATGATTCTAAACAAACTTTAGAGCTACAGAACCCACAATGTGACAGAACAAAACAAATCAACTGCTGAAGGAAGCCCAGCAGACCAGCAGGAATGGTCCATCACAGAATTCTCGGGCCCGAGCCCAGATCCATGTGAGCCTGCAGTTTTAGCCCTCAGACTGGTCTAAACAGCAGCAGTGGCTGTAGAGATTTTCAGAAGAGTAAATCATCAGCACCTGTAGCAGTTTCCACACTTCTCAATCCACAAATCTTAAAGACAAAATAAAAGATAAGTGTGCAACGTCTTTGGGAATAGGGAGAGCACAGTCTGGCTGCTGGGAGAAGAGGATGAGGCTTGGTAGCTGCAGCCCCTGCCCTGTAGCTGCTTCTCCTTCTCCTGGCATGCAGATTGTAGGGGGAACAAGTGGCCATTCAGAGAGTAATTTCTCTTGCTTTATCCTACTTGGATCCATACCACAGTCTTGGGTGGTGTTCCTGGGGTGTGGGACCAGTGAGCAATTTTGTACAACAACAGTTAGGGCTGTAGAAAGGGTGCCAATCTAATAGCTCTGGCAGCTGCAAAACCACCAGAAAAATGGATTGTAGCTTTCTCCATTCTGGAAGCAGATTTCTACTATGGCAAAGAGCTCAGAAGTCAAGTAATTGGCTACCAATATGAACAAGCAATGGAAACATAAAGAGATGATAGTATCCTTTTTTGGGGAGAAAAATGATCTAGGCATGGAGTGGGAGAAAGGCAGTGAAGTCAGAACTCCTGCATAAAAGGCCTCCAAGAAAAATATGAATTGGTTACAGGCCATGGAGAAGTTCAAGAAAGATTTTGAAAATCAAGTAAGGGAAGTGGAAGAAAAATTGGGAAGAGAAATGAGAATGATGCAAGAACATGATGAACACCTAGTCAACAGCCTGCTAAATGAGACCAAAAATACACTGAAGAAAATAACACCTTAAAAAGCATATCAAACCAAATGGAAAAAGGGGCCCAAATAGTCAATGAGGAGAAGAATGCATCAAAAAGTTGAATTTTCCAGATGGAAACAGGAATTTCAGAAGCTCACTGAAGAGAAATACTCCTTAAAATTATATTGGAGCAATTGGAAGGTAATGACTTCATGAGAAATCAATATAGTATGAAATGGATACAAACAAATGAAAAAATAGAAGGCAATGTGAAATACCTGATTGGAAAAACCACTGACCTGGAAAATAGGTACAGGAGCAATAGTTTAAAAATTATTTGTCTACCTGAAAGCTGTGATCAAAAAGAATCTGTACAGCATCTTTCAAGAAATTCTGAAGAAAAATTGCCCTGATATTCTAGAATCACAGGGCAAAATGAAAATTCAAAAATTCACCTATCACCTCTTGAAAAAGATCCCCAAAAGAAAACTCCTAGGAATATTATAGCCAAATTCCCAAGTTACCAGGTCAAGGAGAAAATACTTCAATCAGTCAGGAAGAAAAAAAAAATTGAGTATTGTGGAAGCATAATCAGGATAACACAAGACCTAGAAGCTTCCACATTAAGGTATTGTAGGGCTTGGAATATGATATTCTGGAAGTCAAAGGAGCTAGGATTAAAACCAAGAATCACATACCCAGCAATGGTGCAAGGAAAAATATGGTCTTTCAATGAAATAGAGGACTTTCAAGCATTCTGGATAAAAAAATCTAAGCTGAATAGAAAATTTGACTCTCAAATACAAGAAGCAAGAGAGGCATGAGAAGGTAAACAGGAAAAAGAAATCATAAGGATCTTTTTAAAGTTGAACTATTTACATTCATAAATGGTAAAAAAAATGATAATTGTAACTCATAAGATTTCTCAGCATGAAATAACTAAAGGGAATATATATATATATATGTATATGTATATGTATACACACATTTATGTATAGGAAGATGTATATGTGTAAAAATATAGATGTTAATTTGGGCATTCGTATGTTCATGTATACATAGACAGAGGGCACAGAATGCATTGAATATGAAGGGATGATATTTTAAAAGTAAAATTAAGAGGTGAAAGAGAATTTATTGGGAGAAGAATAAAGGAAGTGATAGATTAGGGTAAATTATCTCACACAAAAGAGGCAAGAATAAACTATTACAATGGAGGGGAAGAGCAGGAAGTGAAAGTGAATGAGACAACCTGATTCTCATAGAATTTGGCCTAAGGAGGGAATAACATACACATTCATTTGGGTATCTTATCCTGCACAATAACAGGGGGGTAGGGGATAAGAGGGGAGAGGATAGAAGGGAGGGTGGATTGGGGGAAGGCAACATTTTCGAAAAGGGAAAGGGTCAAAGGACAAAATGGAATAATTAGGGGGAGGGATAGGATGGAGGGACATATAGTTACTTTTTCACAATATAACTACTATCGAAATGATTTAGGCAACTGCATATGTAAAATCTATATCAAATTGCTTATCTTCCCAGTGGGGGTGGTTGATGAGCAAGAAGGGAAAAAAATCTGGTACTCATTTTTTTTAAACAAAGGTTTAAAAGTTGTTTTTTTACATGCAACTGGGAAATAAGATATACAGGTACTGTGGTATAGAAATCTATCTTGCCCTGCTGGTAGTTAAGGGGGTGAAGGGGGAGGATATAAGGGAGAACAGATTTGGGGAAGGGGAATCAGTAAGCTTGCTATTTTGGGCTGGGGGGTAAGGGAAAGAAGCGGAGATAAAAAAAAATTGTAACTCAAAACCTTGTGTAAATGAATGTTGAAAAATAAAAATAAATAAATTGAAAATTTGGGAAAAAAAGGGGAATCCCAGAGGCTGATGTCAGAAATAACCATCAGTGATTCAATTGGCTATGTCTCACAGCTTAGCAAACACTTGATTTCAGTCTGTGTTGGTTAACTTTACCTGGACATAGAGAGTTAACATTGTGAATCACTTGTCATGATTGATTGGGAAGGACAAATTGTTGGAGTTGAACACTGGTAAAAAGAAGTTCTTTGGATGATGTTCATTATCTGCAACTTTTCTTTACTCCAAAATCTAACTGTACAATAGCAGAAGGAATACTAATTACTAATATTGAGTAAGCTGTCCCTCTCAAATGTCATGGAGGTACCACCGAGTGGCTCTAAGGGAGGCAGAATAGACGTTTTTTGTCTCTTCTCTTCACTTTTTTCTTTAAGGGAGATTTTGATTCCTTCCAGGAAAGGAGGTGGAAAATTTTGGCTAGAGGCTGCCATTTTATTTTTCTCAAAGAGTGGGCATCTCAGGCTAGGATTATATCTACCTGATCCTTTAAATATTATTAGTCTACATACAGTGATTTTCAGGTTGAATCTAATTCTGATTACTGTTTCCTTATCTGAGGAAAGAAGGAAGATCCACATTTCACATTCAATTCTTACCTCCTTTCCCACCAAATACCAGTTCCACAATGAACAAACATAGCACTTAGCCAAGAAACTCAATTATTCAATTTGATGTGAAACAGAAACCAGAGAAAGTCTACATAGGAGAATATATACCATACAGTGTAGGTGAGAGCATGAGGGTGAGGGCAATGGTGAGAGCAAAAGCACTTCCTAGATTTCTCTATAGGCACAGTTTCCTTAAGTCTCTATCTAGCTAGCTGGGGGGAATAGCGACATGATGGAGACCACCAGCTCCTCTCATATTAGCTTCTTCCCAGTGTTGTTTCCTTCAGCAATCTGAAATGGTTCTGGCATCTTCTATCTTCTCCCTTAAAGCTGAAACCCAGAAGTGCTCAAAGTCTAAAAAGATTCAGTGACTCAAAATATGTTGAAAAGCTCTTCTCTCACAAAGACCTGTCAACTTTGCCCCAGTCCCTCCTACAGGATCAAGATATTGAACTTTACCAAAGAGTTCCATACCAGTGGGCTTTGAGACTAGATTTACACTAACATTTATAATGGATTATTTTCCCCCAGGGGTTTTGAAAGGTGCTTTCTTTAACAAAATCTAGGAAGGTAGGTTTCATATATTATATATTCATATTTATTATATTAATATATTATAATTTTTTAACATACAGATGTGTAAACTGAGTATCTAAGGTGTTAAATGGCTCACCCAGAATCACACAGGTGGTTTGAGGGAGTTTTCAAATTCAATTTTTTCTTACTTCATAGTCAACACTCTGAACTACTTCTCAGTCATTGGGAATAACAATGTCACATGCCATGTATTTGATTACATGGAAAAAATACCCATATTTTTAGGTCAATGGTACTGATGGGATCCTAGTAAATCTGCCCCCAGCCCCAATATTCAAACTTCATTACAGGCCTGGCCCTAGTGAACAGCAGTCCCACTGCACCTACCTACCTCCCCCCCCCTCCAATGTCCTCACATCTTTGTATATGCTTTACTGCTCACTAGAATAACAGGTGTATCTCTGAACTCTTAGTTCCCACAAAAACAGAAGGTGTGTCTATATGATGGGAACCTAGCTACTACCTCTACCTGGTCATTGCCCCCAGACCCTTTTCCATGAGAATAGCAATACAATCACAATCACATCATCCATCAAGCCTGAGACAGGACCACAATAGCAAGACAGTTGGAGGGCAGAAATAGCAGAATATTTAACCACTAAACCATAGATGGTACCCCTCCTCCATTACCTAATCCCTTAACAAACCCCTCCTCCATTACATAATCCCTTAAGAAACTTTTCCTGCCTTTTTAATATTAATGATATTCCTCTATTCTATGTAAATTTCTGTTGTGTAATTGAAACTTTACCCTATAAAAATCTATCTTGCTTTCTCTAAGGTTTCTTGTTTCTCTTGGAACTTAGCCTGCTTCATGAGAGGCGTCAATCTCAATAAATGTCTATACTTGGATTATAGGTATTCTGACTCTGAATTCTTTGAGACAGTTCCACCACAACACATCATGAAATTGCAACAGTTTTTGGGTGGTAAGATCACACACCTCAATAGTTTTTGGCGTACCTGGGTTTAAACTGTAACAGCTTTTTAGAGTCCCTGGGTGGGCCCGAGTCTCTGATTCTGACCTCCCTCTCCACATGGAGCAGAAGGTTCTGATTTGGACCCACTCTAATCCAAAGGTAAACCTATATTTTCCCCTTCTCTTAGCTAGGAGAACCTTCACACACCAAGTCAATCTTGACTGGATTGTTTTGGTCCTAGCACCCAAGGCCCTCATGGCTGGCAAATTCCCTCTAGGCAGAGGATGCTTTGTTTGGGACTTTTGTTGGGAGTTCTTTATGAACTCAATTCTTCATTCTTCATTGGGACACCACTAAAGAGATGAATGTGGCTATGGGGGGGGGGAAGCTTCCTAATGCTTACTGGCATTCAGTCCCAACTCCCATCCTGCAGGATTACTAAACTGTAACAGTGCCTGGTCTTTATATAATCTGGAAGAACAAGAAAAGTTATTGCTATCTGTGTTTTTGTATCTGTCTGTGTGTATGTCTGTGTAAAATATGAGTCTGCCTTATAAGATACAAAAAACATCCAGGCAGAAGAAACACTGTACCTGGGCTAGAAAGATTTATAACCTACTAAAGAAAGATTGTTGGAAGAAAAACATATTTCCTTCTACTTCTTTGAACTCTGGCCAAGTTCTAGAAGTAGAAAGACAAGTGGACAAACAGAAAAAGGGGAAATTTCTCCCATAAGATCCATCTAAGAAGAAAACAGGTCACTGATCAAAGAGAAGCAGATTTCAAAGCTGCCTGTTGGAATAGGACTAGAACTTAACTCTTTCCTGGGTAACAGAAAGAGAACTGTATAAAATCCTTGGGAATATATATTCAGGTAATTGAATTGATTCTGGTTAGTATTTGGAAAATGCATAAATCTGAAACAGAGATGCCTCAGAGATGAAACTAAGCTCTCTATTACCGGGAAGATGGGCTAGGCACCACTGAATCTTTTCCACGGTCAAACTCACCTGTACTGGAATGTTGAAAGCCCTCATTTTCAAAGAAGTTTTTAAAGGAGTGAACACCTGAGTGAAGTTTACTTGAGCAAAAGGTAAAAAAAAAAAACTATTATTCTCCTCCCTGTAGTCCTACCTTTTCCCAGGCTAGGACTACAGTGCCTTTTCCCTTTCATCCTGGCTCTGACCAAGCTGAGGATATAGTGAGAAGTTCCAACCACTAAGATTCTCTTCCTCCTGGTCCCAGCTCTTCCCAGGCTAGGACTACAGTGCCTTCTCCATGGTATCCTATCTATGACTGAGCTAAGAATACAGTGAAAGTTTAGAACCATTAAGATGCTTTACACTGTCACTCTGGCTCTGACTTAACTAAGGCTGCAGTGAAAATTTAGGAGAATAGGAGGCGTTTTGAGTTAACTCCCCCACATGATGAAAGGAAAAAGGAGGGAGGCACAGCAACTACATCAGGGCCCCACTGGTAACAGCCATAGGACCCTGGGCAGGCTGAAGCTCACTACTCTATGTAAGCAGATGAACCTCTCCTATCAAAACCCCAAGTCCTTGCTCCCACACAACAAGAACCTGGAGCTTCTGCTCCAGGTTCCCTGAAGCCAAGCAACCCCTCTCAGGAAGCTTGTGGGTTCCTCAGGGACACTCCTCCTTATTCACCAAAACCCCCTTCTCACAATGTCCCCCTGGAGCTTTAATTTACATGCTGGACTCTACAACCTTCTGGCACTCCCCAGTTCTTAGTCCCTCTCACACAAGGAGTGGTTTCCTCTTTCTCCATCCTTCCAAAATTGACCACCCCTGCAACCAGGCTCTGCAACTGTGGGGAGATGAGAAAAGGAGAGGAGAAAATGAAGTCAGAAGTCCATAAGCCTCTACACTTGGTAAGACCAATCTTCTATCAAGAATTTTTATATGTGATTAGGAAATTCAATTAATGTAATTTTACTGTTTGTGTTATTTTATTAAGTCCTGCTAATCAATTATTAAAGCTAAAACAAGTTGACTCTAACTTATGAAAATTGGAAGATTGTTAATTAAGCTATTTGGGATTATTTTTATAATGCTAAAACTTAAAACTGATCTCACAGCAGCTCTAAGGGTAGACACTCTGTACTCCACTCCCTTAAGAACATGGTCAAAGTCACCTCCAATGCAGTGCTATAGGGGGTGACTGGAGGCCACATGTGCCAGATTCCATATACTAGGATGCTAAAATTAAAATATGGGAACCTTGAAAGACATCCTGGCAAAGCAAAAAAATCTCCTTATTTGTAAACTTGCCAGATCCCCAGAAACCATCTGTTGGGCAAGGTCATTAGTCTACCCCCCCAAAAAAAAATAAAATAAAAGCTTGCATGGCTTATGGAATTCCTAAATAACAAATTTGGCTTACTGAGAAATGAAATATTTTATGTATGAAAGTACTAGTAAACTTTTATTGATTATTTTAGCTCTAGGAGAGCTAAGAGAGATTTAAAAAAATGGTATGAAATCCTAAGCTGTGATTGCTGAGACTTGACAGTTGAAGTAAAAGACTTTGGGACTGCAACTAGTCTCATTTTGAGTTTGAATTTAGATACAGTTGTCTGTATTAAATCAGTGTCTGAGAGAAATTCCACCATATACTCAGAGGGAATCCTTCTACTAGTGAAGGTTTGTCCTTGGGATAAGCCGAGAGGACAATTTTAGCCTCAGTCTAAAATGGGATCCTCCTGACTCAGTTTCCCCAATGTATTCCTTTGAAAAGGAGTGTTTTCACCTGACTATTTCTGAGTCTGACTAGGAGATGGAATTAAAGTTACTCTTATCTGAATTCAAACAGAGTTAAGGGGGCTTTATCTTGTCATATCTAGCATGCCCCTCCTTATTCCTTTTATGACAAATTTCTCTAATTAGAGCAAGTGGTCAGTAAAAGATAATAAAAGTACAATGCAGATAGGTGAAATTTTGCTGACCTCAATCTTAATCTGTATTCATTCCATATCCCAGACAACTGAGTAAATAAACACACGGGCTTATGATCTGTCAAGTGAAAGTCAAGTGAAAGTTTAAACCCCTGGAATAGAACACTTTTTTTTGGAATGACATGGGAACAAGTAGACAAAGGGAAAAGAAGTTTGTAAAACAAAAATACAAACACAATGTTAATCATTATCTCATATACTAAGGTTGGGATAAATCTGACCTACTAAAGTGTATGTTAAATATGAGCTATTCAGCCTAAAATTATATTCTTTTCTACAGCCTAAATAATTTAGTAAAAGGATACTAGGCCTAGTCAACTGCCTATTACTACATATATATGTCTTTCTCCTTATATCCTGGTGCTTGCATATTGAACTTTCCTGTCAGATGTATGTCTCTCAAATTACAGGCCAATTAACTTAGAGTTGGCAGCAAGCAGTGGATACCAGGCCATACTTACCTACCATCCCCTGGATATGATCTATGCTTGGTTTCAGTCAACTTCCTCCTCCGGACCTACTGAGATAAGGAGAGCTGTACACCCCTTACCAGTCTGAAGAAGCCATGCAAGTAGAGACCCCTGTCTTTTCCCCAAATGAATTTGGGTCCCAGCTCTTTGATGGGGGAATGATGGAATCCAAATAAGGCTACCTCCAGCCCCAATATTCAGATTTCTTTATAGGCTTAACCCTAGTGAACAGCAGGCCCACTGCACCTAACTAGTATCCCCTCCCACCAATGTCCAAACTTCCTTGTATATGCCTCACTCCTCTCTAGAAAAACAGGTTTGTCCCTTTACTCTTTGTTACCACAAAAACAGCAGGTGCAGTGTCTCTATGATGGGAACCTAGCTAACGCCTCTACCTGGTCACTTCCCCCAGACCCTTTTCCACAAGAACAGTCATGCAATCACAGTCACATCACCCAGCTAGCCCCAGACAGGACCACAAAGCTAGCCAGTTGGAGGGCAGAATGACCAGAATTTTTAACCACTGAACCCTAGATGGGACCCCTCCTCCTTTACCTAATCATTTAACAAACTCATCCTGCCTTCTTAATATTAATGATATTACTTTCTTCTATGTAAATTTCTGTTGTGTAATTGCATCTTTACCCTATAAAAATCTATCTTGCTTTCTCTAAAGTTGCTGGTTCCTCTTGGAATTTAGTCTGCCTCATGAGAGGTGTCAATCTCATTAAATGCCTATACTTGGATTAGAGGTGTTCTGACTCTGAATTCTTTGAGACAGTTCCATGACAACACATCATGAAACTGCAACAGCTTTTTCATGGGCAGAGCTGCTACCTCAACAGTTTTGGGAGTCCCTGGGTTTAAAGTGCAACATTACACTTCAGGTGGAACATTTAAAATTTCCATTACAAGAGAACAGTCATAGGGTCAGCTAGATGACATAGTGAGTAAATTTCCAGCCCCAGAGTAGGGATGACCCAAGTTTGGTTTCAGCCTTAGACACCTAACACACACACACA
>NW_027185655.1:72509440-72615901 GCF_028583685.1 Petaurus breviceps papuanus
AAAAAAAAAAAAAGAATAGCACAGTCATGACCTTAATCCAATTCAATCTAATCCAATAATCACTTCTTAAGTGCTTCTTGAATACAAGACACCTGAGAATAAGCAGATAAAACAAAAGAAAACAACAAGAAGAAGGCCTAACTTCAAGGAGTTTCTATTCAGCTAGAGAAGATGGCAGAATAAATATATAAACAGATACTTACCGTGTTTCCCCGATAATAAGACACTGTCTTATTATTTTTTTGGAAAGAAAAACACCAGAGGGCTTATTTTCAGGGGAGGGCTTATGTTGTCCTGCCTCAGCTCTCCTCCACGGCACTGCTTTCAATGGCGCCAGCAAGCAAATCACTGGGGAAGAACAGGATGACGTGCTCACTGCTGCAGCTCTGATTGGATGCAGCTCGGAGTGCGGCGTGCGTTTCACCCGGTGGGGGGGTACGGTGCATACAGAGGGTACCGTAATGTAGCACGTAGCGCAGGGGATCACCTTCACTACAGTAGCAATCTCAATAGGGCTTATTTTTGGGGGAGGGCTTATTTTAGAGGAATCTTACACAGTAAGGGGAGAGCTTATTTTCGGGATAGGTCTTATTATCGGGGAAAGACGGTATCTGTATTTTAGTGTTTATATGTACTTGAGAAATTAAGGAAGAATAGAGGTCTAACAACAAGGAGGATCCTTAGAGACTTATTGTAGGGAATTGTGTTTGGGGAATAGAAATATTGGTTCCAAAAAGTAGATTGGAAGTGAGAGTCCATAGCAAGCCTAGGAGGGAGGAGAATAGAATAGCCTAGGAAATGCCAAAGACAAGGAATGGGAGGTAAAGATACCTTCATTCCTGTTCATGTTATTGAATGAAGGAGAATGAAATGATAAAACCTTGTTGTTTGGATCCACTACAAAGCTGTATTATCTCACCTTCACTGTAGAAAAGTGGTTCTTTCACTTCTCAATAATTATTATCCTATTATCAATTGAGGCTCTTCCAGATTTTCTCTTCTCTAATCAAGCCTTCCACTCATTCCAATCTCTCAATATCATAGCTTAGAATTTGGTCTCATACTTTACTGAGAAAATTGAACCTATTTGTCATGAACTTCCCTTTCTCTTATCTCCATCCCCACTAACGTCATAACATAATCCTTTGTTCACAATCTGATAATTAGGCAGCCCTTCTCTTTGTTAATCTCAACACTCCTACATGTGTCCTTTATCCTTTCCTCTCTCATCTTCTCTAGCATATTGATCCCACTATATAATTTCTTTCCTCTCCTTCCTTTTTTTGTCTCTGTTCATTTTGTTCATCTTTCTCCTCATTCTTTCCCTCCTGCCTTTATGGCAGGTTTCTGTCATAATGAAAAAAAGTCTTTACCAGATACTAGGATCCTGTCAAACTATGGTGGTATATCTCAATTCTCTTTCTTAAAACCATTTAAATATTTCTGCTGCTTCCTTCTATTTTTTATTTCTCTACTTTTTGTAATATGACATCACATGAATGAAACTATTTTTCCAAATCTTTTCAAACACACATGAATATAGATCAAGATGGAAGAGCAGTGATACAAACCCAACAGATCTAGTGGTTAAGAGATCATTTATAACTTTGTATACAGCAGTCTCAGTTGAACGTTGAGGTCTGAAAAGTGAAGATGAGGAGAGGTATAGTATAAAGCTGAGAAGTAAATGGGAGAAAAGGTAATGGAGGCAATGAGGATATACATTTTTATCTAGCAATTTGGTTGTAAAAGGGAGAAGAAATATTGGACAATTGCTTGTTATACTGACAAGGTCAGGTGAAAAGCCTTTTATGAAAGAATGGATATACTTGGACATCTATGGAGGCAGATTAATGTATAACTCCTATGTCTGGGAGCCTGAGATCAGAGAGAAGAGCTTTCACATTACCTTTCTCAGAACCAGTTACAAAAAACAATCATATCTACTATGTGCTATGCACTGAACTAAGTATTTTGGATTAAAAAAAACAGGAAAAACAAACAAACAAAAACAATTTTTGCTCTCAAGCTAATGGAGGGATACAACATAAGCTGTGTGCAAATAAGATATATACAGGATAAATTGGGGATACCCAATGCAGGGATCCACTAGCATTATGATATTGGGAAAAAAAAGGCTTTTTAGGAAAGTTTTGATTTTATCGGAGACTTGACTGAAGCCAGGGAGATGAAGATGAGTAGGAAGAGAATTTCAGATATGGGAAACAACCAATGAAAATTTACAAATTCAGGAAATGTAGCATCTTCTGTGAGGAAAAGCAAGAAGATACTGTTGATCTCATGGTATGTGAAATTGTATAAGGTACAAAAAGACTAGAAAAGTAGGAGGTGGGAAGTTTATAAAGTACTTTGAATGTTAAAGAAAGGGGATCTATATTTAATCCTGAAAGTGTTAGAAAGCCAATGGAGTTTATTGAATGGATGGTGACATGGTGGGAGTTGTCCTTTAGGAAAATCAGTTTTCACAGATAAATGGAAAGTCACCTGGAATTAGGATAGATCTGAAGCATGAATGCCAACTAATAGGCTATTGTACTAGTCCAGGCATGAGATGATGAGTTTTTGGTCTAGACTGGAAGCAATCTCAAAGGAGAGAAGGGGGCATATACAAGAGATAATGTCAAGATATAAATAGGAGGATTTAACAATAGATCAAATATGAGCAGAAAGAGAGAGTGAGGACCTGAGGATGACTTCTGAGTAAGAACCTGGGTAACTGGCAGCATGGTGGTGCCTTTGGCAGTAAGAGGAAAAGTAGGAAAAGGAAGTTTCTGGGCATGGATTGAGTCATGAATGAATGATTGAAAATATGTATTGAATTCTTACTATGCTCTAAACATATGTTGTGTTTAAAATTTGTTGTTTTCCCCTAGTGCAATGAAAACCTCCTGAAGGGAGCAATAATCTTGCAAACTTTCCTTTGTGTCCTCAATATTTAGCAGAGTGCTTAGGACAGAGTAAGACTTCAATGCATTTTTTTCCAATGACTCATTCATGATTTAACTGTCCCTACTTAGTCATTTTCATATTCATAAGTGGACACAGGATGATAGATCTAGAGTGGGAAGTCAATTGCCAAAATTTTTCTTGTTGTTTTTCCCTTTTTGAATCTCTCTGCAGCATTTGCCATTTAGGTTGAGACTGCTCAGATCCTATCTAGCTCTGCATCTTTGACCTCTATCTCTATTTTTTTTAAGCAATTGGGGTTAAATAACTTGCTCAAGGTTACACGGCTAGTTATTTCTGGGTGTGGTACTAAGTATCAGAGGCTGGATTCTATCCCAGGTCATCCCCACTCTGGGGCCAGTGCTCTTACTCACTGCACCACCTGGCTGCCCCTAAGCAATTGGGCTTAAGTAACTTGCTCAAGGTTACACGGCCAGGTGTTTCTGGGTGGGTGCTAAGTGTCTGAGCCCAGGTTCGATCCCAGGTTATCCCGACTCTGGGGTCGGTGCTCTTACTTGCTGTGCTACCTGGCCACCCCGTCTCTATTTTTTACAATTTCCCTGTTAACACTCTAATCCTGCCCTTCTGCTGGTGTCTTCCTAGTTCCTGAGAACTCCCAGGGAGTGTTGCGTCAACCATGGATAGTTGGTTGACTTGTGTCAACCACTAGTCTATGGCTTCTGTCTTCGTCCCTATGATATACCTGGATCCAATCTGCCTCTCTTTGATCCTAAGTCTTCCCAGAGTACTTTATGTCAGTCCCAGATGCAGGCCTCAGGCCTCTGTCTTGTCCTTTTTCCTAGGGTCTTTTACAGAATTGAGAAGGAATTAGAGATAAGATCCATCTTCAAAACCATTTCCTGCTTTCTGACCTGACTTCATTAGGCTGAAACAAGAAAAAGAAAAAGTAAAAGAGAACAACAATATACTTTAGTTTGCACTGGGAGGTCATCAGTACCCTCTATGAAAGTGCATAGCAAAAATTTTAATGCATCCTTTGGAATTATCAGAGATTATTTTATTGATGAGAGTAATTAATTCACACTGAATTTTCATTACAATATTGCTGTTACAGTATACAATTTTATCCTTGTTCTGCTCACTTCTCTTTGTATCACTTTGTATGAGTCTTCACAGGTTTTTCTTTTTTTAGAATAATTATTTAATATATATTTTTAAATTTTTTTAGTTTATATCCAAAAGATTTTAAGTTACAAATTTTCTTGTCATATTTCCTACCCACAACCCCAAAACAGTGATGGAACTGAATATCCCCTCCCCAAATCTTCGCCCATCACCTCTTTGAATTTCCAGTAGGCCACGATGGATTTCTATGCCCCAGTACTTGTGTATCTCATTTCCCAGTTACATATAAAATACTAATACTAAACATAATACACACACACACACACACATATATATATATGTGTATATATATACATTTAGACATTTGACTTTAAAACTTTGAATTAAATATTCCTTCTGTCTTCCTGATCACCCACCTTCACTGGGAAGATAAGCAATTCAATATAGGTTGTACGTGTGTAGCTATGCAAAAAAATTTCCATAATGGATATATTGTGAAAGATTGACTATATTTCCTTCTATCCTATCCCATCCCCACATTTTCTGTTCTCTATTTTGAACTTGTGGATGCTTCCAAATTCCCTCCCCTCCAGCTTTCCCTCCCTTCCATTATGCCACCTCTCATCCCCTTCCACCCTACTTACCTGTAGAGTGACATACCTTATTTAATGTGTATGGCATTCCCTTCCTAAGCCAAATTCAATGAGAATAATGTTGACTCATTCCCTTTTGCCTTCCTGGTCTTCCCTTCCATTGTAATAGTTTTCATTTACTTCTTCTATATGAGATAATTTACCAGATTCTCTCTCTCCCTGACTACTCTCATTATATTCCTCTCTCACCTCTTAATTTCACCTTTTAAATATCATATTCTCCTAATCAATTGTACCTGTGCCCTCTATGTGCAGCTGTACACATATATACACACATTCACATATGTATTCATACACCCATAGAGCATTGAAGATATGTATATATATACACACATATGTATACACACACATATATGTATATATATATACATACATTTCTATTCCCTTCAATTATTATTATACTGAGAAATGTTTGATAAATTACAATTTTTTTCCGTGTAGGAATTTAAATAGTTCAACTTTGATGAGTTCCTTATGATTTCTTTTCCCTGTTTACCTTCTCATGCTTGTCTTGCTTCTTGTATCTGAATGTCAAATTGTCCATTCAACTATCTTTTTTTCATCAATAATGCTTGACAGTCCTCTATTCCGTTGAATGACTGTATTTCCCCCTGAAAAATGATACTCAGTTTTTCTGGGCAGGGGAATCTTGATTTAATGTCAGCTCCTTTCGTTTTTGGAATATCATATTCAAAGCCCTTCAGTCCCTCAGTGTAGAAGCTGCCAGATCCTGAGTTATCTTGGTTGTGTTTCCACAACATTCAAATTGTTTCTTCCTGGCTGCTTGTAATATTTTCTTCTTGATCTGGGAACTCCAGAACCTGGCTATAATATTCCTAGGAGTTTTCATATTGGGATCTTTTTCAGAAGGTCATTGGTGGATTCTTTCAACCTCTATTTTGCCCTCTAGTTCTAAAATATCAGGGCAGGTTTCCTCTAAAATTTCTTTAAGTATCATTTCTACGTTCTTTTTTTGTTCATGGCTTTCAGGTAGTCCAATGATTTTTAAATTATCTCTCCTGGATATATTTTCCAGGTCAGTGGTTTTTTTTTGTTTTGTTTTGTTTTGTTTTTTACAATGAGATATTTCACATTGCCTTCCATTTCTCTCATTTGCTTGCATCTGTTTAATAGTATCTTTATTTCTCATAAAGTCACTAGCTTCCATTTGCTCCAATCTAGTTCTGAGGGTCTGATTATCTTCAGTAAGCTTTTGAGATTCTTTTTCCATCTGGCAATTTCGGCTTTTTAAGGCATTGTTCTCCTCATTGCCTTTTTGAGCCTCTTTTGCCATCTGTGTTAGTCTATTTTTTAAGGTCTTATTTTCTTCAGTCAAGTTGTTGACTCTCATTTTATAATTTTCTTGCAATGTTCTCATTTCTCTTCCCTATTTTTCCTCCACTTCTGTTATTTGCTTTTGAAAATACTTTTTAAGGTCATCTATGACCTGTTACCAGTTTGTATTTTTCTTGTAAGATTTTGGTGCAGGAGTTCTGATTTTTTATTTTCCTCCTGTTCCATGCTTTGATCCTTTTTGTCCACAAAATAGGAGTCTAAATTTGGATTTCTCTGTTTTCTTTGCTTCCTTTGTTTTCTCATGTTGCCACTCAAATACTTGCCTTATGAGACTTTTGCCACACTAGAACTCTTCTACCAGGATAGGGAGATTTATCCCAATAGCAGAGTTTTTCTCAGCTGCTGGAGCCATTAGTTGGATGCCCTCTCTGAAGCCTCCACACACTCTCTGGCAAACTCTTCATGCACCCCAAGACCTCCACCCAGGACAGTTACCCAGATCCAAGCAGGTTAAAGAAAAAGAAATTACCCTTCAAATTGGTTGCTTACTCCCCCTACAATCTTCAGGCCTGGGGCTCTGAAGCAGCCATGTGGTGGGTGGCTGCATGCCTGTGGAGCCTAAAATGCTCTCACCCCATGCACAAAGTCCGGACTGCACTCCCGAATTCCCTGTTCCCCCAAAGTCTATACTGACTTCTCACTTTTTCCTTGGAATCTATGGGTTGATAGTTCTGGAAACTGCCACAGATGCTGGTGATGTGAAGTCCCTCCAGCTGGTGGCTGGTCAGGAGGCCCTGAGGCAGAAACCTCGGGTTCTTATTGGGCAGGTCTTGGCTCCCAGAGAGCTGAGGTGGCCCCTTTCTGCCGGCCTGCTGGGCTGTCTTCAGCTGGAGGTTATGTCCTCTCTGTAATTTTGTGGGTTCTGTGGCTCCAAAGTCTGTCTAGAGTCATTTTTATATGAATTTGGGGAGCCCAATTTTTTTTTTACAAAACTATCTCCTTTATCATTTCTTATGGCATAATAATATTTGAAAAAAAAATATATATATAGTATAACTTGTTCAATGACCCCTAACTTATGGGTTTACAAAATTCTTCTCTACACAAAGGAACTGTAATTTTTTTCCCTTTTTACATCTGTGTCCTTTTCCTTTTTATTTGATCTCTTGGGGGGTATACTGATATTCATCTGTCAAAGGGTATATAGAGATTTTATTAGCTTAGAGATTTTTTTTTGATTGCTGTTCTCCTATTATCAGCAATTTAAAATATTTTTATATGACTCTTGCTAGCATACATTTCTTCTAAAAATGCCTGTTCATATCCTTTGATAATTTATCACTTGGGGAATAACTCTTAGTTTTATAAATTTGGCTAAGTTCTATATATTTTTTGAGAAATGAGATCTTTATCAGAAAAAAAATTGTTGCAAACTTTTTCCTCCAGTTTCCTGAGTTCCTTCTTATTTTGGCTCCATTGACTTTCTTTCTGTAAAACTTTTTTTTAATGTAATCCTATGTATATTATGCATTTTACCTCCTGTGATCCTATCTATCTCTTTTTTGGTAATGAATTCTTATGTTATCCATAGATATGTGAAGAACTTGGCTTTTTATCTCTGCTCCTCTAATTTGCTTATATCATCACCCTTATGTCTAAGTCACATACCCATTTTGACCTTCTCATGGCATACATGTAATAATCTTCTTAACATGCCAGGTTGTCTACATGTAACCTTCATCCTATTTACATATTACTTGTTGTAGTAGATCATGTCCTCTTGCACCCTCAGTATCTTACCAATTCTGAATCTTGCCCTTATTACTGGTTGTTTCCCCATAACCTACAGAAGCATCAGTGTCCCTTACATTAAAAAAGTATAAACAATCAAACAAACAAACAAAAAATAAACACTCTCACTTGAATTGCCCTTCACAGTTAACTGTTATCTTACATATCTCTTCATTATTCAATTGACATTACTCTCTCCAGAGCTACCGGTTGTCTCTTAGTTACCATATGTAATGGTCTTTTCTCAATCTTCATCCTTTTTTATGCTGTTGCAGCTTTTAATACTATCAATTAATTTCTTCTTCTTAATATTTTCTCCTTTTTAGGTTTTTATGATACTATGGCCCCTCTACAGGCTTTTCTCCTACCTGTCTGACTGATACTTAGTCTCATTTGTTGGATATTCATGCAGCTTATAGCCATGGATATTACCAAGGCTTTGTTTTGAGTTCTCTTCTCTTTTAATATTTTCTCACTTGGTGATCTTTTTAACCTATCATAGGTTCAATTATCATCTATGAAGATGATTCTCAGATCCATTCATCCAATACTGATCTCTACTCTGCTGTTCACTCAATATTCTTTAGAGGCTTCAAACCCAATATGTCTAAAACAGAAATTGTTATCTTTGACTTTAAACCTCCCCTTTTTCAAAAATTACTATTGCACTGGAGAATACCACCATCTCTACATTTTCCAGGATCACAATCTATATGACATCCTCAGCTTCTCATTCTCACTTACTCACATATTTTCTGGACCATGTATAAGTCTTATTTCTACCAATGGAACATGTTTTACATAGTTTGCATTCCTCTGATCCATCTAAAAACCACTGCTAATCTTCATCACTTCACAACTGGACTCCTGCAAAAACCTTCTGGTGGTTTTCCTGTCTCACCTCACTTCTAAACTGCAGATCTGATCTTGCTAGCATCTATTCAATAAATTCCAGTGTTTACTTATAATGGGCAGGATCAAAAAAAAAATACTCTGGCTTTTGGAGTCCATCACAACCTGACTCCATAATACCTTTCCACTTTTTAAATACCTTTTCACCCTCTACTGGGGATAATTTGACCCAGACGAACTGACTTCCTTGCTTTTCCTCAAAAACAATCCATTTCTCCACCCTGGAAATTTTTACTGCTTATCCCTATCCTTATTATTACTCTTCATCACCACTTTCTGAAATGTATCCCTTTCTTCAAGTCTCAGCTCAAAATCTACCTTTTACAAAATTATATATATATATATATAATAGTATATTTTATATATACATATATATGTATGTTTTAATGCACTCACCCCATATGCTATTGCCTTCCCTATGAGATCACTTCCACTTTACCTTGCATGTGTCTTCTCTCTACATAGATGTTTTCAGGTTATATCCCTCATTGGAAAGCAGTAACTGTTTTTTTTTTATTTGGGGGGGGGGTACTTCTACATTTAGAACAGTACCTGGAATATAGCAAGCTCTTAATATGTTCTTACTGACTTGTCAATTCACCTTTTCCACTCCTACGCATGGACTAAGTCTCCAAACCGTGATATCTACATTCACTTCCAATTCATGTTATCTCATCTCAACTGGATTCTTTAGTTCTATAAAGCAGTTGTTTTTTAAACCTTCACTTTTCTATAACCTTCCCAAAAGAATTTATTTCAAACTCCTTTTCTCAAGTCTCTTGTACCACCTTTATCATCTTTTTTTTTTTAATCAGAGAAACTTGTCGAGTTTACAAAAAAAAATTAAAGGACACTTATGGTAATTTCCACCTTCTTACAATTTGTTTATTTCAATCCATAACTTTATTCTCCATTACTTCTTTTTTTGCTCTACTATCAAAAGAGAAGTAGCTAAAGTGTGGTGCTTACATTTTTTATCGTACTATCTATATTTCTCTAACTTTTAATCTTTCCCTATCTCCTGGGTCCTGCCATAGGTAAATTTATGACAATTTTAATTTGATTTTGTTGTTGTTGCTTTTTTCCCTGCTTTTTGTTACTATTACATATATAAGCCGTGAGACCCCTATCCAAATGTCTAAGAGTCTACAATTACATGGAAGACATGGATGGTCCCTTTAGTTATTAGAATGTACAAGTAGCAAGATCTCATTGACCAAAATTTAAGAATATGAAAACATGTCACTATGTAGGAATGGGAAGAGACAGATGGAGTCTAGTTAAAAGTAGTGCTGTGATAGGTAAGTAAGAGAGCAGGAGAAGTAGTCAGAGAATGAAATCTTTGCTAAGAGAGTCTAGAATCCCAGAGATTAATAGAGGAAAGGGAGTACACTTTGTATCCATGGAATGAAAGGATAGTAAAATTTGATTAGAGTTCACCCTCTGTAAAGGTCCAATGATAGTTTGCAGGAGTATAAGTTAGTTTTCTCTCAAGCACCCAGAAAGAATAGACATCAGATTTGGAAGAGAAGCTACACTTCTCATTTGATAGCAAGAGGTGTGGTGGGCATGCTTTTGGTCCCAGGCAAAGTTGCAGGGGTGAGAAACCTGATATCCCAGCCTGTGGATATTTGACAGGACTTACTGCAATAATGGAAGCATTAACCTGAATATAGAATTGTTGCAGTCATAGGTTGGTGAAGATGACGAGTCTTTGGTATTTACTCACAGTGAAGAAATGTAATATCCAAAGGGATCCCATTAGCGATTTTCATAAGCAGTAATTCTACTCTTTCCCTTAGTTTTACCTGGCCTGTGTATAACATATTTCATTCTTTATCTCACTGTTCACATTTCATTTTCTAGTTATCCTTAATCTTTTTTTCATTCATATACTGATAGTTTATCCCACTCCATGTTTCATTTCCTCTTTGTGGTAGTTCCAATGCATGATAGGAAAATGTCTTTTTTAATTTTTATTTTTTAAATCTAGAAGATTTTGAGATCCAAATTGTCTGCCCATCTCTCCCCTACCCCCACGTCAAGATGGTAAGCATACTGATTATCCATTTCCCAGTGTTCCCTATGTATAATAGTAGTCTCACAATAGTAGAGACTACTATAGTGCCCTGTACCCTCTTACCTCCTTTCCCCTTACTTTCTTGTAGGGAAATATGGATTTGTATACCCCATTGCCTGTGTGTGTGTGTGTGTGTGTGTGTGTGTGTGTGTGTGTGTGTATCCCAGGTCCACATAGAAAAACATTTTAAAAATTTGTGTTAAAACCTTTGAGTTCCAGATTTTCTCCCTTCTTTCCTCCTCACTCACCCCCATTGAGAAGACAAGCATTTCAATGCAGCTTATACATGTGTAGTTATGCAAAATATTTCCCTGGAAGTAATATTGTGAAAGACTAACTATATTTCCCTCCACCCTATGCTGCCCTCCATTTATTCCATTTTCTCCTTCGATCCTGTCCTCTTCAAAAGTGTTTGCTTCTCAATACCTCCTCTTCCAATCTTCCCTTCTTTCTGTCATCCCTCCCTCTTATACCCTTTCCCCCTATGTTCCTGTAGGGTAAGATGCCCAATGGAGTCTTTGTGTGTGTGTTATTCCCTGCTTAAGCCAGATCCAATGAGAGTAAGGTTGACTCATTCCCTTTCACCTCCCTGCTTTTCACCTCCACTGTAAGAGCTTTCTCTTTCCTGTTTTATGTGAGATAATTTACCTATGATATTTCTCCTTTTTTCCTTCTCCCAATTTGTTTCTCTCTCATACCTTAATTTTATTTTTTTTTAGATATCATTCCTTCATATTCAACTCACCCTATGTCCTTGGTCTATGTATACATACATACACACATACAAATAAATACATGTGCACATGCATATATACAACATACATATACGTATATATACATATGCATACATGGATAGAGATAGAGATTAACTTCAACTAGCCTAATACTGAAAAATGTTTCATAAGTTACAAATATTATCTTTCATGTCGGAAAGTAAACAGATCAACTTTAATAAGTTTCTTATGATTTATCTTTCCTGTCTACTTTTCCATATTTCTCTTGATTCTTATATTTGAAAGGCAAATTTTTGGTTCAACTCTGGTCTTTTCATCAAGAATGCTCTAAAGTTCTCTATTTCATTGAATATACATATTTTCCTTTGAAGTATCACACTCAATTTGGCTGGATAGGACAATCTTGACTTTAATCCTACATCCTTTGACCTCTGGAATATCATATGTTATCCCTTAATGTAGAGACTACTAGATCTTGTCTTATCCTGACTGTGTTTCTGCAATATTCAAATTATTTTTTCCTGGGTGCTTGTAATATTTTCTCTTTGACCTGGAAACTCTGGAATTTGGCTATAAGACTCCTAGGAGTTTTTATCTCTTTTTAGGGGATCATCAGTGTATTCTTCCAATTTCTATTTTACCCTCTGGTTTAGAATATCTGGACAGTTTTCCTTGATAATTTCTGGAAAGATGATGTCTAGGCTCTATTTTTATTATGGCTTTCTGGTAATCCAGTAACTTTTAAATTCTCTCTCCTAGATGTATTTTTCAGGTCACTTATTTTGTCAATGAGATATTTGACATTGTCTTACATTTTTTAATTCTTTTGGAAATGTTTTATAAAATCTTGATTTCTCAAAAAGCCATTAGTTTCCATTTGTGCTATTCAAATTCTAAATTAATTATTTTTTCAGTGAACTTTTGGACTTCTTTTTCCATTTGGTTAAGTCTGCTTTTTAAAGCACTGTTTTCCTCATTGGTTTTTTTTAACTTCTTTTGCCATTTGAGTTAGTCTATTTTTAATTTTTTTCCTTCATATTTTTGGGGGGTCTCCTTTAGTAACTATTTAGTAATTTTTTCTTGATTTTCTTGCATCACTTTCATTTCTCTTCCCAATTTTTCCTCTACTCCTCATACTTGATTTTTAAAATCTTTCTTGAGCTCCTCCGTGACTTCCAATCAATTCATATTTTTCTTGGAAATTTTTGATCCTGGAGATCTAAATTTGTTGTCTTCTTCTAATTCTATGTTTTGATTGTTTTTCTCATCAAAGAGCAATTATATAGTCTGATTTCTCTTCCTCTGTTTGCTCATTTTTCCAACTAATTACTTGACTTTTGAGCTATTGCCATGGTAGAAATTTGCTTCCCAAGTAGAGAGTACTCTGTCCCAAATTTATGGACTTTTTCCCACCTGCTGTCAGAGATACTTCTAGGCACTTGCCTCAGAACTGTGGGAAGGATTTCCTCTCCACAGCTTCAACAAGCTCTGCCATGTCAGGCTCCTCCTCAACCCAGGACTGCCACCCAAGACTGTGACCCAGATACAAGCAAGGCAAAGTGAAATAATTTAAAGTAAGTGCAGGCACAGAGATTCATGCAGTTAACCTTGCTTCAGTCACTTTCTTCCCCCACCATCTGTTGGCCTGGAGCTCTAGAAGCAGCTACCCCACTGCCACAGCCACAACCACCTCTACAGCCCTATGTGCAAGGGACAGACTATGCTCTTCTCTCACCCAGGTCCAACAGAGTTTCCCCACTGACATTTAAATTTTTCTTGGCTTTTATGGGTTGAAAAGTCAAGAAACTGCTATATCTTAAAATTATTCACTCCCATGAGGTTTCCTCTGTCTATTCTATGTGGCATGCCAGTGACAATGTAGCCCCCACAGGACTCAAATCCATTCCGAACTTTGTTACATAGACCCTTCTTTTTGGCTTGTCATGCTGATTTCAGCTGGAGAAGTATTTCATACTGTCATTTCATGGGTTCAAATGCTCTAAAATTTTTTTAATTCATTTTTTTCAGGGATTTGAGGTGGTTGGGGCATGACCTCAAGCAATTTCCTGCTTTTACCCTGCCATCTTGACTCTCTCTCTCCCCTTCCCAATCCCCCAAGGAAAATATATCTTAAGTGGTTTAGGAAATATACAATCCACTTTCAATTTCTATGCAATAACTCTAGTTTGGACCTCATTATGTGCCCTCCCTTATTTCCCCCCACAATGCTCTTCTTCACCTCCCTTCACACCAATTACAGCCCAGGGACATTATGATTAATTCTTTTTTTCATTTTCAAATGCTTTACTAACTTCTGATTTACATCAATCATTTCCACCACATTTTGAATTACAAATTTTCTCCCTGTTTTTCCCCCACCCCCTGCCCCAAAATAGCTGTCCCACAGGATATCCCCTCCTCCAATCTGCTCTCTCCCATATTTTCTCCCATACAACTTTTGAGGTTTCCAGTGGAACTCTATGCCCCAGTGCCTGTATATCTTATGTCCAAATTTTATGTAAAATAGTATTAAAAATATTATATATATATATATATATATATATATAATTAAAGAATTTGATTTTAAAACTTTGAATTCCAGATTCATTCCCTACCTCCCTTGTCTCCCACCATTACTGGGAAGAAAGTCAGTTCAGTTTAGCTTGTACGTGTGTGACTAATGCAAAACAGTAACATAGTAGATCTATTGTACACGACTGACTATAATTCACTTCCTCCTATCCCAACTGCCACTTGTTCTATTCCCTACTTTGATCCCATCCCTTTTCAAATGTGGGTGCTCCCAAATTCGCTTCCTTCCAAGCTGCCTTCCATTCTATCATCTCTCCTTCACCCCCCCCACTCTCCTGGAGGGTGAGATACCCTATTTAGTGTGTATTTCATTCCCTCCTCAAGGCAAATTAAAAGGGAATCAGGTTGACCCATTCCCTTTTGCATTCCTATACTTCCCCTCCCTTATAACCATTTCCAATTACCTCTTCTTTATGAGATAGCTTACCCATTCTGTCTCTCTCCATCTCCTCTATTTATATTCTTCTCTCACCTCTTAATTTCACCTTTTAAGTATCATCCCTTGCTGTTAAATTGGTTCTGTGCTGTCTATCTATGTATACCTGTAAATATATATATATATATATATATGCATATATATATACATACATACATTCACACATGTATTCATATGCCCATATACTCTCATATATATATATATGTATATATATATATATATATACGTGTGTGTGTATTTATGTATGTATGTATATTTCTATCCCCTTCAACTACTGAGAAAAGCTTCATAAATTACAATTATTGTTTTTCCATGTAGGAATGTTAATAGTTCAACTTTGATAATTTCCTTATGATATCATTTCCTTGTTTACCTTCTCATGCATATCTTGCTACATTTACCTGAATGTCAAATTTTCTATTCAACTCTGTTTTTTTCAGCAAGAATGCTTGAAAGTCCTCTATTCCAGTGAATGACCATATTTTCCCCTGAAACATGATACTCAGTTTTGCTGGGCAGGTGGCTCTTGATTTTGATCCCAGCTCCTTTGACCTCCAGAATATCATATTCCAAGCCCTTAAATCCCTCAGTGTAGAAGCTGCCAGATCCTGGGTTATCTTGATATTGTTTCCACAATATTCAAATAGTTTCTTCCTGGTTTCTTGTAATATTCTCTCCTTAATCTGGGAATTCCAGAAACTGGCTATAATATTCCTAGGACTTTTCTTTTTGGCGTCTTTCTCAGGAGGTGATAGGTGGATTCTTTCAACCTCTACTTTGCCCTCTGATTCTAAAACATCAAGGCAGTTTTCTTTGATAACTTCCTGGAAGATGACTTCTAGGTTCTTTTTTTTGATCATGGCTTTCAGGTAGTCCAATAATTTTTAACTTGTCTCTTCTGCATCTACTTTCCACGTCAGTGGTTTTTACTATGAGATATTTCACCTTGCCTTCTATCCTTTCATTTGTTTGGATCTGTTTTGTAGTATCTTCATTCCTCATAAAGCCATTAGTTTCCATTTGCTCCAATCTAATTCTGAAGCGATGATTCTCCTCATTGAGCTTTTGAGATTCTTTTTCCATCTGGCAAATTTATCTTTTTAAGGCATTCTTCTCCTCATTGCCTTTGTGAGCATCTTTTGCGATTTGAGTTAGTCTAGTTTTAAAGGTAGTATTTTCCTCAGTCAGGTTGTTGACTCTCATTTCATAATTTTCTTGCATTGTTCTCATTTCTCTTCCCAATTTTTCCTCTACTTCTCTTATCTGCTTCTTAAAGTCCTATTTGGCCTGTAACCAGCTCATACTTTCCTTAGAAGCTTTTGGTGAAGCAGTTCTGACTTCACTGTCTTCTTCTTGTTCCATGCTTTGCTACCTTTTGTCCCCAAAATAGGAGTCAAGTGTTGGAATCTTCTTCCTTCTTTGTTACCTTTGCCTGGTCATGGCCCCCCTCAGTCACTTGACCCCTGGGCTTTTTGCCTCAGTAAGACTCTGCCACCAGACAGGGGAGCTTTCGTCCCAAAAGCTGGGGTTTTCTCAGCTGCCAGACATATTAGATGGGTGCCTTATCTGAGGTCTCCACATGCTCTGGCAAGTTGGACACACACACCAGGACCTCCACCCTAGACTGCCATCCAGATCTAAGAAGGTTAAAGAAAGAGTGATTACCCCTCAGACTGGTGCTTGTTTCCCCTACACTCTGTAGGCCAGGGCTGAAGGTGCCAGGTGGTGCTGTCTGGCTTTGCCAGAGTTTCAGCAGCTTTTTGCCCTGGTGACAAAAGCCACACACTCCCACTTACTGGGTCCCAAGTCCAGACTTCACTGACCTCTCCCTTTGTCCTTCACATCTATGTGTTGATAAATCTGGAAACAGCCACAGCTGCTGATGATCTGGAGTCCCTCTGTCTGGTGGCTGGTCATGGGACTAAAGCCTTGGTGTGGGGCTGAGCTCACCTTCCAGAGCTCTGTGCTGGCCAATTCCTGTTGGCCTACTAGGCTGTCCTCATTGGGAGTTTGGTTTCTCTGTGTCATTTTGTGGGTTCTGCAGCTCCAAAGTTTGTTTAGAGTCCCCTTTTACATGGATTGGGGAAAGTGGAAGCTGGAGCCCAGTGCAGATCCTGCTTCTACCCTTCCATCTTGACTCCGCGCCCCCCCCCCACCTGCCTTATCACTATTTCTAAAAGAAAGTAGAGTGTGCTCCAAAAAAGTGCTGTACCCTCGCCTTTGCATCTATTGGGAAAGAAAACGTTCTGATTGCTTACTATTTATTCAAGCCAGAACCACACCCTTTTCTCCATAAAGAATTGAAAATAAATAAAAATGTATTTCATGTTTCATTAAAGTTTCTAATCTCTTTTTTTATTTTTAAATATTTGATTTTACAAATGTGAATTCCAATTTATTCCATTCCTCCATTCCCACCCACCCTTCCTGGGAAATAAACAATTCAGTATAGGTTGTATATGTGTAGCTATGCAAAACATTTCCACAGTGGATATATTGTAAAAGACTGAATATATTACCCTCCCTCCTATCCCACCTCCCATTCATTCTATTTTCTACTTTTATCCTGCCCCTTTTCAAAAGTGGGTGCTTCCAGGTTCCCTCCCCGGCAGCCTGCCCTCCCATACATCAACCCCCCTCTCATCCCATTCCCTACTATTCTGTAGGGTGAGATACCACATTACATGTGCATGTCATACCCTCCCTAATGGAAATTCGATGAGAATATTGTTTACCCACTTCATTTTGTGTTCCTGTTCTTCCCTTCCATTGTAACCATTTTCCCTTGCCTCTTCTAAATGAAATAGTTTACCCCATTCTATTTCTCCTCATCTCCACTCATTATATTCCTCTCTCACTTCTTAATTTCACCTTTTATGTATCATCCCTTCCTATGAAATTTTTGTTATGCCCTTTATTTATGAATACCTGTAAACATACATACATATATTTACATATGTATTCATATGACCATATATCCTCCTATATCAACATGTATATATATCAGTTGCAATTATCATTTTTCTATGCAGGAATGTAAATAGTTCAACTTTGACAAATTCCCTATGATTTCTTTTCCCTGTTTACCTTCTCATGCTTCTCTTGCTTCTTGTATCTGAATGTCAAGTTTTCTGTTCAACTCTATGTTTTTCATCAAGAATGCTTGAAAGTCCTCTGTTCCACCGAATGACCATATTTTCCCCTGAAACATGATACTTTGTTTTGCTGGGTAGATGATTCATGGTTTTAATCCCAGATCCTTTAGCCTGCAGAATATAATATTCCAAGTCCTTTGATCACTCAATGCAGAAGCTTCCAGATCCTGTTTTATACTGATTATGTTTCCACAATATTCAAATTGTTTCTTCTTGCCAGCTTGTTACATTCTCTCCTTGATCTGGGAACTTTGGATCCTGCTATAATATTCCTAGGAGTTTTCTTTGTGGGATGTTTTTGAGGAGGTCTTTGGTGGATTTTTTCAACTTCTATTTTGCCCTCTGGTTCTAAAACATCATGGCAATTTTCCTTGAGAATTTCTTGAAGGATGATTTCAAGGTTCTTTTTTTTGATCATGGTTTTCAAGTAGTCCAATAATTTTTAAATTGTCTCTCCTGGAACTATTTTCCATGTCACTGTTTTTTTCAGTAAGGTATTTAACATTGCCTTCTATTTTTTCATTTGTTTGCATGTTTTAATAGTATCCTGAATTTTCACAGTCACTGGCTTCCTTTTGCTCCCATCTAATTCTGAAGTAATGATTCTCTTCAGTACGCATTTGAGATTCTTTTTCCATCTGGCAAATTTGAATTTTTAAGGCATTCTTCTCCTCATTGCCTTTTTGAACTCCTTTTGCCATCTGAGTTATTTTATTTTTTAAAATGCTATTTTTTAGTCTGGTTTTTTGACTCTTATTTCACAATTTTCCTGCCATGTTATCATTTCTCTTCCCAATTTTTCCTCTGCTTGTCTTATTTGTTTATCAAAATCTTTCTTAAGGTCTTCTTTGGCCTGTAACAATCTCATATTCTTCTTTGAAGCTTTTGGTGCAGGAGTTCTGACTTCACTGTCTTCCTCCTGTTCCATGCTTTGATTCTTTTTGTGCCCAAGATAGGAGGGTAAAGTTGGGCTGCTCTGCTTGTTTTGCTTCCTGTTCCTGATCATGTTCCCACTGTTACTTGACTTTTGTGATTTTTGCCATACTAGGACTCTGCCACCAGACATGAAAGCTTCATCGCAAACCCTTGCATTTTCTCAGCTGCCAAAGGTATTACTTCGGTGCCCTCTCTGAAGCTTCCACATGTTCTGGCAAGCTGGTCACATACCCCAGGACTTCCACCCTTGACCACCATTCAGGTCCAAGCAGGTTAAAGCAAAAGTGATTATCCCTCAGACTGGTTACTAGGTCCCCCTACAACCTGCAGGCCAGGAGCCAAAGCAGCTATGTGGTGGCAGTTGCATGGCTGTGGGACCTCAGCTGCTTCTTGCCCTGGGGAGAAAACCTGATGTATTCCAAACTACTGGATCCCAACTTCCACACTGCATTGACCTCTCACTTTGTCCTTAGCATCTATGTGTTGATAATTCTAATAACTGTCACAGCTGCTAGTGATCTGAAGTCCCTCCAGCCATTGATTGGTCATGCCTGCCCTGGAGCTCAAACCTTGCCTATTGCTGTTGGCCTGCCGGGCTGTACTCAGCATGAGGGAAGTTTATCTCTGTTATTTTGTGGGAGTTGTATGCCCAAAGATTCTTCAGAGTCACCTTTTATGTGGATTGGGGGAAATGGAATTCGGAAACCAGCAGAAGTTCTCTTTCTACTGCACCATCTTGACTCCACACCCAAAGCTTCTATCTTCTATGATATATAGTTGGGCTGAAAGTGAAGAGTTGAAAAATATCTTCACCTTGGTGTGGAGTCAAGATGGCAGAGTAGAAACAGGACTTTTGCTGGGCTCCAGCTCTCACTACCTGCAATTTATGTAAAAGGTGACTCTGTACAAACTTTCGATCTACAGAACCTACCAACTTACACAGATAAGCTAACCTGACACTGAGGGGCAGCCTGGAAGGCTGGTAGGGAGCATCCAGCAAAGTGCTCTGGGAGAAAATCCCAGCCCTGTGTGAGCCTGAGTTTTTAGCCCCAGTTCAGGCCTGACTAGCTGCTGGCTAGAGGAACTTAAGATCACCAGCAGTTGTGATGATTTCCAGAGATATCAACCCATACATGTTAAGGACAAAGTTAGAGGTCAGTGCATTGTGGACTTTGGGATCAGGTAGTTTGGGAGTGTATTGGCATTTATCCACTGGAGGGAGAAGCTGTTGAGGTGCTGCAGCCATGCAGCTGCCACCATGTGGCAGCATCAGCTCCTGGACTGCAGACTGTAGGGGGAATAAGCAACCAGTCTGAGGGGTAATCACTCTTGTTTTACCTGTGTGGATCTTGATTGTGGTTTAAGGTGGAAGCCCTGAGGTGTGGCACCAGCTTTCCAGAGCGTGTGGAGGCTACAGAGAAGACACCCACCTAATAACTTTGGTAGCTGGGAAATCCCCAATGCTTGGAAAGAGGCTTCTCTGTCTAGTAGCAGAGTCTTCCTGTGGCAAGAAGCGCAAAAGTCATGTAATTGAGTGGCAACATGAGTAAACAAGGGAAGCAAAGCAAACAGATATATCCAACGTTAGAATTTTATATGGGGCACAAAAAGGATCAAAGCATGAAACAGGAAGGAGACAGTGAAGTCAAAACTCCTGCACCAAATGATTCAAAGAAAAATACAAGCTGGATACAGGCAATAGAGGAGCTTAAAAAGGATTTTGAAAAGCAAATAAGAGAAGTGGAGGAAAAATTGGGAAGAGAAATGAGAATCATGCAAGAAAATTATGAAATGAGAGTGAACAATTGACTGAAGAAAATAAGACCTTAAAAATAGACTAACTCAAATGGCAAAAGAGGTTAAAAAGGCAAAAAGGAGAAGAATGCCTTAAAAAGCCAAAATTGCCAGATGGATAAAGAATCTCAAAAGCACACTGAAGAGAATCATTCCTACAAAATTAGATTGGAGTAAAAGGAAGCCAGTGACCTTATGAAAAGTCAACATACTATTAAAGAGATGCAAACAAATGAAAAAGTAGAAGGTGATGTGAAATATCACAATGAAAAAGCCACTGACGTGGAAAATAGATCCAGAAGAGATAATTTAAAAATGATTGGACTACCATAAAGCCATGATGAAACAAACGAAGAAACAAAAAACCTAGAAATCATTCTTCAAGAAATTCTCAAGAAAAATTGCCCTGATGTTTTAGAACCAGAGGGAAAAAAATAGAGGTTGAAAGAATTCACCCATCAACTCCTGAAAAAGATCCCAAAAATAAAATATCTAGGAATATTATAGCCAGGTTTTGTAATTCCCAGAACAAGGAGAAAATATTATGAGCAGCCAGGAAGCTTGAATATTGTGGAAAAACAATCAGGATAATACAGTTTCTGGCAGCTTCTACGCTGAGAGATCAAAGGGCTTGGAATATATTATTCTGGATGTCAAAGGAGCTTGGATTAAAACCAAGAATCACCTACCCAGCAAAACTGAGTATCATGTTTCAAGGGAAAATATGGTTATTCAGTGGAATAGAGGACTTTCAAGCATTCTTGATGAAAAAATCAGAATTGAATGGAAATTTGCCATTCAGATACAAGAAGCAAGAGAAGCATAAGAAGGTGGACAGGCAAAAGAAATCATAAGGAACTTATCAAATTTGAATTATTAACATAACTACATGGAAAAATGATAATTGTAATTTATGAAAATTTTCTCAATGTGAGAATAATTGAAGGGAATTGAAATGTGTGTATGTGTATGTGTGTGTGTACACGGATTCATATATATGACTATATAGGAGGCTATATGGGTGTATGAATACATTTGTGAATATGTATATATATATATATATATATATATATGTACCGGTATACAAAGAGGGTACAGGACCATTTTAATGGGAAGGGATGGTATTTAAAACTTGAAATTAATAGGTGAGAGAGGAATATAATGAGAGGTGATAGAGACAGATTGCAGTAAACTTTCTCATATAGAAGATGTAAGGGGAAATTGTTACAAAGGAGGGGAAGAACAGGAAGTAAAAAGGGAATTGGGTCAAACTTATTCCCATTGAATTTGGCTTAGGGAGGGAATGACATACACACTAAATAAGGTATCTCACCCTTCAGGAGAGTAGGGGGGAAGGGGATGAGAAGGGGGATGATGGAAGGGAGGACAAGCTATGGGAGAAGTAAGTTGCAAGCAGCCACTTTTGAAAAAGGACAGGATCAAAGTAAAAAATAGAACAAGTGGGAGGTGGGAGAAGATGGAGGGAAATATAGTCTTTTTTTACAATATATCTACTATGGCAATATTTTGCATAGTTTCACATGTACAATCCATATTGAATTGCTTACCTCCCAATAATGGTGGGTGATAAAGGAGGAACAGAATGAATATGGAATTCAAAGTTTTAAAATCAAATGTTTAAAACATGTATGCACATATATATATATGTGTGTGTGTGTGTGTATATATATATATATATAATATTATCAATATTATTTCACATTTAAATGGAAAATAACATATACAGGCATTGGGGCATAGAGATCCACCATGCCCTACTGGAAACTTGGAGGTAATATGGGAGAATATATGGGAGAAAGCAGATTAGAGGAAGGGATATGCAGTGGAATCACTATTTTGGTGTGGTGTGTAGGGGAAAAAGAGAGAGAAAATTTGTAACTCAAAATCTTACAGATATGAATTATTTAAGCTAGAAGTTAATAAAGCATTTGATAAAAAAAGAAAAATGTCTTCAGCAAGTAATTATAATGTCTACCAACTTCCAAATATGCAAATTGCAGAGACCATATATTACTTCTTCTTCATAAAAATGTATAAGACATACACACACAAACGGGGAGTGGCTAGATGGTGCAGTCAATAGAGCACTGGCCCTGGAGTCAGGTGGGACTGATTTCAAATCTGGCCTCAGATACTTAACACAAAAACTAGCCATATGAACTTGAGCAAGTCATTTAACCCTAATTGCCCTCCAAAAAAACAAAATCTATAATACATGAAAACAATGTCTTTCCTTAGCATCCAAAATGTCCTTATGGGTATTATCTAATTAATTATCCCACATCATTTCTACCTTATCATCGAGTGATTTGCCAAATATATATCTAGTCAGGATGAAAGCCTATAACTCAAATTATCCCAATTCTTCTCTTGCTCCTAAATTATGTTAGACCTCGTTATGGCTTAGGAACATCTTTGTTTCAAGCTTGAGATTACACATTGTTTATTCCAATTTAAATATAAATCTTAAAGTCTTAATTAGAATGAGTCTATTTTTCTTATGGCTATGGAGTTTTGAGTAGGTAACCACAAGAATTTCTATAATTCCATTCATGGAAGTTTAAGTAGCTGTGTAAACCAGATTGTGCTTAAACAAGATAGCCCTTCTTCAACACCAGCCAGAAGCTTCCTCTTCTTTGCTGAAACATTTACAATCAGGATGGTAATCTAGCACCACCCCAGGTAGCTCCTTGTACTTAAAGAATGTTCCAAATGTTCCTTTTTTCCATATAACAAGCTGAAATTTATCTTTCTCTAAGTTATACCCATTTCTCCTTGTTTTATTCTCTGAGGCTGAGCAAAGCCAAGAAAATTACTTTTCTACATCTCTCAGGATTTTAGTTCTATGCTTTGGCTGACAGGCACAAAGAGTGAGAAAATATAAATTCCAGATTGGAAGAGGTGAAATCATGTCAGCAAAAGGCCCAGAGAAGAGAAGCATAAGACAACTGCTGAAGTGGAGAGAATAACTTAGAGCCTGGCACTTCCTTGAAGGAATGAAAAACATTTATTAAGTGACTATTATGGGCCAGACATTTTATGATTATTCTTTCATTTGATCCTCACAATAACCCTGGGAGTAGATGTACTTTTCCCTTTATTTTACAAATTTTTCTTTCATTTGATCTTCACAATAATCCTCGGAGGTAGATGCACTTTTCCCTTCATTTTAAAAAATATTCTTTGATTTGATCCTCACAATAACCCTGGAAGGTAGATGCACATTTCCCTTCATTTTACAAATTAGGAAACTGAG
This sequence comes from Petaurus breviceps papuanus, assembly GCF_028583685.1. Lineage (NCBI taxonomy): Eukaryota > Metazoa > Chordata > Mammalia > Diprotodontia > Petauridae > Petaurus > Petaurus breviceps. The sequence continues at coordinate 72,533,150 of NW_027185655.1, forward strand.
GATGGTAATCATAGAATGACTTGCTAAGTTTCCACAGTTAGTGAGTATCTGAGGAAGTATTTGGACTTCGGTCTTCTTGATTTCAGACCCAGCCCTTTATCTACTGAACCAGTAAACTGCTTCTGAAAATTGTTTCTGATATGGGGTTTAGCAGTTAATTGCAGCTGTAAATGTTGAACTTTCTAGTTACAAGTTCTTATGTTGAATAAACTCAAGTTTGGGGGAATTATATGACCTGATGTTGAAACACAGAGCAGTTCTTTTAATATTTTACAATGACTATCACTTTTCCCATAAATCTTTTCAGGCTATTGTCAGTTCCTTTAACCTGTCCTCATAGGCCATGGTTTCTAGTTCTGAGATTGTCTTCTTCTGGTCACATTTCCAAAAAGATTAATACATTTTTAATCAGTAATCCATTAGTAATTTATACCTCATGACATAGTTGCCCATATCAATATTTCAGTGACTATAAAGGGTAACCAAATATTGGTATGGCTGGCTCTAGCAATTGCCCTTTTCAAGTTTTTATTTACTTTTCAGGTTCAAGGAAAGAATATCCCTTTTAAACTACTTCTGAAAAATATATCTACTAACTAGGGACCATGGAATGCTGAAGATGTGCCATCTTAGGAATCATACAGTCCCTAATCTCTGAATATTTCTGTTGATGGCTCTTTGAAATAACCTATTTTATTCTTCTTTTTTAAGCAATTGGGGTTAAGTAACTTGCTCAAGGTTACATGGTCAGTTATTTTGTGTGGGTGTTAAGTATCTGAGGCTGGAACTGATCCCATGTCCTCCCGACTCCGGGGCCAGTGCTCTTACACACTGCACCACCTAGCCACCCCTAAACTATTTACTTTTGAGATATGTCTTAATTCAATCCTTTTTTTCTACCAAGCTTACAATTTGTACTTTTGTAAAGTTTGTATCCTTGCTCATTCATCCTAGTTCTATCCTTTGGAAAGAGCAAGAATAAAGTTAATGTCTCTTCTGTGTGATAGCTCTTTCTGATTAGTTAATATGTTCTCTCAGTAGTTCTTTCTTCTCATTAAAAAGCCTCTTCTACTGATTCTCAAATAAAATTATTTTGAAACCTTTCATCAACTAAGTTGCATTGCTCTGAACACACTCCAACTTGACAATACATTTTCTTAAAAAATGATTTGGAACATTACTGTTCTCTAAATGTGATCTGACCACAACAGAGTGAAGTAAGACTACCACTTCCTTCTTAGACTAAGATAAAATTAATTTCTTAGAAGATACATCATACTTATTTTTTTTTCAATGATCAAGAATTTATTTTCTCTCACACTTCCATCTTCTCCCAATTTGGAAGAGAAGGGGAAAAAAAAACGAGGGAAAAGCATTATTAAAAAATCTGCATAATAAAGCAAAACATATAATATTGATTATAAAAAACCTTATTCTTCATATATATACCATCAACTTTTAGCTGAGCTATTTAAAATTGTGAAAGATGATGATGCTAATTAAATTGCTACATTCAATATACCAGCAAATTTGGAAAACTCAAAAGTGCTTACCGTATGAGATAATACCAGTATAACTCCCACCCTAAAGAAAGGCAATGTGACAGAATGTTCAAATTTCCTAACAATTATGTTCATTTTCACATGCCAGCATGATTATGCTTAAAATTCTACAAGCTAGACTTCAGCAATATATGAATGAAGAATTGCCAGAAGAGTAAACTGTTTTTTGAAGAGGCAGAGGAACTAGAGACCAAATTATCAACAACTGGATTATGGAGAAAACAAGGGAGCCCCAGAAAATATTGCTTCAACTTCATTGATTACACTAAAGTCTTTGACAAAATGTGGTAAGTCTGCCAGACATAGGAATGTTAGATTATCTTAAAAATAGAACATATCTATATATGTATGTATATTCATGTATATGTATAGGTATGCATATGCACATATGTATATATATATGTATATATATAATTTTCCCAAAATTATACATTAAATTAATTTTTATATATTTGATGTTTTTTCTTATATTTTGAGTTCCAAATTTTATTCCTCTCTCCCTTCTTCCTTCTCCCTCCTGGAGACAGTATATAATCAGATATAACCTAACCATTTCTTTATTAATCATTTTGTACATACTTTTCTTATGATGAACCTGTATGAGTGTCAATAAGCAATATTTAGAATTGAACACAGAACAACCAATTGGTTTAATATTGGAAAGTATAATGACAAGTTTGTATATTGCGTATTCATTATCTTCTAGGCAGAGCACGTTATACAAAATGCCAGGGTGGATGAATCAAATGCTGGAATTAAGGCTGCCAGGAGAAACATCAACAATCTCAAATAGTCAGATGATATCACTTTGATAACAGAAAGTGAACAATTAAGAAATTTCATGATGAAAGTGATTGAGGAGCATATAAAAGTTAGATTAAAAAAACCAAAAATGAAAGAAAAACTAAGATTGTGGCAACTGGTTCTATAACTTCTCAGCAAATAGAAGGAGAAGAACTGGAAGCAAGGCATGACATTAAAAAAAACTTTCTTCTTGGAAAGAAAGTTTTGGAAAATCTGGACAACATACTAAAAAGTAAAGACATCATGTTACCTACAAAGATCCGTATTTTCAAAGTTTTATTTTTTTTCAGCAGAAATTTAAGATTATGAGAGTCAGGCTAAGGAAAATTGAATGCTACAGAATTAACCTTTTCAAATATTGGTTCTGGAGAAGACTTTTTAGAGTCTTTTGGACAAAACAGAAATAAAATAAGTCAATATTTAATACATTAATTCAGACTATTCACTGGAAGGTCAAATTCTGAAGCTGAAGCTTAAATACTTTGACCACTTAATGAGAAAATGGAATTCATTGGAAAAGCCCCTGATTTTTAAAAGATTGAAGGCAAAAGGAAAAGGAGGTGGTAGAATATGAGATTGATAGATAGTGTCATGGAGGCAATGAATATAAATTTGGACAGACTTCAAGAGACAGTGTAGGATAGAAGGTGCTGGCATGCTATGGTCTATAGGATCACAAAGGGTCAGAGGTGAATGAATGACTGAGCAAAAATTTCTTTTAAGATGTAGGTAATATACTTTACTTGTCTTTCAGAATCATGTTTGACCATTGTGTTAATAAGTTCTTAAGTATTTCAAAATTATTCATTTTTATCTGGTGTTGTTATAATACAAATTGTTCTACTTCTTTTCATTTCATTACATATCAGATCATTTAAATCTTCTAAGGTTTCTCTGAACTTAATAATTTCTTTAAGCAGAACAGTATTCTGTTATATTAATATACCAGTCCTTTCCCATTTGATTGTGATCTCTGATTTTCCAGTTCTCTGCCACTGTAAAAAATATCTACTATAAATATGATTATTATATGTGACATATTTTTATCACTTTCAGGTGTAGGATTATAATTACATCATGATGTTTATGTATCTGTCTTATATTCAGCTAAATCCCTTAACACACATGAGTTTCTATCATTGTCTCCACTTTTTTTTTAACCTGAGTGCAGGACTTTACATCTGTCCCTTTTAATCTTGATTTTATTAGATTAGCTCTGGACTGTGCAGATTCTGTTAAACAGCATACAAACAATTCCTATTACCTTCCTGTCAAATTTCTCCAAGCTAATTTTTATGAAATTATTAAAACTACCTGTATGCCAGGGTCAAAATGAGAAATACAGGTAGTTAAATTCATATTATGTGTGAAAATATGCATACATATATGTATGTCTGTAAGTATAATATTCACACACAGAAATAGACACACATTGTCTGAAGAGGTTTAGATTCAGACTTATCAGGCTCATAGAGTGTTTTACTTACATTGTCAGTAATACTGGACTATTCTAATTGGATTTAGGCTATTTTCTACCTGCAGGACTTTCAGAGGCAATATGGAAGTCAAGGGTTTTATGAGCATTTTTTGATTAAGGTCTCTCACTTTGGCTTTATAAGCACACATATCAAAGGTTCAAGAATTATCAGTAAACAAAAGGTGCTAAATAGACATTTGTTAAAGGAATAGAAGAGAGAACAACTTATATATGAGTGGACATTAATAGAAACAAAATAATATGGAAATAAAGTCTGCCATCTCCAGGGTAGAAGGGAAATATGATAATATGTCCCTAGGTATGGGATAAAGCAAGGCAAAGTTCAATTTTAAAATAGCTAAAAACACCTGAGAAATCTGAATACACAGAATAATTTTTTTGATTACTTCTCATTGTTGCTTGTTCTTCAGTTTACTAGAGACTATTCCTAAAATTTCGTATATCAGCATGTCTTTTATTTTCCCGGATTGGCCATTAAGGAGTTGAGCTTGCATGTTATAGTAATGGATTGAGTCCTTTTATGATCTTGCCTACCAAGCTTTTGTAAATGTGCAATTTGTTTTTATAATGTCTTTCTTTAGTAAACAGTTCCTCTGTAAATCGATCCACCCAGCATTTTCTTTCTCTTATTTGAGGATCTGTAGGAGGGAAAGCTCCTAATCAGGAAGTTATGTTAATTTTGCAATTAAAACATCCTCCCTTTATAAGCAGAGAAGAAAAACAAGTATGGGTAGGAGCCAGTACACAAGTATGAAGAATTGGTAATCATGAGGAAGTGGCAATAGCAATGGATGAACTCATTACATACTAAAATATCATTTCAGACCATTCTAAAGAATCATTTACTTTGTTTTTGGGGTTTGAAACTGATCTATATTTATTGCTTCCTTCAGTTTTCTGTATTATTTTCTTCCCTTTAAGGTTCTGTGGATCAAAACCAAATCCAGTGAGTAAACTAGGAAAAAGTGTTACCCACTCTGTTAAAATCACTTTGAGAAAGGAATGATTCCCAAGTTCATCATTAACCAACCACTTAGGAGGTACAAGAATATACCTTCAATTCAAAATAAGTCTCTAAAAATTACTAGATTTCATTTTCCAGGACCAGAATACTAGGAGCAAGACCCTCAGAAATGAGTATACTAATTTTTGTTCTTACTATTTTTATGGTAAAATGGAGAGCTTTTGCAGTGACTCTATGTAATTTTGTTCAGGGCTTTATGTTAGTGTATTTTTCTTATTAGGAGATTTCTGTGGGCAGCAGCCAACACATAAAATTACATATGAGGAAGTCTGTGATTACGCATATGCATCTTATTGTCTTAATTAGAGACAAATTTTTATATTTCACATGTTCCAAAATGTGGACCAGTGCTGATGCTGAGACAAAGACCTAATAGAAACTTAAATGTCCTTAAGATAGTTCTCTAATCTGTCTGTCCTTTCTTTCTTTCCTTCCTTTTTTTTCTTTCATTAATTCACTCATTCCTTTTCTTTCAATTAAATAGGTGCAGTCCTTGATTCTGAGACTATGAACTTAAATCAAGCATCTAGTCATAATGAGCATAAGTGGAAGGGAAAGAAATTTATGATATGTCAATAATGGTCCATGTATAATGATATTTTTAAGGGGAGGTCTAATTTTATAGATAATTTCCTTCAATAACATGTATATTGAATCTGTTTCATTGCATGGTTTTCTGAATGAGTCCAATTCTTATTTTATAAGGCATCTGGCAATAGATCTCACAATGCAGAAGATGGATTTTCATTTGTGGGACATTTTTACCTCTCTGAATCATAAACTCTACCCAGAAAACTTTGAAAAATTACTCTTTGGTGTGATTCAGTATTCTTTTTTTTTTATAAATTTTTTTTAAATGCTTTATTAACTTCTGATTTACATCGTTTGTTTCCACCAGATTTTGAGTTACAAATTTTCTCCCCGTTTTTCCCCCACCCATCCCCCCAAAACAGCAGTCCCACAGGATATCCCCACCTCTGATCTGCTCTCTCCCATATTTTCTCCCATACCCGTTTCAACTTTTCCAGTAGGGCATGGTGGATCTCTATATTTCCCAATTACATGTAAAACAATATTGATAATAGTATATATATATTTAAACATTTGATTTTAAAACTTTGAATTCCAGATTCATTCCCTTCCTCCCTTATCACCCACCCTTACTGGGAAGATAAGCAGTTCAGTATAGGTTGTACATGTGTGGCTAATGCAAAACAATAACATAGCAGATATATTGTAAAAGACTGACTATATTTCCCTCCTTCCTATCCCACATCCCACTTGTTCTATTCTCTACTTTGATCCTGTCCCTTTTCAAAAGTGGGTGCTTCCAACTTCCCTCCCCCCCAGCCTGCCCTCCCTTCCATCATCCCCCCTCACATCCTCTCCCCCCCTATTCTCCTGGAAGGTGAGATACCCTATTTAGTGTGTATCTCCCTCCCTCCTCAAGCCAGATTCAATAGGAATAGGGTTGACCCATTCCCTTTTGCCTTCCTATTCTTCCCCTCCATTGTAACCATTTTCCCTTGCCTCTTCTGTATGAGATAGTTGCCCCACTCTGCCTCTCCCCATCTCCTCTCATTATATCCCTCTCACCTCTTAATTTCACCTTTTAAGTATCATCCCTTCCTGTTAAATTGGTCCCATGCCCTCTATCTATGTATACCTGTAAACATATATACACACATTCACATATGTATTCATGTGCCTGCATACCCTCATATAAAGACATATATATATGTAATATATATATATATATATTTCTAATCCCTTCAACTACTGAGAAAAGTTTCATAGGTTACAATTATTGTTTTTCCATGTAGGAATGTTAATAGTTCAACTTTGGCCAGGTGGCTCAGCGAACAAGAACACTGGCTCCAGTGCCGGGATGACCCGGATCAAATCCGGGCCCAGACACTCAGCACCACACCCAGAGACAACAACTGGCCATGCAACCCCGAACAAGCCACTCAACCCCGATTGCTTCAAAAAAAAAAATAGTTCAACTTTGATAAGTTCCTTATGATTTCTTGTTTATATATGTTTACCTTCTCATGCTTCTCTTGCTTCTTGTATCTGAATGTCAAATTTTCTGTTAAGCTCTGGTTTTTTCAGCAAGAATGCTTGAAAGTCCTGTATTCCACTGAATGACCATATTTTCCCCTGAAACAAGATACTCAGTTTTGCTGGGTAGGTGACTCTTGGTTTTAATCCCAGCTCCCTTGACTCCCAGAATATCACATTCCAGGCCCTTCGATCCCTCAGTGTAGAAGCTGCCAGATCCTGGGTTATCCTGATTGTGTTTCCACAATATTCAAATTGTTTCTTCCTGGCAGCTTGTAATATTCTCTCCTTAATCTGGGAATTCTGGAACCTGGCTATAATATTCCTAGGAGTTTTCTTTTTGGGATCTTTTTCAGGAGGTGATCGGTGGATTCTTTCAACCTCTATTTTGCCCTCTCCTTCTAAAACATCAGGGCAGTTTTCTTTGAGAACTTCCTGGAGGATGCCTTCCAGGCTCTTACTTTGGTCATGGCTCTCAGGCAGTCCAATAATTTTTAAATTATCTCTCCTGGATCTATTTTCCAAGTCAGTGGTTTTTCCCATGAGATATTTCACATTGCCTTCTATTCTTTCATTTGTTTGGATCTGTTTAACAGCATCTTGATTCTCATAAAGTCATTAGCTTCCATTTGCTCCAATCTAATTCTGAAGCAATGATTCTCCTCAATGAGCTTTTGAGATTCTTTTTCCATCTGGCAAATTCGACTTTTTAAGGCATTATTCTCCTCATTGCCTTTCTGAGCCTCCTTTACCATTTGAGTCAGTCTGTTTTTTAAGGTATTATTTTCTTCAGTCAGGCTGTTGACTCTCATTTCATAATTTTCTTGCATTGTTCTCATTTCTCTTCCCAATTTTTCCTCCATTTCTCTTATCTGCTTCTTAAGGTCCTCTATGGTCTGTAACCAGCTTGTATTTTCCTTTGAAGCTTTTGGTGCAGGATTTCTGACTTCACTGATTTCCTCCTGTTCCATGCCTTGCTCCTTCTTATCCCCAAAATAGGAGTGTAATGTTGGAATCTTCTGTCTGCTTTGTTTCCTTTGCCTGCTCATTTTGCCACTCAATGATTTCACTTTTGGGCTTTTTGCCACAGTAGGACTCTGCCACCAGACAGGGGAGTTTTCATCCCAAACGCTGGGGTTTTCTCAGCTGTGGGAGGTATTAGATAGGTGCCCTCTCTGAGGTCTCCACATGCACTGGCAAGCTGGACACACACTCCAGGACCTCCACCCTAGACTGCAATCCAGATCCAAGCAGGTTAAAGCAAGAGCGATGACCCCTCAGACTGGTGCTTGGTCCCCTTACACTCTGCAGGCCAGGAGCTGAAGCCGCCAAGTGGAGTTGGCAGGCTGTGCCAGCGTCTCAGAGGTTTCTCGCCCCAGGGGTAAAAGCTACGCACTCCCACTTACTGGATCCCAAAGTCCAGAATGCACTGGCCTCTCACCTTGTCCTTCGCATCTATGTGTTGATAAATCTGGAAACGGCCACAGCTGCTGCTGATCTGGAGTCCCTCTGGCCGGGGGCTGGTCAGGCCCGCCCTGGGGCTAAAGCCTCGGAGTGGGGCTGGGCTCGGTTCCCAGAGCACTGTGCTGGCCGATTCCTGCCGGCCTGCCAGGCTGTCCTCAGTGGGAGGTTAGCTTCTCTGTGTCATTTTGTGGGTTCTGCAGCTCCAAAGTTTGTTTAGAGTCCCCTTTTTACATGGATTGGGGAGGGTGGAAGCCGGAGCTGCCGTGATTCAATATTCTGATGCCAAATTCATTTTTCTATTTGTACCATGCATGAAACTTCCAAAGGGAAGTTTTATAGAATTACCCAAAGGGAAAAAAAAACTGTATTTAGGACAGAGTTCTTAATAAATAAAACCATCATCCAATGAATAACTCCAGTAACGACACACAGTCTAAACTAAAATGTTGGGTGGCAAAGATGGGAAGGGTTTACTTGTCATTCTTCTGTACTTCCTCAGAAGCTCCTATTTGTCAAATATATATTGCCTCCAGATTTTCTTGACAGTTATCAGCACTGGGCAGCCAATGACATTCAGACAGAGATAGGATATACTCACCTTAAACAAATATTTCCCTGTTATGAAGACCTATTTGTCCATTGTGGAAGGGGACATCTAAAGCATGTTCTCTCTCTGACAAGACAAACTTCTCCATGAATCACAACTCCAGTGGGAATTTTTTTTTTTTTGCTTTTTGGAGGGCAATGGGGGTTAAGTAATTTGCCCAAGTTCACATGGCTAGTTGTGCGTGTGTGTGTGTGTGTGTGTGCGTGTGTGTGTTTCTGTGTTAAGTGTCTGAGGCCAGAACAGAACTCAGGTTCTGCTGCATCCGAGGCCAGCACTGTACTCACTGTGCCACCTAGCCGCCCCAATACAGTGGATTTTAAAAGCCTCTTTTTTTTTTAAATGTAGTTATTTCCCGTTTGCACAAAGGTCTCAAAAATATGTCCATGAAGTCAAAGCTACTATCAGTTTCTGTCTGAAGTAGATTGTAACTACCAATATGAAGTTAAGCTATGGCAGATACAAAGCTTAATGTCCTCAGTCCCTCAAACAGCCAGTCATGGTGTTTCCCACAAAATGAGCCCTGATTTTTTTTCTTTTCAGGACATAATAAAACATCCAGATACTTCTTAATCATCTCTCATGAATTCCAAGGAGTCTCCCTAAGGGTCCTTTTCCTTTTTTCTCCCATGGACAGCTTTGGCAGTCTGATGAAGCCTATGTAGAGATGAACCCCTTCTCAGAATAAGTTTTGTAAATTCATACAATAAAATATAGTTGATTAAAAAGGAAATCAATCAAACTAAAATATGCTTCTTTAAATATTGCTTTTAAAAGTCTCATGGATGCAAGTTTCTGAACCTCTGTTCTAAGTCATGTAAACAGGATTATTCAAGTCACTTTTGCCACACTGAAACTTAGAGAAAGGGATTCAGACAAACTGATTCTTCCTCTCCCTTCATTTGTCATTCCCTCAGAAGATTTGAGGTTTATTGCCTGTGTGGAGGTGAGGGGATGCACATTCCCTACACATAAGCTGTGTACCTCTACTCTACATGCATATTCATACATACTCATACTTATTAAAGTAACGATATTGGCATTAGGAAGACTGAGTTGAAATCCTGCCTCAAACACTTAGTAGTTGTTTAAGCTTTAGGCAAGTTACCTGTCCTCTGTCTACCTCAGTTTCATGATCTGTAAAATGGATATAATATTAGAACCTATCTATAAGGATTGTGATGGGGATAAAGTAAAATAATATGAAGAACTTTACAAACCTTTAAGTGTTGAAATTGGTTATTAACATTAAGTCAAAATGCATTCATAAATTGAAATATACTCAAAAATAGCAAAGACATTCTATTATCTTTTTAATATGGATTTGATATGGCGCCATTTCAATATTCACTGTCTTTCATACAGTTCATTATTTAGTTGCCAGCAATTATCTTAATTTTGTTGTGTCCTTCACAGTGATCTTCAGTGATTTCAAAGGTCGAGTCAAATGATTTTTTAGGTATTCCTTCATTAGTATAAGGAGGATTTCAACTGTTAAAGATATTTCTAAAATATTTTATTTTGAAACCATGAAACCAAAGGGTTGGCAAATTAATATTATGAAATGTGCAAAAATGCTAACAGTATGTTTGCTTTTTTTCACTTGTGTGCATTTTCCTGAAACAGAAGATACTTAATAAATCCTACTCAGCAAGATGAAATTTTATCGTTATGGAAAACTCTAAGTATCAAAAGTTCTTCCACTGATGCAGATTAGTAACTCATCTGTGACTTTGAAAGAGAGAAATGTGTAGGATTTGATAGTCAGATAGTTAATATTTGTTAACCATAGGCTTTGATTCCAAGGTTTCCTGATTCCAAATGTGTAGACTTGCTAAGTCCACAGACTAAAGCTTAGATTCTTCATAAGATTTTGGATCCTAAAATATTTGGCTACAAATATTCCCTTTGCTCTAATGATACTTCTAGTTCCCAGAGGAAAGGGCATGGATATATGACCAATTATTTATGACATTTCCATTGTAACTTAAGACTATAATTTGATAATGATAGGTTCCTGGTGGGGGAAAATGCTTTAAAATGTCAAATGCCTGTACCTTTGGTTTTACATTAATTGTTCCATGTCTAATTCATATAATGCTCACCATGGTACTTTATTGTAATTTCAAATCATCTTAATATCCTTAACTCCTTACAGGACAGTTTGGATTCACATAAGAACAAAGAAGAGAAAATAAGTATGGTTGGACCTTTTCAATGAAAGAACTAGAATTGGAGTCAGAATTTAATAATTTAATATCTGGCCCTACAATTTACAGTTATTTGACCTTACAAAGTCACCCAACATGATATACAGTTTCCTCTCTATGACATATGAATAATCCATCCTTATCAAGAGTCATACTTATGCTTCTGACCTCACAGGTATTCTTGAGTTATCGAGTGAAATAATGCATGTAAATCTTTTATGTTAAGTGTCTACATACACATGTAAAATAATTCTTAATATTGTAATGGGTTTCATATATATGAACATATATAATAAATATTCTCACTTTTAAATCATAGATTTAGATATTTTTTTATTGATATATTTTAGCTACTTCATTAAATCCTCCTTACCACCCATCTAGGTTCCATAAATTACTTTGGGGAATAGTGAGTTTCCTTCCAAAATAATTTCAACATTGTTAGTTGTGCTTTTTCAGTTTTGTCTTAGGTTTTATAGAAGCTTTCTCTCGTCTCAGGGAGAAAACTCAGGGATGTATTAGTGGCCCTAATTGTTAAAAATCCTCATTTCTCAAGAGCTTTATTTCTATCTTCTGCTAATTTAGCATTACTTTTAAATGCTTGTCCTATTCAGAATGAAGTTTAGATTAGTCAATAAACTTAGGGGCCTCCTTGACCCTACTTGAACTCCTTTCCTATGGAAGTGAGATAACTGGAAAAATGATCTCATTGATGTGTACACAATTTTTTAATAGTATTGTATTTTTCCCCAGTTACTCTGTCAGTATTTCTTCCAACTGTGATAACTTCACAACTCTTCTTTATGAGAACATGGTAGAATGGGAAAAGGGTTGGCTTTAGAATCAAGGAACTTAGGTGATTGTTTTTGATTGTGTGACCTTGGAGGAGTCACTCCTATTCCCTATACCTGTTCCTTCAGCAATAAAATGAAAGCTTTGGGGAATTCCAGGTTATATAATCAAAAAGTTAGATTTTTCTCTGATCCCCACTCTCTTTCAAACCTCTCCAAAACAAAAATTATCCAACAAGGACTTTTAACAGCCTCAGGGCAGCTAGGTGGTGAAGTGAATAGAGCACTGGCCCTGGAGTCAGAAGGACCTGAGTTAAAATCTGTCATCAGACACTTAACACTTACTAGTCATGTGATATTAGGCAAATAATTTAACCCCAATGGCCCTTCCTACCTCCTCCAAAAAGCAAAATAAAATAAAGTAAATTAAAAAAAAAAACTTTGGCTTTCTCCATGGTCCAGTACACACAGAATACAAAGGAAGGGAAAGCTAAAAGCAAATAGAATATGAAATAATGCCTCTTGATCTTGAGCTCACTCAGCACTCCTCTTAAACTTCATACAGAAAGTGAAGCTGTTCTAGAAAACCCAAGGACATGACACAGGCTTACAGTAAAATTCACTCCTCCCTTTGGTACTGCCTTTATCCTTCCAGTGCCATGGAGAAAGCCATGGTTTCCCAGCTGTGAAAGTTTACTTGGCTCTCAATACACATTAGGACCATAACCCGTTAGTCAAAAGCCTGCCCAATTTTGCAACCAGAAAGCACCAGTTTTGCAAAACTCTGAACCAGGAAAACAGGATCTGAACTGTTGCTGCTGGACTAGAGATTTGAGGAAGAAAGGGAGTGAGATATTAGCCTAAGACACTCAGTGTGTGTGTGTGTGTGTGTGTGTGTGTGTGTGAGTATGTGTGTGTGTTTGGTGAGGTGGGAGTTGAGGGGGGCACAGAGATGTGGACAGTGCTAGACCAAGCCTGAGATAAAGAGCACAACATCCAACTGGGTCCAGTTCTGACTTCTCAAACATCTATTGAGGAAGAGAACTAAGATGGTGAACCATGAGTTGCTCAGTGTGAGAGTAGGCTAACTTGCTTTATGCTCCAAAGCCCCAAGAAAAGCATAGTCAGTGGGAGAGGGAATCAGAAAGCGAATGATAGGAAAAAAATAATGTGTGGGAGGTAGACTGAAATTACCAAAGATTTCAGGAAGAAGAAAGATCAAAATCCTTAGACATAAGTACATAAATCAAAAAGAAAAATCAAAACAGTAGGAAAACTGAACTCCAAATTTATGAATAAATAAATGAATTTAGATATCTATTAATAAATACTGAAAAATTAAAGAAACTGATTTTACACTTCATGACATAGAAGACCGTATAGAATTTGAGAAGAACTTGGAACTAGAACACACTGTTCCTGAGTGGTTTAAAAGAGAAATAAGAATTATGAGAACAGAATTTGTCTTTTACTGCAAATACAATGAGCAGAACAGAAAATTTAAATCACCAATGGCAAGCTTCACCAATTAAATAAAACAGCAATAGCTTGGCAATACAAATACACAGAAGTGAAGGACAATCTTGTAGAGAGCAAAAACAATAACATGAAAAGAAAATGTGTGCTTTGTGAAAAGAAAATATGCTCACAACAAATGAAAACCTACTTACCTCAATACAGGATGTGTAGAAACAACCAAAGGATCAGAGGTCTCCCAGAACACCAAAACAAAACAAATCAAAACAAACAAAAAAAAATAGCCAAGAAAAATCAACAGAACTAACTTAAAATCATAAAGAAGGAAACAATGGGAGAGCATTTTTCATGGCTTCAAAAAAAAAATAAAATTCAGAAATTTTCTCAAAAATAAAACAAGGTTGCAAACTCCAAAACATACTTTGATTAAATCTAACAAATCAATTCAGAAACAAATTCTGCAACCAATCAGTAGAAAAACTTCAAATTCAAAGAAAGAACCTTCAAAAAAATGGAGGCTTTGGGGTGACCAGTTAGCACAGCGAGTAAGAGCACCGGCACCGGCCCCAGTGTAGGGATGACCTGTGGATCGAATCTGGGCTCAGACACTTAGCACCCAGCCAGAAAAATCTGGCCATGTAACCTTGAGTAAGTTACTTAACCCCAATTGCTAAAAAAATAATAATAAAAAAGAAGGCTTTGGATGCCCTTTGAGATACTTTTCAACAGTATTATTCTGCAAGTCTCCCATAAATACTCCATAGATGCGAAATGAAAGAAGTACATATCCAAGAATTTATGAAGCAGAAAGCAGCAAGAATTAAGCAGGTAAAAAGGCATGTGAATTTACTGGTTTGAGTGACAATTTTAATATGAATTCATTTTCTACTAGTAGTAGTTATGTGTTCTTGTATTTTAAGCTATGTTACAGTGTCTAATCTTGGCTAAATGAAACCAGATTGAACAGTTATCACATTGTTGGTTACTTTTCCATTAGTTGAGTGCTGGATTTCATGTCATACACTTGTATACTATTATTTATTTTCTTTGATTTTATAATTCTCTTATTTTAAAGAAGGGGAAATAGACCAAGAAAACATGCAGAAATCATCCTCTTAGAGAGCATACTTTATCTATTTATAGAAATATTATCATGGCTGTTGATTGTTGGCAGAGAAGTCAAGTTGTTAAAGGATTATTCAGTTCTGCGTTGAAATAGAATCTGTTGTAACAGGCTGGAAATAAAATAGTCAAAATGAAAAACAAAATTAATAAATGGCAAACTATTGCTAAAAGTAGCCTAATTAAACCTCGGTAAATAAGAAATAACACTTAGAGAGACTTGATAACTAAAAGGATTATTATTGATTTCTTTTTAGTATAGCAAGACTTCTTCAAGTTAAAAGAATATTGAGAAGACCACAGATGCTAACTGTTTCTTTGAAGAAAAAAAAATATTTTCCTGGACTTGACAATACTAAAACTGGATAATTGAGGTGCTCAGATCTTACAAGTTTAACTTTAAGGCTATACCAAAAACTTCATAATACATCTGAACCTATAATATCTGAGCATCTTAATCAAACTGTAAATATATATTTCCAAAAATGTTTGGGGGATATTGTTTCAGTGTGGCTGGAAATATTGTTCTCTTTGATGGAATGAGGAACTCTGATGAATATATTGATATTGTGAGATGCACAATTTTGCTAAAATCACTGCAACAAAAATTCTCAGAAGGAAATTGACTACTTCAATACAAACTTGCACCATGTTATGAGTGATTAAGAATTTGCCAAAAAGATGTAAATACACATTCTTCAAAGGCATGAGAATTTGTGTAATTCAAAGTGCATAAAAAATCTATGGACAGAAATTAAAATTAGACTTCAAAGAAATAAAATTTTTCTTTTATGCTCAATGTTCAATATGAGTATTATTTATAATGAACAGTTAAAGAATATACACAAATACATATACATATATACATGCACACATATACATATATATCTGTGTGTATGTGTATACACACATCTATCTATCTATCAATCTATCTATCTTTTCTTAATTCAAGGCTACATAAAATGATTGTACCTAAAGGATGATACCTTGCATGTTAAAATAATTTTAAGAATGTGGGAAGTTATAATGTTTCTAGTATAGAGAAATACATTTAATTATTTTCCTTTTCCCAGTAATACAAACATTGGCTTCCACTGATTTTACTATAACCTCAGGAAGACAATAGAAAATATAGGCTTGAAATTGAAAGCCTAATGATTAGAAATAATAACATTTAGTTAAGTTAAATACCACCTCACCACTACCCACATTAACTACAGTTGTGTGCAAATTTACTGGAACAAAACAATATATTTAAATTTAGAAATAAAACAGTATATTCAAATATGCTATTTCTATCTTTCCAGGGTCAGAGAATATGAACATCTCCCTGAAGCAATGGCATTTGATGATTCAGCAAAGCTCTATGAATACAAACAAGAAGACAATGGAAACACTAGAGCTTGCATCAAAATTAATTCTTTTTTCCTTTGGTTTCAAGAGTTAGAAGGGCCCTCCATACCATATAACTTAGCTACCTTTTAAAAATAAGGAATCCAGCATTCAGAAAGGTAAATTACTAATGATTGCTAATCAGGATAATTTCAGGAACTCTGACTTAAACTGAACTGGTCCTAGATTGTGAAACAAATGGAAGATAAGCTCCAAAGGTACTACTAAGCTGGAAAGATTTCAAGTATGAACCTTGTAAAAACAAAAACAAACACACAACAACAACAACAATGTGTTCTGTCCAATATCTAGTGCAGCTTTTCTATGGAAAGATTAAGAACCTGAAAGCAGGTAAAGGTTTTTATTTTAGCCATAAAAGAGATAAAAATATGAAATTTCTCTTAAATAACAAAATGTATCCCAATTGTTCTTGCCTAAATGGAAGATAATAAATAGATAAGAAAATAGTATGAATAGAAGGGCCAAGATAATAAGTTATATGTGTATGTGTACACACACACACACACACATATATATACACCCACACCCACACATATACATATAAACACATATAAAAATGCACACATATATATACACATAACGTACCTGTTACACATACATATGTACTATCTCTCTTTTGTATATATAATATACATATGCACATTATATATATAGTGGCAAATAGCTTTCTTATGGTTTTAGGATAAAATTTATATATCACAGGTAAACTTTTGTTAAAGATATTTATTCTGTATCTTTATGGGTAAATACAAAAGAGACTCTCACTTCACTACTCAGCATTAGCTAACTTTTAAATACCAATTTCAGTAATTGTATCTATGAATTTATCAATATGTATAATATATTATTTAACTCACACATAAGTTACAATTCCTCCATACATTCTAATTTTGTACGATTTTTACTTTTGTTTTTCTTTAAATGCTACTTGGATGATCTACCCAACCTGCTACAAATATTAATATTTTCATTGTATTGATTTAAGTAACAATGAATCATTCAGTATATCTCTCATTCTTCTGGCTTGATAAGTTGGTACCTTTCTTCTGGTTCTAAATATATTCTATAAGACTGTTCATGCCACTTCTCAGAAATAAATCACTATTGGCAAGATAGTAGAGGTTGCTTATATACAGTATGAGTTTTACATTACATATTGGGTTAGTTACTTATAATTTTATTTTTCTCAATATTGGGGTTTAAGAGACAGTCAGAACATTGGGATCATTAAAATTGAATAACTGCAGCTTCCGTAATGTGATTCAGCTTGATGTTCTCCTCTTACACACTCCAGTGCCAGCTCATTGTCCATCTGCAATGCTTATCCAAGACATGCATAATAATGGATAAATTGATGGGCTGCCCATGCAGCTGCATGTCATAATCTCAGCAATATGTATTTTTCATTTAGTATATTTTTCTAATTTCAAAGGATAATCCTACACTGTCCACATTACCACAAATATCATCATGAAGGTGTTATGATGTTAAGAAACTCATTGCAAGTAGTACAATATTATCTTTGAATTTGAATTAAAAAAAAACTTGACCATGAAGTTCTTTGACCCATAGGAAAATGATCTTTCATGATATTGATAAATTGTCTAACATACAACTCAAAAAACACTATCTTTTGATTTTAATTCTTTGCAGAATTTTAAAAAATCTTTTCTTTAAAGAAAAGCCTGTTATGTAAGCTTAGATTATATTGCCATGTGGGAGGGGCACCTTATCTTAGGAGAGTGTTACTTATAGGTCAACTTTCTTCACTTGGCATTCAAAAGCTTACATTGTACTGTGACCAGTGCAGTTGATGGGCTAGTGAGTGGTGAGAATAACAAAAAACGGGTGTAATCAATAGTCTGTTTATTACAGGACCATTTCATAGAGAGCTAAAGGTGCAAGGAGCTCATAGCATTTTTATGCCTCGCAAGAGAATGTAAACACCCCAAAAGAATGCAGACAATGTAAAAAGATCCTTCATGAAAGGAATGCAGATAATGTAGAAGGAGCCTCCCTTAATCCTGTTTACTATTTACCCTTGCTTAAGGTTAGTTACTTATTAGGGTATTATTCTAGGACCATATCCTGAGGCATAATCAAAAAAGATTACACTCCCTCTTGCTTATCTGCCCAGTAACCTTTGCAGGTTACTTTGTACAGGACAGGGCAATATACATTAGCAAGGTCAAGGGACCAAAACATTCCCTTCATAATGCATCCTCCTGCTTGTCTACCCTGTATCTTATGTGATAATAGTATAGGGAAGGGGTACATTTCATTAGAGAAGCTGAGAAACTTATGAAAGTACCATACATCATCTCTTGTCCTCAAATAATCTTTTAAAAGTTTTCTCCATTATTCTTCTCAGGTGTATTCTATTCTTTTCATAATCCACACACCTTATTTTTCCTCTGTCATGTCCTGTTTTCCCACCTTTGTTACTCAAATCATTGTCTTTCCCTTGAGGCTCAACTTTTTTCTAATGTCTTGGCCTTTTTCAACAGATGAAGTAGAAATAATGCATAACATGAAGGCCACTGGTATTTTCTAGCAGTGCGATCATGGACAAGCCACTCTAGGCTAATTCATTTGTAAAAAGGGTTACTAATATGTATTAAATTTAGAGGGCTGTCAGGATCAGACTAGATGATATCTATAAAGTGACTTGAAGATATAAAAGCACTAAATAAATGTTTCTTTTATTAAATGTCCCTCTTCCTGAATCCTTCATTCATCCAAAGCAGTGCTTACTCATTCCTCTTTTCTCTGAGATTTCAGAATTCTTTGTACCTCTCTTTTGGCATGTTACCACCATATATATATATGTGTGTGTGTGTGTGTGTGTGTGTGTGTATGCATGTATATATATATGTGTGTGTGTGTGTGCATGTATATATGTGTGTGTGTGTAAAACCATTTAAAAATGTTTTTTTCAATTGAATGCAAATATAATTTTCTTTCTTTTTTCTCCCTTTTTACAATTAATTTGTTTGTTTATTTTTAATTTACAAGATTCAATTCCACAATTCCTTGAGTTTCAAATTTTGTCCCCCTTCCTCCCCTCCAACCCCCCCCATGGTGGCATACAATAAAGTGTAGGATCTGCAAATACTTTCATATTAGACATTAGTCAGTTTATAAAGACAGATTGTATGAGATGGAATGAAAAATGGTATGGAGGAAATAAAACCAAACACAAAAAAGAAAAAGATCAGTTAGTTTGCTTCAATCTGGATTCAAACTCAGTTCTTTCTAGTTCTTTCTCTGGATTTAGACATCTCTCTCCATCATGAGTCTTTTGGAATTGATATATCACTACATTGCTGATAAGGGTCCAGTATATCAAAGTTGGTCATCACACATACGTTGTATCTGTAATTGTGTACAAATTTCTCCTGGTTCTACTCTTCTCACTCAGCATCAGTTCATTAAGCCTCTCCAGGTAAATATGAAGTCCATCTGCTCCTCCTTCATTATAGCATAATAGTATTCCATTACATGCATATACCACAACTTATTCAGCCATTCCCCAATTGATAGGCAGTCCCTTAATTTCCAATTCTTTGCCACCACAAAAAGAGCTTCTATAAACATGTTTGTATATATGGGTCTTCCTCCCACTTCTGTTATCTCACTGGGACATAAGCCTAGAAGTGGTATTGCTGGGTTAAAAGGGAATGAAATTATTATTAGCCCTCTGGGAATAATTACAGATTGCTCTCCAGAAAGGTTGGATGAGTTCACAACTCCATCAGCAATGTATTAGTGTTTCAATTTGCCCACATTCTCTCCAGCGTTGTAATTTTCCTGTTTTGTCATCTTAGCCAATTTTACTGGTGAGATGTGGTACCTCAGAGTTGTTTTGATTTGCATTTTTCTAATCAATAGTGATTTAGAATATTTCTTCATATGCTTGTAGATTTCTTTAATTTCTTTCTCTGAAAACTGCCTGTTCATATCCTTTGACCATTTATCAATTGGGGAATGACATATATTCTTATAGATTTGACTCAATTTTCTGTATATTTTAGAAATGAGTCCTTTATCAGAGACATAGGTTTTCAAAATTCTTTACCCATTTTCCCACCTCCCTCTTGATCTTTGTTGCTTTGGCTTGGATTGTACAGAAATTTTTCAATTTAATGTAATCAAAGTAACCCATTTTGCATTTTATAATGCTCTCTAATTATGGTTTGGTCATAAAGTCTTTCTCTTTCCACAAATCGGAAAGGTGAACTATTCCTTACTTTCCCAGATTGCATACAGTACCAACCTTTATACCTAGCTCATGGACCCATTTATACTTGATTTTGGTATATGGTGTTACATAATGGTCTATGCCCAGTTTCTGCCATACTATATTGCAGTTTTCCCAGCAGTTTTTGTCAAATATTGAGTTCTTATACCCAAAACTGGGGTCTTTGTGTTTATCATACAATAGATTACTATAATCATTACCTAATCTATTCCATTTTTCCACTACTATGTTCCTCAGGCAGTGGCAAGAAGTTTTGATGATTGCTGCTTTATAATACAGATTAAAGTCTGGTTTAGCTAATCCATGTTCCCTAGTATTTCTTTTCATTAATTCCCTTGATATTCTGTACCTTTTGTTCTTCCAAACGAATTTTATTACTATATTTCGAGCTCTATAAAGTAGGTTTTTTTTTGTAAATTGATTGGTATGGCATTAAATAAATAATTTAATTTGGATAAAATTGTCATTTTTATTACATTACCTCAACCCATCAATTAGCAAGTGATATTTTTTTCCAATTAGTTAGATCTGACTTTATTTGTGTGAAAAATATTATGTAGTTGTGATCATATAGGCCCTGGGTTTGATTTGGCAGGTAAGTTCCCAAACATTTTATAATGTCTACAGTAACTTTAAATGGGATTTCTCTTTCTATCTCTTGCTGTTGAATTTCATAGGAAATATACAGGAATGCTGAGGATTTATGTACTTTTATTTTATATCCTGCAACTTTGTCAAATTTATTTATTATGTCAAGTAGTTTTTTACTTGATTCTCTAGGATTCTTTAAGTATATCATCATATCATCAGCAAAGAGTAATAGCTTGGTCTTTTCTTTCCCTAATTGCTTTGATTTCTTTTTCTTCTCTAACTGCTACTGCTAGGATTTCTACTACGAGATTGAATAAGATGAGTGATGGTACACACCCTTGTTTCACCCTTGATCTTATTGTAAATGCTTCTAGCTTATCCCTATTACATAAAATACTTGCTGATTGTTTTAAATATATGCTCCCTATTATTTTAAGGAAGGCTCCATTTATTCCTACACTTTCTAGTGTTTTTAATAAGAATGGAAGTTGTATTTTGTAAAAAGCTTTTCTGCATCTATTGAAATAATCATGTGGTTTCTACTAGTTTATTGTTGATATGATCAATTACAATGATGGTTTTCCTAATATTAAACCATCCTTGCATTCCTGGATTAAATCCTACCAGATCGAAATGCATTATTCTTGAGATAAGTTGTTGTAGTCTTTTAGCTAATATTTTATTTACAATTTTTGCATTCATATTCATGAGGGAAATTGTTCTATAATTTTCTTTCTCTTTTATCTCTTCCTGATTTAGATATCAGTACCATATTTGTGTCATAAAAATAATTAATAGGAGTCCTATATCACTAATTTTTCCAGATAACTTGTAGTTTATTGCAGTCAATTGGTTTTTAAATGTTTGATAGAATTCACTAGTAAATCCATCTGACCCTGGGGATTTTTTTCCTAGGGAGTTCACTGATGGCTTGTTTGTTTTCTTTTACTGAGATAGGCCTAAATTAATTTACTTCCTCTTCAGTTAATCTGGGAAACTTATATTTTAGTAAATATTTATCCATTTCAGTAAGATTGTCAAATTTCTGTTCATACAATTAGGAAAAATATTTCCGGTTTTTTGTTTTGATTTCCTCTTTGATGGAGGTAGATTCACCCTTTTCTTTTTTGATACTCATAATTTGGTTTTCTTCTTACTTTTTTATCATATTGACTAAATAACTCTATTTTATTCTTTATTCAAAAAACAGATTTTTGTTTTATTTATTAATTCTATAGTTTTCTTAATTTCAATTTTATTGATCTCTCCTTTGGTTTTCAATATTTCACATTTAGTATTTATTTGGGGATGTTCAATTTGTTCTTTTTCTAGGTTTTTCAATTGCATGCCCAATTCATTGAACTCCCTTTTCTTTAATTTACTCCTGTATGCACTCAGGGACATAAAACTTACCCTAAGAACTAACTTTAATGCATCCCACAAATTTTGGTATGTTGTCTCATTTGATCCACTCATTCTTTAGGATTAAATTGTTTAATTTTGAAGTAGTTTTTAGTCTATCTTTCCATCACCCTTTCTTGCATATAATTTTATTGCATCATTATCTGAGTAGGATACATTTACTATTTCTACCTTTCTGCACTGAATTTTGAGGTTTTATGACCTGGAACATGGTTGATTTTTGAATATATGCCATAAACTGCTGAGAGGAAAGTATATTCCTATTTATCCCTGTTCAGTTTTCTCCAGAGATCTATCATATCTACCCTATCTAACATTCTATTTGCCTCATTAACTTCTTTTTATTTATTGTGAGGTTAGACTTATCAAGTTCAGAGAGGGGGAGATTAAGTTCCCCCACTAGTAAAGTTTTGCTATTTGTTTGTCTGATTACCTTAACTTTGCCTCTAGGATATTGGACACTATGCCACTTGATGCATATATGTTAAGTAATGATATTACTTCATTCTTGATGGTGCCTTTTAGTAGGTTATAATTTCCTTTCTTATCTCTTTTAATTACATCTATTTTTGCTCTTGCTTTATCTGAGATAAGGATTGTTACCCCTGCTTTTTTTTTTTACTTTAGTTGAGTCATATTATATTCTACTCCAGCCTTTTACCTTTAACCTGTGGATATCCCTTTGTAGCAAATGTGTTTCTGGTTGACAGCATATTGTAGCGTTATGGTTTTAATCCATTCTGCTATCAGCCTCTGTTTTATGGGAGATTTCATCCCATTCACATTCACATTAATGAGGACTATCTGTCTCTTCCCCTTTATCCTATTCACTCCCATGCTTATGTTTTTGTTTCTTCCTTCATCCTTCCCCTCCTTACGGTTTTCCTTTTGGCCACCACCTCCCTCAGTGTTCCCTCCCAGTGACACCCCCTTCTTTACCTATCCTCTCCCCTTACTACTATTTCTCTCCCCTCTGATCCCCCCTTTTTATTCTCCCCTTACCCTCCTACAGACTATAGGACACAATAGATTTTTTATACTTATCAGAGTATGTTATTCCCCCTTTGAACCCAAAGTAATGAGAGTAAATTTCATACATTGCTCCTCTCCCTCCCTCCTTTCAATGAGTTCTCATGTTTTTTCACATTACAATCTTAAACTTAATTGATAATGTTGATCCCTCTTTGAACCATAACCATTGAGAATAATGCTCAAATGATGCTCCTCTTCCTCTTTCCTTTCCCTCTACTATAGTGTGTTTTTATGCCTCTTTGTATGGTATAATTTACATTTTTCTGCCTCATCCTTTCCTTTTATCCCATTACAATCCTTTTGACCCCCTTAATAATGTTTTTTTTAAATCATCAGATTAGTAAATTTATACCCACAACCTCTATATTTATGTATAAACCATGTTAAAGGGCATGTTATTCATATACATTTTGATATCCACAGCTATCTGTTTCTCATACAGGAAAGTAAATATTTGGTCTTATTGCATCAAAAGTTATATGGATGTGTGCGTAAATGTGCAAGTGTTCATGTGTGTATGTGTTAGTGTGCTTTTTCCTTGTTTACCTTTTTATGTCTTTCTTGAGTCTTGTAATTGGAGATCAAATTTTCCATTGGGCTCTGGCTTTTTCTTTAGGAAATCCTGGAAGTCCCTTTTTTCATTAAATGACCATCTCCTTGCATGAAAGATTATGCTTGATTTTGCCGGGTAGTTAATCCTTGGTTGCAGTCTCAGCTCTTTTGCCCTATGAAATATCAAAATGCAATCCCTCCTATCTGTTAATGTAGATGCTGCTACATCATGTGTGATCCTCACTGTAGTTAAATGATATTTGAATTGTTTCTTTTTAGCTGCTTGCAGAATTTTCTCCTTAATCTTGTAATTGTGGAATTTGTCTACTATTTTTCTTGGAGTTTTCAAATTGGTATCTCTTTCAGGAGGACTCTGTAAATTCTTTACATAACTGTTTTATCTTCTGATTCCAGGACTTCAGGACAGTTTTCTTTGACAATCTCTTGGAGGATGTTGTCCAGGCTGCTTTTTATCGTCATGGCTTTCTGGTAGACCAATAATTCTTAAGTTATCTCTCCTGGATCTGTTCTCTAGGTCAGTTGTTTTTCCAGTGAGATATTTTATACTTTCTTCAAATTTTTCAGTCTTCATGTTTTATTTGTTTGACTCTTGGTGCATCATAGGGCCTTGACCTTCAATTTGACTGATACTAATTTTTAGTAAATTATTCCCTTTGGTTAGTTTTTGAAAGTCCTTTTATAGGGAGGTATTTTCTCCAATTAGCTCACTAATTTTACTTTTTAAAAATTTGTTTTCTTCAGTGAGACTTTTTTCCAATTTGGTCACTTTAGAGTTAAATTTCTCTTCTCCCTCTGTGATTTGGCCTTTAAAATCTTTCTTGAGCTCCTCCAAGAATGTTTTATGGCCTGGAGACAAGTTTATATTTGCTTCAGTGGTCTCAGGTTTGAGAATAGAGTCCATGTTGTCCTCTGATTTTGTTGTTTTTGACCGTTTTAATAGGCTCGAATCAATTTCCTTACCTTCCCCTTCTCCTTCTTAGCTTCCTTCCTTCCCATTGTAATTTCCTGTTTCCTAATTTCTTAGGCTGGGAGCTAGGTGCCTTGTTGTTGGCTTTGTGTACTGTAGCCTTTGGATGTCTAGACTCAGGCCAAGGTCAGGACTCTCAATGTTTCCCATGAGTTATGCTGATGCTCAAAGAATACTCTGTGGAGGAGAGATGGTCTGGCCACTTCAGATTTCTGCCTCAATGCCCCTGGGCTACATCTCAGGCAGGCTTTTGCTGGACAGGTGAGGTGGGGCTTGTTGGGACCCCTCCCCCTCTTCTCTTCAGACTCCTTGCTGCCTTAGTTACACTCCTCTGTGACTCCCAAGTCTGAGGCTATTTCCACTATCTCAGGATTTCACTCTGGGTGGGACACTTATCTCTAGGTTTTCTATGTCAGGGAGGGGGTATCAGAGCAGCCAGAGTTTACTTTTGCATCCTAGCCCCTGGAAAAATAGGCAGGTAATTTCAAAACTTACACCCTGGTGGCTGTTAGTTCCAGGAGAAGCTCCTATCTCTGCTTGGGTCCCTGAGCCCTCTCTTACCTGGATCCAATGGATCCTATCTTCCCAAGGTGAGATGCTGGCAAGATGACTGCGAATTGCCCTTGGGATGGGTGAGTCTACTTGCTAGGGCACATTCTCTCTCTGCTGTAGTATGCTCTCTACTCCAAGCTGCTGCAGCCCCCACCACGTGCTGTGTGCTTCTCATGCCTGCAGCCACATGGGAACTCTCCTGGGCAGGATTCTGCCGCGCTCTGTCTCCCAGTGGATTTTGACACTCCAAAATCTGTTCAGATTCACTTTTTAAAGTTTAGTGATGGCATTCATGGAGGAGCTTAGAAAAGTCAGTGCTTCTGTTCTGCAATATTGGCTCCACACCCCAGAAAAAAACCAAGAACAATTTTCAACATTCATTTTTGTAAGATTTTTATTTCTGAATATTTTCTCCTCACTCCTTTCATTCTCCTCTCCCCAAGCTACCAAGCAATCTGATACAGGTTATACATGTAAATTAGGTTAAACATATTTCCACATTAATCATGTTGTTAAAGAGAATCAGAAGAAAAGGGAAAAACTGAGGAAAAACAAAAAAAAACTATTGAAAATAGCACACTTATATCTGCATTCAGATTCTATAGTTCTTTATCTGGATATGAATAACATTTTCCATTGTGAGTCTTTTTGGACTGAGATCATTTTATTGCTGAGAAGAGCTGAGTCTATCAAAACTGATCATCACACAATTTTGCTGTAACTGTTTACAAAGTTCTCCTGGTTCTGCTCACTTCATTAAGAATAAGTTTATGAAAGTCTTTCCAGGTTTTTCTGAAGTCTGTTTTCTCATATTTCCCTATAGCATAATAGTATTCCATTACATTTATATACTACAGCTTCTTCAGGCACTGCTCAATATATGGGCAGCCCTTCAATTTCAAATTTTTCGATGCCACACAAAAAGTTGCTATGAATATTTTTGTATATGTGGATCCTTTCCCCTTTTTTTGTTATCTCTTAGGGATATAGAACTAGGAATGGTATTGCTGGCTCAAAGGGTATGCAAATTTTTATACCCCATTGGGCATAGTTCCAAATTGCTCCCCAGAATGGTTGAATGGTTCACAACTCCACCAACAATACATTAGTGTTCCAATTCCCCCACCTTTTCTCCAACATTTACAATTTTCCTTTTCTACTATATTAGCAAATCTGATAGGTCTCAGAAAATGTCTCAGAATTTTTTAATATGCAATTCTATAATCAATAAAAATTAAGAGCATTTTTTCATATGGCAATAGCTAACCTTAATTTCTTACTCTGAAAATAGCCTGTTCATATCCTTTGACTATTTGTCAATTGGGTAATGGTTTATATTTTTTTTATAGAAATAATGATTTTATAACAAAAGAGGTTCTTTGCAGATCAGATTATATAGGAAATATTTCCCCTATTTGATTGGCTATGTAAGCATTTCAAAGAAGAAGGAGGAAGAAGAGAACAAGCATTTATTAAGTACCTGGCACTGTGCTAAGTATTTTATAAATATTTTCTCATTTGGTCCTCACAATATGCCTGGAAGGAAGTTTCTATTATTATATTCATTTTTTAAATGCTTTATTAACTTCTGATTTACATCATTCATTTCTGCCAGATTTTTAGTGACAAATTTTCTCCCTTTTTTTCCCCTACCCAGAGACCCAAAATAGCAATCCCACAGTATATTCCCTCCTCCAATCTTCTGTCTCCCATTTTTTCTCCAATACCCCTTTCAACTTTTCCAGTGGATATCTATGCCTTAGTGCCTGTATATCTTATTACCCAATTACATGTAAGATGGTATTAATAATATATATATATATATATATATGCATACACACACTATATATATTTGATTTTAAAACTTTCAATTCCAGATTCATTCCATTCCTTCCTTGTCACCCACACTTACTGGGAAGATAAGCAGTTCAGTATATGTTGCACATGAGTGGCTAATGCAAAACAATTACATAGTAGATATATTGTAAAGACTGACTATATTTCCCTCCCTCCTATCCCACCTCCCACTTGTTCTATTCTCTAATTTGATCCCGTTCCTTTTCAAAAGTGGGTGCTTACTACTTCCCTCCCACCCAGCCTGCCCTCCCTTCCATGTTCCCCCCTCTCATCCCCTTCCCCCCCCTATTCTACTGGACAGTGAGATACCAGATTTAGTGTGTATTTCACTACCTCCTCAAGACAAATTCAATGGGAATAAGGTTGACCCATTCCCTTTTGCCTTCCTATTCTTCCTCTCCATTGTAACCGTTTTCCCTTGCCTATTTTGTATGAGATAGTTTACCCCAATCTGTCTCTCCCCAAATCCTCTCATTATATGCCTCTCACCTCTTAATTTTACATTTTAAGTATTATCCCTTCCTGTTAAATTGGCCCCGTGCCTTCAATCTATGTATACCTGTAAACATATATACACACATTCACATATGTATTCATATGCCCATATACCCTCATATATATTTCTAATCCCTTCACCTACTGAGAAAAGTTTCATAAGTTACAATTATTGTTTTTTGATCTAGGAATGTTAATAGTTCAACTTTGCTAAGTTTCTTATGATTTCTTTTCCCTGTTTACCTTCTCATGCTTCTCTTGCTTCTTGTATCTGAATGTCAAATTTTCTATTCAACTCTGGTTTTTTCAGCAAGAATGCTTGAAAGTCCTCTATTCCACTGAATGACGATATTTTCCCCTGAAACATGATACTTAGTTTTCCTGTGTAGGTGACTCTTGGTTTTAATCCCAGCTCCTTTGACCTCCAGAATATGATATTCCAAACCCTTTGATCCCTCAGTGTAGAAGCTGCAAGATCCTGTGTTATCCTGATTGTGTTTCCACAATATTCAAATTGTTTCTTCCTGGCTGCTTGTAATATTCTCTCCTTAATCTGGGAATTCCAGAACATGGCTATAATATTCCTAGGACTTTTCTTTTTGGAAATTTTTCAGGAGGTGATAGGTGGATTCTTTCAACCTCTATTTTAACCTCTGGTACTAAAACATCAGGGAAGTTTTCTTTGAGAACTTCCTGGAGGATGATTTCTATGTTCTTAGTTTGGTCATGGCTTTCAGGTAGTCCAATAATTCTTAAATTATCTCTCCTGGATCTATTTTCCAGGTCAGTGTTTTTTTTTTTTTCCCCATGAGACATTTCACATTTCCTTCTATTCTTTCATTTGTTTGTAACTTTTTAACAGCATCTTGATTTCTCATAAAATCATTAGCTTGGGGCGGCCAGGTAGCACAGCGAGGAAGAGCACCGGCTCCAGTATTGAGAAGACCTGGAGATCGAATCCCGGGCTCAGACACTTAGCACCCACCCAGAAACACCTGGCTGTGTAACCTTGAGCAAGTTACTTAACCTCAATTGCTTAGGGGCGGCCAGGTGGCTCAGCGAGTAAGAGCACCGGCTCCAGTGTTGGGATGACCTGGAGATCGAATCCCGGGCTCAGACACTCAGCACCACATCCAGAAATAACTGGCCGTGTAACCTTGAGCAAGTTACTTAACAATGATTGCTTAAAAAAAAAAATAAAGTCATTAGCTTCCATTTGCTCCAATCTAATTCTGAAGCAATAATTCTTCTCATTGAGCTTTTGAGATTCTTTTTCCATCTGGCAAATTTGTGTTTTTAAGACATTCTTCTCATTGCATTTTTGAGCCTCCTTTGCCATTTCAGTCAGTCTGTTTTTTAAAGTATTATTTTCCTCAGTCAGGCTGTTGACTCTCATTTCATAATTTTCTTTCATTGTTCTCATTTCTCTTCCTGATTTTTCCTCCACTTCTCTTATCTGCTTCTTAAGGTCCTCCATGGCCTGTAACCAGCTTGTATTTTCTTTTGAAGCTTTTGGTGCAGTAGTTCTGACTTCACTGTTTTCCTCATGTTCGATGCTTTGCTCCTTTTTGTCCCCAAAATAGGAGTGTAATGTTGGAATTTTCTGTCTGCTTTGCTTCCTTTGCCTGCTCAATTACTTGACTTTTGGGCTTTTGGCCACAGTAGGACTCTGTCACCAGACAGGGGAGCTTTCATCCCAAATGCTGGGGTTTTCTCAGCTGCCAGAAATATTAGATGGGTGCCCTCTCTGAGGTCTCCACAAGCTCTAGCAAGCTGGACACACACCCTAGCACCTCCACCCTAGACTGCAATGCAGATCCAAGCAGGTTAAAGCAAAAGCAATTACCCCTTAGACTGTTGCTTGGTCCCCCTACACTCTTTGGGCCATCATCTGAAGCTGCCATGTGGCACTGGCTGGCTATACTAGTGTCTCAGTGGCTTCTCACCCCTAGGTGACCACTTACTGGGTCCCCAAATCCAGACTGCCCTGACCTCTCATTTTGTCCTTTGCATGTATGCGTTGATAAATCTGGAAACAGCCACAGCTGCTACTGATCTGGAGTCCCTCTGTCAGGTGGCTGGTCAGGCCTGCCCTGGGGCCAAAGCCTCAGCGTGGTGCTGAGCTCGGCTCCCAGAGTGCTGCACTGGATTCCTGCCGGCCTTCCAGCCTGTCCTCAGTGAGAGGTTAGCGTCTCTGTGTCATTTTGTGGGTTCTGTAGCTCCAAAGCTTTTTTGAGTCCCCTTTTTACATGGATTGTGGAAGGTGGAAGCTGGAGCCGTGGGGAAGTTGCACTTCTATTCCACCATCTTGGCTCCATCCTCAATGCTTTATATTCTTATAAATTCATCTCAGTTCTTTATATATTTTAGAAACGAGGACTTTGTCAGACACTGATTTTCAAAATTGTTTCAAAGCTTTCTTTTTTATCTTGGTTTCATTGATTTTGTTTGTGCAAAACCTTTTAAATTTAATGATCCATTTTGCATTTCATAATATTCTTGATCACTTTTGCATGATAAATTCTCCTCTTCTCCACAGATCTAACAGGCAAATTGTTTCTTACCCTCCTAATTTGTTTATGTCATGACAATTGATATGTAAATCATTTTGACCTTTTTTTTTTAGCAATTGGGGTGTATATATATATATATATATATATATATATATACATACACACACTCACACACACACACATATATATATATATATAACTTGCTCAAGGTTACACAGCCAGTTATTTTTGGGTGTGGTGCTAAGTATCTGAGCCCAGATTCGATCCCAGGCCATCCCGACTCCGGGCCCGGTGCTCTTACTCACTGTGCTACCTGGCCACCCCCATTTTGACCTTTTCTTGGTATTTGCTGTAAGGTATTGGTCTATGCCTAATTTCTGCTATTATACTTTCCAGTTTTCCCAGCAATTTTTGGCAAATAATGAATTTTTATCTCAGATGTCTTTGGGTTTATCAAAACATAGGTTACTATAATCATTAACTATTGAGTCTTCTCTAGCTAACTTGTTCCATTAACCAACCACTCCATTTCTTAGCCAGTACCAAAGACTTTTTATGATTTCTGCTTCATTTTTGTTCTTTTCTTTTCAATTTGTTTATTAATTTTTAATTTTCAACATTCATTTCAACAAGATTTTGTGTTACATGGTTTTTCCCCATCTTTCCCCTACCTTCCATACCAAGATAACAAGCCTATATTATACCTCTTCCCCCAATCTGATTTACCTTATAACTTCCCCCATTCCCTCCTAATTTTCTCGGAGGGCAAGATGGATTTCTCTACCCCAGTAGCTGTATAGCTTATTTCCAATTTGTATGTAAAAAAAACAACAACAACATTTTTTTCTACATTAAAAAAATTGATTTTCAGATTCATTCCCTCCTGCTCTCCTCACCCACTCCCACAGGGAAGAGAAGCTATTCAATATAAGTTGTAAATGTATAGTTACACAAAACATTACTGTAATATTTATATTGTGAAAGAGTACCTGTAGAAGCCCTCCATTTATCCTATTTTCTCCTTGGACCCTGCCCCTTTTCAAATGTGTTTTCTTCTAACTACCTCTCCCACAGTCTGCCCTCCCTTCTATCATACCCTATCTTATCCCCTTCCCCCCTACTTTTCTGTGGGGAATGATACCCAATTGAGTGTATATGATATTCCCTTCTTAAGCCAAATTCAATGAGAGTAAGGTTCACCCACTCCCTTTCACTTTTCTGATCTTCCCCTCCATTGTAATACTTAACTTTTGCATTTTTCATATGAGATAATTTACCCTCTTCTATCTCTCCCTTTCTCCTTCTCCCAATATATTCTTTGTTCTCCTCTTAATTTTCTTTTTAGATATATGTATATATACATATATGTATAATATTTATATATATATACATATATTTACATATTCCCTTCAACTATCCTCATACTGAGAAAAGTCTCATTACCTACAATTATAATTTTTGCATATAAGAATGTAAATTGTTCAAATTTTAAAAAGTTGCTTTATGATTTCTTTTTTTGTGGTTGCTTTCTCATGCTTCTCTTGCTTTTTATTTTTGAAAATCAAATTTTCTGTTCAGCTCTGGATTTTTCATTAAGAATGCTTGAAAATCCTCTATTTCATTGATTTTCCATATTTTTACTTGACGTTTTATACTCAGTTTCGGTGGGTAGGTAATTCTTGGTTTTAATCCTAGCTTTTTTTTTTTTTAAGCAATCAGGGTTAAGTAACTTGCTCAAGGTTACACAGCCAGTTATTTCTGGGTGGGGTGCTGAGTGTCTGAGCCCGGATTAAATCTCCAGGTCATCCCAACACTGCAGTCAGTGCTCTTACTTGCTGAGCCACCTGGCCGCCCCTAAGCAATTGGGGTTAAGTAACTTGCTCAAGGTTACACGGCCAGGTGTTTCTGGGTGGGCGCTAAGTGTCTGAGCCCAAGATTCGATCTCCAGGTCAATCCTGACCCTGGAGCCAGTGCTCTTACTCGCTGTGCTACCTGGCCGCCCCATCCTAGCTTTTTTAACCTCCAGAATGTCATATTCCAAGTGCTTTGATCTCTTAATGTAGAAGCTGCTACATCTTGTGTTATCCTGATTGTCCTTCCACAATACTGAAACTTTGTCTTCCTGGCTGCTGGTAATATGTTCCTTTTGACATGGAAATGCTGGAATTTGGCTAAAATTTTCCTAGCAGTTTACTTTTTGGGACATTTTGCAGAGGTGATTCAAGAATTCTTTCAATTTCTATTGTGTCCTATGGTCCTGGAATATCTGGGAAATTTTCCTTGAGAATTTATTGAAGCATGTTTTCTAGGCTCTTTTTTGATCATGACTTTCAAGTAATCCAATAATTTTTAAGTGCTATCTCCTCGATCTATTTTCCAGGTCAGTGGTTTTTCCAATGAGATATTTCACATTGCCTTTTTTTTTTCATTTGCTCATCTGTTTTATGGTATCTTTATTTTAAAACATCATTGGTTTCCATTTGTTCTAACCTAAATTTTGAAGAAATTATACTCTTCAGTGAGTTTTCAAAATTCCTTTTCCATTTCTCAAATTCGGCATTCTTCTCCTCACTGGCTTTTTGGGCCTCTTTTGCCATTTGATTTAGTGTATTTTTTTCTTCTTTTTTATCTTTATTAATTGTTTTTTGATTTATTTTAGTTTACAAGATTTAGTTCCACAATCCCTTGACTTTCAAATTTTCTCTCACCCCCGCATTGGTGGCATGCAATTAAGTTTAGGATCTGAAAATTCTTTCCCATTAGACATTAGTCAGGTTGAAAAGAAGGATTTTAATCAACAGAAGGAACAATGGGAAAGAGGAATTAAAGCAAACAACAAAAAGAAAGAGAGCAGGTAGTTTGCTTCAATCTGCAATCAAATTCTGTTCTTTCGTTTTCTTTCTAGGAATGCAGATATCTCCTTCCATCAAGAGTCTTTTGTAGTTGTCTTATAACCTTCATTTTTGAGAAGAGTCCAGTCTATCAAATTTGGTTGTCACACACATACTGTGTCTGTATTTGTGTACAGTTTTCTCCTGGTTCTGCTATTCTCACTCTACATCAGTTTGTATAAGTCTCTCCAGGTACGTATGAAATCTGTCTGCTTCTCATTTCTTATAGTACAAAAGTATTCCATTACATTCATATAATAACTTGTTTAGCCATTTGCCAACTGATGGGCACCCCCTTAATTTCCATTTCTTTGCCACCAGAAAAAGAGTTGAAATTAACATTTTTCTACATGTGAGTCTTTCTCCCACTTCTATGATCTATTTGGGATACAACCCTAAAATTGTTATGCAATTATTTAAAGGCCTGTATGCATAAGTCCAGATTGCTCTACAGAAGAGTTTAATCAGGTCACAACTCCACCAACAATGCATTAGTATTCCAATTGTTCCACATCCTCTCCAGCATTTGTCATTTCCCTGTTTTGTTATCTTAGCCAATCTGACTGGTGAGATGTGGCAACTGGGAATTGGTTTGATTTGCATTTCTCTAATCAATAGATTTAGAGAATTTTTTTTTCATATGCTTTATAGATATCCTCAATTTCTACCTCTGAAAATTGCTTCTTCATATTCTTTTACTTTAGCAATCGGGGAATAACTTGTATTCTAAAAGATTTTACTCAGTTCTTCATATATTATATAAATGACAACTTTATCAGTGACACTGGTTGTAAAAATTCTTTCACAATTGTCTACTTCCCTCTGAATCTTGGTAATATTGGCTGTTTTTACAGAAACTTTTGAATTTAATGTAATCAAGAGAATCAATTTTGGACTTTATAATGCTTTCTATTTCTAATATGGTCATAAAGTCTTCCCTTCTCCATAAATGTGACAGGACAACTATTACTTGCTTTCCCAGATTGCTTAAACTATCAACCTTTATACCTGGATGGTACACCCAATTTGACTTGATTTTGGTATATGGTGTTAGATAATGGTCTATGTCCAGTTTCTCCCACACTATATTCTACTTTTCCCAGCACTTTTTATCAAATAGTGAGTTCTTATCCCCAGAACTAGGGTCTTTAGGTTTATGAAACATTATATTACTATGGTCATTGACTGCTGAGTCTTGTGTACTTGGTCTGTTTCATTGGTGCATTACTCTATTCCTCAGGCAGTAACAGGTAGTTTTGATGACTCCTGCTTTATAATGCAGATTAAAATCTAGTAGGGTTAGTCCACCTTCCCTAGCATTTCTTTTCATTTGATATTCTGGACTTTTTGTTATTTCAAATGAATTTTGTTACTATGTTTTTCTAGCTCTATAAAGCAATTTTTGTTTGATTGATTTGTAGGCACTAAATATGTTATTTAATTTATACAAAATTGCTATTTTTATTATATTAGCTCAACCCAGCCACAAGAAATTGATGTTTTTCCAATTAGTTAGATCTGGCTTTATTTGTGTGAAAAGCTTTGTAGTTGTGTTCATATACATCATGAGTCTGCTTGACAAGTAGATTCCCAAATATTTTATAATGGCTACAGTAACTTTAAATGGGATTTCTGAATGCCAAGTACTGATGTGTTTTTATTTCATATCCTGCAACTTTACCAGGTTTATATAATGTCCCAAGTAGACTTTTTAATTGATTTTCTAGGAATCTCTAAGCATATTATCATATCATCTTCAAAGAGAGATAATTTAGTCTCTTCCTTGCCTAATTTGTTTCATTTAATTTCTTGTCCTTCTCTAATTGCTACTGCTAACATTTCTAATAGCAAGATTGAATTAAAGGAGTGACAGTGGACATCCTTGTTTCAGCTGTGATCTTATTGGAAATGCTTGGAGTTTATACCAGTTACATATAATACTTGCGGATGGCTTTAAATAGATACTATTTATTATTATAAAGAAAACTCCATTTATTCCTATACTTTCTTGCATTTATTAGGAATGTATATATATATATATATATATATATATATATATTTGTTTGTTTGTTTGTCAAAAGCCTTTTCTGCATGTGTCAAGAAAATCACATGGTTTCTGGTAGTTTTGTTGTTGATGTGATCAATTATACTGATGATGTTCTTAATATTGAACCATCCTTGCATTCCTGGAATAAATCCTACCTGATTAAATTGTATTATTGTTATGATAAATTGATGTAGTCTTTTGGCTAATGTTTTTTTAGAAATGTTTGCATCTATATTCATGAGGGATATTGGTCTATAATTTTCTTTCACCATTTCATCTCTTCCTGTTTTAGGTACCAGTATGAAATTTGTGTCATAAAAATAATTTCAAAGGT
Organism: Petaurus breviceps papuanus; assembly: GCF_028583685.1. Lineage (NCBI taxonomy): Eukaryota > Metazoa > Chordata > Mammalia > Diprotodontia > Petauridae > Petaurus > Petaurus breviceps. The sequence goes on from NW_027185655.1 coordinate 72,568,717, forward strand.
CTCCTTCTTCACCAATTTTTCCAAATAGTTTGTAGAGAATTAGTACCAATTTTTCTTTAAATACTTGATAGAATTCGCTAGTAAAACCATCTGGCCTTCGTGATTTTTCCTAGGTAGTTTGGTGATGGCTGTTCCATTTCTTTTTCTGAGATGAGCTTAAGTAGCTTACTTCCTCTTCAGTTAGTCGGGGAAACTTATATTTTTGTAAATATTCATCTGCTTCACTAAGATTGTCAAATTTATGTGCATATAATTGGGCAACATTTTTCCTAATTATTCTTTTCATTTCCTCTTCATTGGAGGTAGATTCACCCTTTTCATCATTGGTACTCATAATTTGGTTTTCTTTTTTTATCATATTAACTAAGTCTATCAATTTAATTTTTTTGCATAAAACCATCTCTGAGTTTTATTTATTAATTCAAGAGTTTCTTTGATTTCAATTTTATTAATCTCTCCTTTGGTTTTCATTATTTCTAATTTAGTAGTTAACTGGGGATTTTCAAATTTTTCTTTTTCTAGATTTTTCAATTGCATGCCCAATCATTGACCTCAGTTTTCTCTAATTTATTCATGTATGTATTCAGCGATATGAAACTACCCCAAAGACCTGCCTTTGCCACCTCCCACAAGTTTTGTTATGTTGTGTCATTATTGTCATTTTCTTGAATGAAGTTACTGATTGTTTAAATTTCCTCTTTTACCCACTCATACTTTAAAATAAAATTATTTCATTTCTATTAAGGTTTCAGTCTATCTTTCCATCACCTTTTGTTGCATATGATTTTTATTGCATCATGATCTGAGAATGATGCATTTAATATTTCTCCCTTTCTGCATTGAATTGTAAGGTTTTACAGACCTAGTGCATGATCGAATTTTATGTATGTGCCATGTACTTCTGAGAAGATATAATCTTTTTTTTTTATCCCAATTCAGTTCTCTCCAGTGACCTCTCATATCTAGTATCTCTAAAATTATTTTTTTGTCCTTAACTTCTTTCTTGTTTATTTTGAGGTTATATTAATCAAGTTCAGAGAGGGGGAGATTGAGTTCCTCCACTAGTATAGTTTTGCCATCTATTACTCTAACTCCCTTGACTTCGTCTAGGAATTTGAATGCTATACTGCTTGGTACATATATGTTAAGTAATGATATTGCTTCATTCTTGATGGCAACTTTTATCAAAATATGGTTTCCTTCCTTATCTCTCTTAATGAAATATATTTTTCTTTTGCTTTATCTAAGAAAAGGATTACTATTTTTGGTCTTTTTTTTTTTTTTACTTTAGCTGAAGCATAATATATTCTACTTCAGACTTTTACCTTTACCCGGTGTATACACCCTTGTTTCAAATGTGTCTCTTGTAGACAGCATATTGTAGGATTGTGGTTTTTAATCCATTCTGTTCTCCAACTCCATTTTATGGGGGAGATCATCCTGTTCCCATTCACATTTGTGATTACTATCTGTGTCTTTGCCTCCATGTTATCCCCTTCCCTTTTATGTTTTTGTTTCTTGCTTCTCCCTTTCCCTCCTTAAGAATTTTCCTTTTGACCACAGCCACACTCATCAATCCCTCACTTTCTCCTCTTTTACCTTCCCTTATTCCTTTTTCCCTCCCTTTTTACACTCCCCTCCCTTAGTCCTCCCACTGCCTGTAGGGCACAATGGATATCTATACATAATGGAGTATGTTATTCCCTCCTTGAACCCAAACTGATGAGCATACATTTCATATAGAGCTCCTCTACCTTCTTCCTTTCCCTTTATTATGATGAGCTCTTGTGTATTTTCACATTAGAATACTAAAATTAACTGATAATATTGATCCGTCTTTGAACCAGCACCAATGAGAATAAAGTTCCTACAAAGTTCATCTCCCTCTCTCCTTCCCCTCCTTCCCTCCACTGAATAAGTAAATAATTTAGGTAAAATACTCATTTATATTATATTATTTTTGCCTACCTAAGAGCAACTGATATTTTTCCAATTTTGTAGGTCTGACTTTATTCTTGTGAAAATTATTTTGTGTTCCCAGATTCATCTTCACAGGCACACTATCAAATATTTTATATTGTCTGCAGTAATTTTAAATGAAATTTCTCTATCTCTTGTTGCTGAGCTTCATTACTAATATATATATTATATGTATGTATATTATATATATATGTTGATAATTTGTGTGGATTTATTTTACATTCTGCAACTTTGCTAAAGATATTTATTATTTCAAATACTTTTAAAGTTGATTCTCTAGAATTCTCTAATTATACCATCATATCATATGCAAATAGTGATGACTTTGCTCTTCTTTACCTATTCTAATTCCTTCAATTTCATTTTTCTCATTGTTGAACTAGTAGTTTTAATACAGTAATGAATAACAGTGGTGAAAGAAGATATCCTTATTTCACCCTGATCTTATCAAAAAAGATTCAAGCTTATCCCCATTACATAAAATGTGCAGTGATGGTTTAAATATATGATACTTATTACTTTAATGAAGACTACATTTATTCCTTTCTTTTTTGCATTTTTGTAGAGCAATTGGGGTTAAATGACATGCCCAAGGTCACATGGCTAGATTTAAGTGTCTGAGGTGGGATTTGAACTCAGGTTCTCCTGACTCCAGGGCTGGTGCTAACTCTGTTTATTCCTATGCTCTCTAGAGTTTTAATTGGGATGGGGGCTGTAGTTTGTCAAAATCTTTATCTGTATCTTTTGAGATAATTATTTCTGCTGGATCCATTTTCTAGGCCAGTTGTTTTACCAATGAGATAGTGTACATTTTCTTCAAACATTTTTCCGTATATCAATTTTTTTTGACTGATTCTTGATGTCTCATAGAGTAATTAGCTTCCACTACCCAAATCTAAATTTTTAAGAAGTATTTTGTTCAGTTACCTTTTATACCTCTTTTTTGAGCTTTAGGTCAATTTTACTTTTAAAGGAATTGTTTCTTCAATGAACTTTCTTTTCCATTTGGTCAGGTTTTTTTTTTTTTTAAGGAATTGTTTTCTTCAGTCAGTTTTTGTCTCTCTATTTCCAAACTGTAGACTCCATCTTCCATACCTCTCATTTATTTACTTAATTATTCTTCTACCACTTTTATTTGATTTTTAATATCCTTCATAAGCTCCTCTAAGAAGGCTTTTTGCACTTCAGAACAGCTTATTTTCCCCTTTGAGGTTTCAGAGGTAGGTATATTACCAATGTGTTGTTTGTTTCTGAATATGTTTTCGATCTTCCCTGTTACCACAATAATTTTTGTGTGGTCAAGGGTTTTGGCTTTTGTTTCTTGCTTATTTTTTGTTGATTTTGTGGCTTTTAAATTTGAGCTCTCCTCTTGGGACACAGTGGACACTGTTCCAAGTTTCTTGTGCTAAGGGCACTGGGATCTCTGATCCTGGTAGTTAATTCACTGCCCTGGGATGATCTAACCTAGTTATACCTGTTGCTGACTATTTTCTAGGGATAACAACTTGAACTCCTGTGGTCGGTCTGGAGTCCTGACATTTGGTCTTCTGTGCCACTGATCTGGCTGAGCCTGGATGGAGGTGTGTCAGTTGCTGAGCTATGCTGTGACTAAAAGCCTCCTGCTAGTTGTATGGATATTGTCTGTGCTGGCCTGTTCTCCCCTTTTACATAAGTGAGACAAACCTTTCCTGAAATCCTTCTTCCTTATCTTAAGAAGGAAAATTGTTTCACAGCACCTTTTTGCATGTTCTGCTGCTCCAAAATCTATTTAGAGGATTGATTTAATGTTTCTGAGGGAAACTAGAGGGAGCTTCAGCAATTTCCTGCCTTCTTTCCACCATCTTCCCTCCACTTCCTGCGGAATTGAATTTAAATGAGTTAGTTTGAATTAGAATTTCTTTGGGGAAAGTCATTTTTTTGACAGAAATTTACTGTGATGAAATCTCATGACTGTTGGTAGTACCATAATAACACTAGATACAGATAATCACATTTGTGCTAGTATTCTGATTAAATCTTACCTGTCCAGCAGAGTCTGGTGATGTTACCTCCTGAAGTAAGGTACATATGCTGAATCACTCATCTCATTTTAGTATTGGGACTGTGATTATTATAATTATTTACTTTTATCATCTTCTAGAAAGTTGGTGGAATGAAAAAATAAGCACCTCTGCACCTGATAATGTATTTCAATGTAGTTCAGAGGGCAGCTATGATCTTAGGGAAGATCCTGAGAAGACATTTTCTGCTGAAATTCCTCCCGTACCTTTAAAGCAATTGAGAAAAAAGTTTGAAGGGGGTTACTGATAAGAGATACTGTATTACATACTCCTTTTGAAATTATAAATTATTTCACTTTGGAGATTTACATTGACATGAATTTTATTTTTTGTCTTTTTGGAGGGGGGGAAGCAGGGCAAATAGCATTAAGTGACTTGCCCCAGGTCACACAGTTAGTAAATGTTAAGTTTCTGAGGCCAGATTTGAACTCAGGTCCTCCTGATTTCAGAGGCAGTGCTCTTTTCCCTGTGCCTCATAGCTGCCCCAATGAATTTGTAATATAAGAAAGTATTGCCTTATATCTTTATTCACAAGAATCCATGTTCTACCCAAACTATAATGCTTTTTCACATAGGTCACAATGTAAGACTCTTCATGGAGCAAAACTAAGGGCGCTTTTAATTTTTATTTATTTATTTATTTAAATAAAGCAATTGGGGTTAAGTAACTTGCTCAAGGATACACGACCAGTTATTTCTGGGTGTGGTGCTGAGTATCCAAGCCTGGCTTTGATCCAGGTCATCCCGACACTGGAGCCCGTGCTCTTACTCACTGAGCCACCTGGCCACCCCTAAGCAACTGGGGTTAAGTAACTTACTCAAGATTACACAGCCAGGTGTTTCTGGGTGGGTGCTAATGTGTCTGAGCCCGGGATTCGATCTCCAGGTCTTCTCAACACTTCAGCCGGTGCTCTTACTCGCTGTGCTACCTGGCCACCCCTAGCTTTTTATTTTTTAAGATAAGTTATTTAACTGTGAGGAGATGTGATTGAGAATATGAGTTATGAAAATGAAATAAGTATTTCCTAGGCTCAATATTTCCTCGACCTCTTAGTAGATTTTTAATAATGGAAAAGAGTCACAAAACTCTGGTCTCACAGACTTCCCAGCTTTGTGACCTCAAGCAAATAATTTAACCACTGTTGGCCTCAATTTCCTGCAACTATGTCATCTAAACTCAGAGTTGTTAGAAGGATAAAAAAAGGTAATATCTATAAAGTGCTATCCAGACCTCAAAGTTCAATAAAATAGATTTTTTTATTATTGTTGCTATTCTTAACCTTTCTAAGAATAACTTTCCTCAGCTGTAAAATGTAGAGTTGTTGAGAAGGAGGAATTTTCCAAATTACAAAATGTTACAAAGTGTTGAGAGGCAGTTTGAGTAGTAAGCAGTGAATTAGACTCATAATTGACAAGACCTGAGTGTAAGTACTGTCCCAGAAATATACTGGCTAAGAGATCATGGTCACTCAGTGCCCAAGCAATATTTTAATACAGGATTGTTAACTTACATGAGTGTGTGTGTGTGTGTGTGTGTGCATGCTCACATGCATGTGATGGACCTATTTAACATTCGGGTAAAGCCAAAGAATCCCTTCTCCTAATAATGTTTTAAGTTAATTAGATTGATTAATTGATTAAATTATTATTATTATTTATATAATTATTATATAATATATATTATATATGTATATTAAAGAATCCCTTCTCCTAATAATGTTTTAAGTTATTTAGATTGATTGTAAAGAGAACCAATTACATTGAAAAAAAACTATTCTTTTTTTTAAGTTTATAAATTCCATGTAAAAAATATTATTCTAAGACAAGTTCAAGATGCATTGGCAATCTAGAACAGTGAAACGAATTTCCTCACTGAGCATTCCCTACACTGGTAAAATTATAGGTTCAAAAAAGTGTTATACAAAACCACGTCATTGTGTAGTAGTCCCATGCTGCTTGTCTCTAGTTCGTATATTATTTAACAAGGAATTTTAAAAGTAGTGTGATGATTTCTGTTAGACTTCAGACAAGTGGCTGCCTGTGATTTTAGAAGTCCAATAGCTAGGCATGAGCTCTGAATGTTTTTTAGATAGTTATTATACAGAATGACCTGCCTATCAGGTCAGTGAAAATAAGGAAAGCTTGACTGGTTCTAACCTAGAAAGGTATAAAATATGTCAAATGTATGTCTCTCAAGTGTGTGATAAAAATGAATCTTCACTGCTGCTGGCAATATTGTTTCTGACCTCGGAACATTACTGAAGAGAGGCTCATTGAATGCTTTCATTTTCACATAAACTGCTGATTATGAGGCTCAGACATGCCAGATGGCAGCAGCAATGATAAATGGTGTTGATGCTTTAGGTGAAATGAGCTAGTAAAGTCATATTATATTCAGCTGAGGTTTTTAAACATATAATATAATTAAAACTGTTATTCTTTAGCAAAATTTTACAACTACTTTCTTTAACAATGTGTCAGATGGAAAGACTGATATATATGCTCATCCCAGTTGAGGTTATTTATTTTTCCTTGTGTATTTGGGAGCAGAGACCACAACTTATTTTGCTTTGTGTCCCCTCCTGCTAAGCATTTACCTTACATGTAAGTGGGATTCAATAATAAATAATGGATGAAACTAAATGAATAAATGCATTAGAAATAAATAGTGGCAAATGAATATAAAGTCATATGAGGGAAGGGATTATCAGCATCTGTATTTTATATCTGTAGTCATATCTGTAGTTTATAAAAAAAAAAAAACAATGACCCTTGTAAAAGAAGCATTGTAATATTATCTTGAAAGACATAGAAAGTCAGAAATGCAGATGGGCCACACAACTACTCAAAATGAAAGATTACAAATGGACAGACTGAATAGTATGTTGTTAGACACAGAATGCCAATAGAACTAAGAGAAGGGCTTCTTAAGTTTGGGTCCATGGACTATATTTTCACATTTTGATAACTAAATTTTATAACTCATTTCTTTGTAACCATATACATTTTATTTTAAACATTTAAAAATATTTTCTGAGAAGGGGTCTATAGACTTCACCATATAGGAAAAGGAGTCCATGCCAGAGAAAAGTTTAGGAACACCTGAGTGAGAGGAACACCATTCAAATCCATAAGCGGCATTTGAGCACCTACAATGTGCCAGACAATATGTTAAGCATGGGAAATACAAAGATCCCAAAATAGTTCATGCCCATAAGCATCTTACACTCAACTGGAAGAAATTAGTGTGCACACAGATAAATGAAAATATATACAAATTAAAGAAGAAGTAATTTGGGGGCACTTAGGGGAGATATTAACAATTGGTGATTTAGAAAAACTCTCAGATAGGAAGTGATGGTACTTTGGATAACTTTTGTCAGGAGCTAGAGATAACAAGAGTCAGAGTAGAATGGGGAGAATATCCTAGACATGAAAACAATCTATCCAAAAAAATGAGGGAGGAGATGGAATTTCAAGTATGAAGACTAGAAAGCAGACCAACTTTTGAGGAGTAATAGGAAATCAGTCTATGAAAATAAACTGGGACTAGAATTTGAAATGTATTAAATGCCAAAAGGAGAATATATATTTTATCTTAGTGTCAGTAGGAAGACAAAGAAACTTCTCAACAGGGGAAATAATTTCAGTTTGGGAGCTCTATTGCTCAGGGGAGAGCCTGGAGGGTTGTCTCTATAGGAGTGCAGGAAATGAGATTAATGCACACAATTATGAGGATATGATAGACTAGGCTTTGAAACTGATTGGATATTCAAAGGGGTGAGAGATAACAATCAGTGATGTCTGTGAAGTAGCAAACCTCAGTTACTGGAAACAGCATGGGGTAAAGGATAAAATAGGGAAATTAAGGAGAGGTTTGTGTTTCAAGAGAAAGACACTAAGTAATTTTGGACATATTGAGTCTTAAAAGCTATGGGACACTCAGTTGCACTGCATTTGAATGCATGCATGGATTGTAATATGCGTTGATGGAGATGATAGCTGCTAAAGTATTGAATTCAGTGATGGATGGCTAACTGAAAGCCAGCATGATTCTGGACCCAGATTGTTTGAATTCACACATGCTTGAGAGGCAGTTTAGACATGTATCAGAGGCTAACTTTGAAGGAGGTTGTTATAAGCAGGTTGGGTATACACCCAAAAGGAATACTCAAATTAGGAAGACAGATATCTACTATGGTTATGTCTGAAACTTTTCTATGTAAATTGGAAAATGGAGAAAGAAGGTCTTAAAATCTCATTCAATGGTCTGTTTTTCATGATAGGTATTGCAGCTATTTTTCTCCCAGTTTTAATCCTATTTGTGTTTATTCTAGCCAAATAAACTTTCTTTTATTTATAGATCATTCTCTTCAGACAATATCTACAAGACTCAATGACAGGTTGGGATGTTTTTTATGATGTGTACATGCACACATACAATTAAGGGTTTTAAAACATATAAAATAATTAAAATTTCTGCAGAACAGTTTAGCATACACTTATGAAATACTCATATCATAAAGACTTTTCTGAGTTGCACTGTTGCTTGCAACACAAGCTCCCCCTTAGATATTTCTCTTGCCCACACTCTTTTCCGGGCTAAAATGAATTGGGGTAAAAAAAAAAAAACAACTAAATTTTTCATAACAAGCAGAAGACATTTATAACCAAAACTCAGAGAAAATGTGTAAGAATATTTATTTTGACACATAATAGTAGATAAAACATTGGAATTGGACCAGGAAGACCTGGAATCAAATGTTGACTCTGATTTCAGGTGACTGTGTGACCTTGATCAAGTCACTTAACTTCAGTGACTCTCACTTTCCTCATCTGTAAAATGAAGGCATTTGTCTAGATGCTCTTTAGAGTTCCTTTCAGCACTCAATTTATGATTCAGTGGTCCTAAGCATTCTGGTTAAATTTCAAGTGTATTCCATGAAGGAACTCACAGTGTTCATATTCCCTTACTAATTTTTCACCTGACCTATATGATAGAGACATAGATTTCCTTGGTATGCCTGTGAAAGTTCCTATGAATCCAGGAGGTATTATTTCTTCCCAAAAAGTGAAATAAGAAATAATGATCAATTTATTTGTCAAACTCATCATTCAAGAAAAGGATTATTTCTTCAAGTTCCACCAGAGAAGAAATATGATTTTCTTTACTCTTTATTCCCCTCTCAAGAGAATCATGCCTCTTGCTAAGTACTGAGGTTCTAAATATGGAATATGTTTTCATTTTGGGATGATTAAAATAAAGACAATGAATTTCCAGTGGTCTGAGGAACTACCCTTCCTAGGCACTTGAGAAAACCACAGCAAGTCTGTAAGTGTACACTCCTTTCAGATAATTAGACTGGTGGAACTGTGCTTGTGAATTTAATGAAGTTAATATGATGTTATGTAGGATGTAATTTATATAAGTCTAAACCTTTATTTTAGAAGAAAAAAAGAAAAAGATTCTTTAAGGATTCAGAGGCATAATTTTGGTATCAATGCTTTACACAATGAAATGTGTATTTCAGCCTATTGGGAACAATTATTGCCATTCAGCCAGAGTTAATAGCTTGTACTAGCAAAACATGTTTTTCCCCTTTTACAATAATTATAATTAGCATTTAATCCATATTATGTTAAAGTACACACCAAAAGAGAACACAGAACTTTGATCCTGCTTTTGTCAATAATAAGAAATCCTGAGGAAGAGACCAAAAAATGAATGTTAAACTTAAATATCAAAAGACTCATGTTTAAGAATAAAAAAGATTGACATTTCCTTAAGAGTGAAGTTTTATTCTCTGCTAACCTGATTGTAACTGGGCCACTGTGAATTTCTAGAGGTGATGAATCAGGTTTATTTCCAGGATTTATTCCCCAGGTTGCAGATTTCACTATATAACTGTCCAAAGGATTTCAAACCATGTGAGAGAACAAGGCAGTGTAACTCAATTTTAATTGAGATATCTAAAACCACCTTGGAAGGGAGGAATCAAAAGTGTAGAGAAAAGGAAGGGATTACCCTGAGTTCACTCAAATTCTTCTCCAAAAATTTTTAAACAATACTTCAAAAAAAGGTTCTAGAGAGGCAGAACCTATAAAATGATAGTGAGAAACAATTTTTCAGCCCAAGACAACTTAGAAGGTCAGCTGGAGGGGTAGCTAGATGGCATAGTGAATAGAGCACCAGCCCTGGAGTCAGGAGGACCTGAGTTAAAATCTGACCTCTGACACTTAACACTTACTATCTATGTGACAAGCCATGGGCAAGCCATTTATCCACAATTTCTCTACCCTCCAAAAAAATCAGCTGGAAAGGTCTGAGGTGCCAGGGTTTGAAGTATAGTCCAACATAGGTCCTTCCTGGGAGCAGTCCTTGCCCCAGTAAACCTGTAGCAGACCTGGAAGGCAACTTTGCCATTGACTGTAAGGGCAGTTTCTGGACTTCTCAGTCCACAGATAACAAGGAAGTCAGAAGGACATTGCTAGGTAAAAGGGTGCATGACTTTATATAGTCATTTGGCATAGTTCCAAATTGATCTACATAATAGGTGAATCAGCTTACAACTCCATCAACAGCAAATTAGTGTCCCCATTTTCCCATATTCCATCCAGAATTTGTTATTTTACTTTTATGTCATATTAGCCAATCTGATTGTTATGGAGTAATACCTCAGAATTGTTTAAAATAGCTTTTCTTTAATCCGCAGTGATTTAGGGCATTTTATGCGATTATACATAGCTTTGATTATTTAATCTGAAAACTACCTGTTCATATCCTTCAACCTTTTATCAGTTGAGAAGTGCCTCTTATTTTTATAATTTGACTCAGTTCTCTATAAGTTTGAGATATAAAACCTACTTTTAAAAAAAATTGTGATTACTGTGTTTGTCTTTCCTGTCTATTTTTTCTCCAAATGTATCCTACTCTCTCTCCTTTTACCCTGTCCATACTCAAAAGTCTTTTGCTTCAGACTACTCTCTGACTACTGGAGTCCTAACAGAACTGCCCTCAGCCCCAATATCCAAACTTCACTACAGGCCCACTGTATCTACCAAACGGCCCCTAACCCCCGCCAAAACCCCCGCCAATGTCCTAAGTTATGCCTCACTGTTCACTAGAACAACAAGTGTGTTCCTGAACTCTTAGTTCCCAAAGGAAAATACAGGCACACCCATGTGATAGAAACTTATCATGCCTTCCCCCCCTCCCCTGGCAGACCCTTTCCCACAAGAACAGGTGTGTAATCACAATTCCATCATCCATTTAGTCGAAGACTGGAGCACAATACCTGACTATCCATCTTGACCAGACAAGGTCACAATAGCTAGCATATCTGAAAACAGCACCACCAGGATGTAGAGGAGGATACTTGACCACCTTATCATAGAAAGGGCCGACCCCATGTTAGCGCATGTGCAGTGATAGTAAAAGGCTGACCTGGAGTGAACCTATGACATAAAGTGTATTATAATATCATTACCATAATAGATATGCCCCCTAATTGTATGTATTATGGGTAACCACATGTGCAGTTAAATTAAGGACAACACCCATCCTCCGTTACCTAATCCCTCAACATACCCCTCCTATCAATCATGTTCCCATAATTGTATGAAAATCTTGATTGTGTAATAAGCATCATATTCTCTCTAAAATTTTGTGTCTTGCCTTACAGAGGGGCTATTTTTCTCAAAAGGACTTAGCCACCTGCTAGAGCGTGAAAAATCAGAACTTTAATAATTCTTTCCAACTGGCTTGGAATCAGCCTGAATCTTCGTAATTCTTTAGACATGGCCTGCCAAAACCCTACTAAAACTTCATCACCATCTTTCCCAATTTTTCCTGACTTCTATCAGCCCTGCCTTTCTCTTATCCCTTTCTCTTCCTACTTTAGAGATTTTTATTTCCAACTGACTATTTATGTTCTTCCCCCTTTGAGCCTATTCCTCTGAGAGTAAGGTTCATGTGCTCTACCCTCTCCAGATCTTCCTCCCCATTGTAAAAGCTTTTTTGTGCCTCTTTTATATGAGGTAATTTGCCCCATCATATCTCTCTGTTTCACCATAGTAATTTTCTATGGTCAGGATATTTTTGTCATTGCTGTTGTTGTTCTTACTCATTTTTCTAGTATACTTTTTGACTTTTAACTTTATGCTAAGGTAGATCTCTCCTTCCAAAATGTAGAAATAACTATCCTAAACTTCGGGTATTTTGTGCAGCTATTTTCAGAGATCTTCTAGAGACCTATAAGTTTTCAGTTCTTCCAAGGTGGCATTATCTAATGGGGAGTGTGTTTACTACTCTCCTGACCTATGTTCTTGACTGTGAGTAACCATAGGCAGTATTTCTAGCTGTGGAACTATGACTCAAGTCCCTACTTCTCTGTGGCTACAAAGTATGGTGTGCTAATGCTCCTCTTTGCCTTGTGACTGAGACACAGGAATGTGACTCAGATATGAAGATGGATAATACAACGGAATCCTGCCCCCGATGCCAAAAAATGGACCTATAACAAGCTGTCTGATGCCCTTTGTGTTTCTGGGTTGAGAAGTGCAGAAGCTGCCACTATAGCGAATGACTCAGTCACACACAAGTTCTGCTGCTGTTTTACATGAACACAGCTTGCACCCAGGTGGGACCTGTGTGACTGTGCTTCCTTTTCACCCTGCTATCACAGAATTTTCTTGTTGACCTTCTAAGTTGTCTTAGACCAGCCCAGAAATGCCACTACTAGGTCTATACCCCCAAGAATTAAAAAAAGGAAACTGACCTATAACTACACAAATATTTATGGTAGCTCTTTTCATGATTATAAAGATTTGCAAATTGATGGAATGATGCAAATGTGAGGCTTTTTTGTGAATTTTTTCTATTGATGTAAATTTGATCAAACAAATGCAATAAATACACACACACATAATGGGACACAACATTTCAAGAATTAAGGAGGATAATGTAAAACTTCATTAATTTAACCTGACCTTCAATATCACCATTCTCTTAGAGGCAACTAGGTCACACAGTGGCTAGTATACTAGACCTACTGTCAGTAAGACCTAAATTCAAATTCAATCTCAGATATTTGCTATCTGTGTGACCTTAAAAATGTCCCTTAACTTTTGTCTTCTTCAGTTTCATCTTCTGTAAAATGAAGGAATAATGCTGTGAGGATAAAATGAGAAATACGTGTAAGACACTTAGCAAGTATCTGTACATAGTAGGTAGTTAAAAATGTTTCTTTCCTTGTTATTGGGCTCAAAAATTTTTATTAAGGGTAGAAGCACAACCTTCCCTCATCTCCAACTTCCATCTTCCCCAATCCATGTAAAAATGTGACAAAGAAACTTTGGAGATGCAGAACCAACAAAATGACACAGAGAAGCTAACCTCCCTCTGAGAACAGCCCAGCAGGCAAGAAGGAATCCAGCAAAGCACTCTGGGAGCCTAGCCCAGCCCCACTCCTAGGTTTTAGCCCAAGGACAGGCCTGACCAGCCAGAGGTACTCCAAATAAGCAGCAGCTGTGGCCCTTTGCAGGTTTATCAACACATAGATGCGAAGGACAAAGTGAGAGGTCAGTGCAGTCTGGAATTTGGAACCAGTAAGTGGGAGTGCTTGGCTTTTACCCCCAGGGCGAGAAGCCTCTGAGAGGCCAGCACAGCCAATGCCATGTCGCAGCTTCAGCTCCCGCCTGCAGTGTAGGGGGACCAGGCACCAGTCTGGGAGGTAATATCTCTCACTTTAACCTGCTTGGATCTGGATTGCAGTCTAGGGTGGAGGTCCTGGGGAGTGTGTCCAGCTTGCCAGAGCATGTGGAGACCTCAGAAGGCACCCATCTAATATCTTCAGCAGCTGAGAAAACCCCAGCATTTGGGATGAAAGCTACCCTGTCTGGTGGCAGAGTCCTAGTGTGGCAAAAAGCACGAAAGTCAAGGAATTGAGTGGCAAAATGATCAGGCAAAGGAAACAAAGCAGACAGAAGATTCCAACATTACATTCCTCTTTTGGGGACAAAAACAAGCAAAGAATGGAACAGGAGGAAAACAGTGAAGTCAGAACTCCTGCACCAAAAGCTTCAAAGGAAAATACAAACTGGTTACAGGCCATAGAGGACCTTAAGAAGTAGATAAGAGAAGTGGAGGAAAAATTTGGAAGAGAAATGAGAACAATGAAAGAAAATTATGAAATGAGCCGGAATGAGGAAAACAGCCGGAATGAGGAAAATAATACCTTAAAAAACAGACTGACTTAAATGGCAAAGGAGGCTCAAAAAGGCAATGAGGAGAAGAATGCCTTAAAAAGCCGAATTTGCCAGATGGAAAAAGAATCTCAAAAGCTGAATGAGGAGAATCATGGCTTCAGAATTAGATTGGAGCAAATGGAAGCTAATGACTTTATGAGAAATCAAGATGCTGTTAAACAGATCCAAACAAATGAAAGAATGGAAGGCAATGTGAAATATTTCATGGGAAAAACGACTGAACTGGAAAATATATCCAGGAGAGATAATCCAAAAATTATTGGACTACCTTAAAGCCATGACCAAAGTAAGACCCTGGAATTCATCCTCCAGGAAGTTCTCAAAGAAAACTTCCCTGATGTTTTAGTACCAGAGGTTAAAATAGAGGTTGAAAGAATCCACCCATCACCTCCTGAAAAACATACCAAAAAAGAAAACCCCTAGGAATATAATAGCCAGGTTCCAGAATTCTGTGATAGTAATGGCATTTAAAGATTCCCCTGTATTGGCTTGGTTTTTCAAATTGATTGCGTTAAAACCCAGAGCTTGTTAATCCCACCTGTGGGATGGACTTGTTGAAGTGAAAAGAAAGTCCTGAACTGGGAGGAGCTGGTGATGTAGATTTGGAGAGACACAATAGAGAGGCAGAAGAACTTTTTGGAAGCAGCACCTCGTGGAGGCAGAGAGAGAGAGACTGAGAAGGATTGCTGGGGGACACTTTGAATTGCCCTGGCCTTTTGAGACCTGCCCCCGGAGCTGCCAAGGACTGAGGAGACATGGCTGTTTTGCTGGTACTTTCTGTGTCTGTTTTGATGTTGTTTTGCCAGATTTGTCCACTGGTGAAAGACAGTCCTTTTGTTGAAGAAGTCTTGGAACCTGGCTGTTGGCTAAGAGCTCCTGAGACTGTCCTGCAGACAGAGAGTGAATACTGTCCACTGGGGAAGGACTGTGCTGTTGTTTCAGGGGTCTGGGAACCTTTCTGTTGGTTCAGAAGCCCTGAAGAAGGATTTTCTTGTTGTATGTTTACAGAAATCCTGGGAGAGGGTTTTGCTAATGTTTTCAGGGGTTCTAGGACTGTTCTACAGACAGAGGATGAATTAATGAAGAGACTGGCAATGTATTTTGTGGCCTTGCTAAGCCTTGTCTCCCCAGGAACTAAGATTGCTGAGAACTTGCCTAGTGTCAAGATGAAGAAAAGACCTCCATTTGGGTATTAAGTGCTGTGCTTAAACTTGATGTAACTCTGGGGTAGATTCAATTGTGATCCAGGGGTGGGGAACTTTTGACCTTTTTGTGTTCTATGGTTGAACAAATGAATGTACTTTACTTAGATTGGAAACTAATCTCCATTTGAGAAGAGGGGCTTTGTGGTGGACTAAATGAAGGTACAGCCTAGGGGTGGAGTAGTATTTAGAACAGGGACTTTGTAATTGATTGAATGATTGGAAGGTCCTGGGGTGGGGTAGTACTTGGAGATTATTTAATCACCCTTAGTAAATGCTGTATTTTGAATGATGTCATGTTTTGACCTTCTCTGTTCTTGGTTTATCACTGAATAAAATGGAGAGCACCTATGCTGGTATTCTGAACTTTGGGAAGTTGCCTTTCCTTGGCATTATATTACAAATTCCCAGATTAAGGAAAGAATATTACAAGCAGCCAGGAAAAAACAATTTGAATATTGTGGAAACACAATCAGGATAACACAGGATATTGCAGCTTCTACACTGAGGGATCGAAGGCCTTGGAATATGATATTTCGGAGGTCAAAGGAGCTGGGATTAAAACAAAGAGTCACCTACCCAGCAAAACTGAGTATTATTTTTCAGGGGAAAATATGGTCATTGAGTGGAATAGAGGATTTTCAAGCATTCTTGCTGAAAATACAAGAGTTGAATAGAAAATTTGACATTCATATAAAAGAAGCAAGAGAAGCATGAGAAGGTAGAGGGAAAAGAAATCATAATAAACTTATCAAAGTTGAACTGTTACCATTCCTACCTGGAAAAAACAATAATTTTAACTCATGAAACTTTTCTCTATAGTTGAACGGATTAGAAATATATGCATATATGTATATATGAGGGTATATTGGCATATGAATATATATATGAATGTGTATATATATATATATATATATATATTTACAGGTATACATAGATAGAGGGCATAGGATCAATTTAACAGGAAAGGATGATACTTAAAAGGTGAAATTAAGAGGTGAGAGGAATATAATGAGAGGAGATGGGGAGAGAAAGAATGGGGTAAACTATCTCATACATAAGAAGCAAGGGAAAATGGTTACAATTGAGGGGAAGAATAGGAAGGCAAAAGAGAATGGGTCAACCTTATTCCCATTGAATCTGGCTTGAAGAGGGAGTGAAATACACACTAAATAGGGTACCTCACCCTCCAGGATAGTAGGGGGGGGGAAGGGGATGAGATAGGGGATGATGGAAGGGCGGGCAGGTTGGAGGGTAGAGAAATTGGAAGCAGCCACTTTTGAAAAATGATGGGATCAAAGTAGAGAATAGAACAAGTGGGAGTTGGGATAGGAGGGAGGAAAATATAGTCCGTCTTTTACAATATATCTACTATGTTATTATTTTGCATTAGCCACACATGTACAACCTGTACTGAACTGCTTATCTTCCCAGTAATGGGTGACAAGGAAGGAAGGGAATGAATCTGGAATTGAAAGTTTTAAAACCATATATTCAAATATATATTTGTATATAAAACAATAATAATTTTTATTTAGAGTAGGGGTTCCTAAAAGTTTTTTTTGTGTCCTGGTCCCTTTTCCAAATCTGATGAGATCTAGGGACTCCTTTTTAGAATATTATTAAATTAATTAAATAAAATATATAATGTTACAAAGGTAATCAATTACAATAAAACATAATTATCAGCATGTTAAAAAAAAAAGTTCATAAATCCCAGGTCAAGCACCCCAGTTTTGGAGCTCTTCTCTATACTATTCCTTCAAAAAGAAATGTTTCTCAAATTAATGATTAAAATTTAAGAGTTTTTTTTTCCTATAAAATAGACCAGGAATTACAAGCACTCTACTTTAAAAGGTTTAGAAAAGTATAAATTGCTTACTTACCTCCTGGGTGGGAGTTCATTTGGTTTTGTTTGGATGAAATGAATAAACATTTAGCTTTCTTAGAGTTCACAAAACTATAGATTTAGACCAGTAAGTTCATCCCCCTTATTTTTCAGAAGAGAAAACTGAGAACTGGAGACATGAAGTGAGTTACTGAAGGTCACATAAATATTAAACATCACATTTGGATCTAGGTCCCCTCAATCCAGATTTGCTGCTACTTTCACTGTACCAAGTTGGCAATAAGTTCATATAATCACATAATTTTGATGATCTTTTGCAGTAAACTGAGCTGCCTAATAGTTCCCTGACTCAGCAAAACTTTCATTCTTTTAAAAAAAAGCTTCACTATTATCTCATTTCCTGGAACCCAGAAGACTAATATTGCTGACATTTTAAATTCCAATTCTTTGGGAAAAATAGACCTTGCAAATCTTCTAGTTATATTAATTAAATGGAAAGCTGACTTCTCCATAGAGGAGAGAGTGGCTGTAGAGTTAAAAAAGCATTAGCTGTCAATTATTCACTTTTTTTTCTAAAAGCTCAAGTAACATAATGCATTGTGATCTGCAGCAGTAATTGAGAACCACCAGATGGCACTCTTACAGGGCTAGATGGATGATCCTAAACTTGGAACCTAGGATGTTTTACTGTATGAACTGCTGCAACATTTTTGCAACCTGAAAGGTTCTGGTTTGGGTAATCCTTCCAGATTATTAAAGAGGAGGAAGTAGTTTTGCTAAATTTTTGCTCCTTGATTCTATGCTGTTTCATTTCTTTCAAATTGCTAATGAAACAATACAATAAATACAGTGATGACATTCTTTCATCACTGGTCACAATGATAAAATATTATGTATGTATTCAAATTTGTAAATATAACATATTGCATGTGTCCCATTTCATCAAAGCCATCAATCATCCCATTATGCAATTGGGATAGAAAGACATAAATAAAACAATTCCAGTTCTCAAGAAACTTTCAAAAAAGATTTGGGAGAGGGAAACATTTTTAAATTTTAATAAATTTCTTATTCCAATTACAAAAATAAAATAAGTTTTCAGGAAAAAGAGTGAAAAGTATGAAACTACTAAACCTCTTTTCTGATTTCATATTTACCTCTAAAATCATGATTCCTTTAAAAAAATGTTTTAAATAGTCAATGACATTTGAGAAATGTTATAGAATATTAGAAAAAAACAGTAAAGAAATATGAAACTCAAGTTCTAGTATCAATTTTGCCCCTAAGCAGGTATTTAAACCAAGACATGCCACTTTTGTGGACCTCAAATTTCCTCTTCAGAAAAATGAGAAAGCTTGACTGGATGTTCTGTATGATATCTTTCAGAACTGTGACTTTCATCCTTAATTTCTTGTTTAAAGCCTTTTGCTCTTAGTAATTTTGTGGCTTGGAGATAGTGAATTATAATATTTCAAAGTAATATGTAAAATATGAATTTTCCTATAGACTGAGATATTCCTTACATGATTTTTACAGCAGTTATAAATCTCAGAATAATAGAGTTCATAATGAAATTTTTGAAAAACTCAACTTTGCAAGGCTACTTTTCAATGCTTTCTATTGCCAAATAAAATCTTATTAAGACAGTAATTTTTAAAAAGGACACAGATTTCTCAAATTCTTCTATCTAATTTTATCTGACAGGAACTAGCAAGAAGAATAACCAAAGTACCTACATTTTCCTCAAAAATAATGATGCTCTGCAAATAACATTCTATATATCCATATTAGAATACCATAGCTTTAATTGTACAAAAAAATTGTCCTTTGCCATCATGTTAACTTCGATCTCTAAGCACCACTACAAAAAGACAAAAATTGTAAGACGTAAAACAAACAAACAAAAAAGTATTGAGGGCCATTTAGGGTTAGAGAAAAAATAAGATAAGATGTTTGCTTACACATGTATATTTGGGAGGTGAGCTTATTCTCCTACAAAGTAAATGCATGATTGCAAGGTGGGCATTATTTTCCTCCTGTGGAATTCCCAAATTTATACTTTTATTGGTGGCAATTGCAAGTCCAGAATTCTGTGTTAGTAGGAAAAATTGACAAAATAGATGATTATTTGGATAATTCAGGAAAAGTATTCTTTCAACTATTGAAAGATCCCAGTAATTGTGGCTTCATGCAACCATGTAACCAAAAGACCAAGTCATTGCTAAAATAAAGAGGAACCAAAAACTTAAAAAAAAAAGCTAGGAACTTAAAATAATAATTACCTATTATCATGTATAAAATATAAACTCTTACACTTGAAATTTAAGATTTTCAAAAGTTTGGCCATAATCTACTCTTTTAACTTTCCTATGATCCAGGCCAAGTATACTACTAATGACTGCCACCGCCCCAACTTCCTTGCATGATGTTTCAAGGAAGAATACACCCCTTCATTTCTCTCTTTCAGAATTTTAATCTGCTTTTAAAAAGGTTTATGTTTATTTTTAGTTTACAACATTCATTTCCACAAAGGTCCTATCAGGAATTCCAAAGACCAGGATGGCAGAGTGAACCTCACCTGCTCCAAACCACTCTTCTGACCCTGAAAACATAGTAACTCTTGCCCTTGGGGAAAAACCTCTACAGTAAAGGATTGGGATCACTAGAGGAAGGGCATGGCTAGGGCCCTGCCTCAAAATGGGTAGAAAGCAGACTACAAAGACAAGGACTATGGAGTCCTACTATCCTCAGAGGGAGGAAACAAACTCAGAGGGAGACAATGTGGACTCCACAGCCACAGCTGGAACTTCAACAGGGAATGGGTCCCAAGCACACAAAACTCTCCTAGATGAGATCAAAAGGAACTTTGAAAACCAAATGATAGAGATAGAAGACAAAATCAATAATTCTCTCAAAACCAAAATAGCAGAATTAGAAAAACAATATAATAAATAAAATATCGCTCTAAAAAGAAAAATGTATGATATGGAAAAGGAGCTCCAGAAATTAACCAAGGAAAATGATTTGCTATAAACTAGAATCTACCAAATTGAAAAAAAAATAACTCTATGAGGAACCAAGAATTAGTCAAACAAAACAAAAAGAATGAAAAATTAGAAAAACAGGTAAAATACCTCAAAGAAAAAATGACTGACCTGGAAAATAGATCCAGGAGAGATATTCTGAGCACCATAGGCCTACCAAAAAAATCATGATGAAAAAATGAGTCTGGACACATTCTTCAAGAGCTCATTAAGGAAAACTGCCTGAGATACTAGAACTTGAGGGTAAAATAGAAATTGAGAGAATCCCCCCCTCTGAACTTGATAAATCCAAACTCTAAATAAACAAGAAAAAAGTTAAGGAGGTGAACTGAATTTTAGAGAGGATAGGTATGATAGATCTCTGGAGAAAATTGAATGGGGATAAAAAGAAATATACTTTCTTCTCAGTGGTTCATTGCACATACGCAGAAATTGACTACATTCTAGGGCATAAAAACTTCACAATTCTCTGCAGTAAGGCAGAAATATTAAATGCATCCTTCTCAGATGATGATGCAATAAAAATTATATGCAATAAAGGGCCATGGAAAGACAGACTGAAAACTAATTGGAAATTAAACAATTTAATCCTAAAGAATGAGTGGGTCAAACAAGAAATTATAGAAACAATAAGTAATTTCATTCAAGAGAATGATAATAAAGAGAGAACATACCAAAATTTGTTGGATACCTTAAAGGCAGTTCTTAGAGGAAGTTTTATATCCTTGAGTTCATACATGATTAAATTAGAGAAAAGGGAGGTCAACGAATTGGGCATAAAATTGAAAAACCTAGAAAAAGAACAATTCAAAATCCTCAATTAAATACTAAATTAGAAATATTGAAAACCAAAGGAGAGATAAATAAAATTGAAATTAAGAAAACTATTGAATTAAAAAATAAAACTAAGAGCTGGTTTTATGAAAAAAAAATTCATAGACCTTTAGTCATTATGATAAAGAAAAAAGAAATAGGAAAACCAAATTATCAAAATGAAGTGTGAATCTACCTCCAATGAAGAGGAAATCAAAACAACAATTAGTAATTATTTTTACCAATTGTATGCACATAAATTTGACAATCTTAGGGAAATGGATGAATATTTGCAAAAATATTCGTGGCCCAGATTAACTGAAGAGGAAGTAAATTACTTAAATAACCCCATCTCAAAAAAGAAATTGAAGAAGCAATCAGTCAACTCCATAGGAAAAAATCTCCAGGGCCAAATGGATTTACTAGTGAATTCTATCAAACCTTTAAAGAACAATTGATTCCAACATTCTACAAAGTATTTGGGAAAACTAGTGAAGAAGGATTCCTATCAAATTCTTTTTTATGACACAAATGTGGTACTGATACTTAAATCAGGAAGAAATAAAACAGAGAAAGAAAATTATAAACCAATCTCCTCATGAATATAGATGCAAAAATTCTCAATAAAATACTAGCAAAAAGACTACAGCAACTTATAGCAATGATATTGCACTTGGATCAGGTTTAATATTAGGAAAACCATCAGTATAATTGATAATATCAAGAGCAAAACTAGAAGATGCCACATGATCATATCAATAGATGCAGAAAAGGCTTTTGACAAAATACAACATCCATACCTATCAAAAACAGTAGAAAGTATAGGAATAAATGGAGCCTTCCTTAAAATAAGAGGTAGCATCTCTTTAAAGCTATCAGCAAGTATTATATGTCATGGCAAGAAACTAGAAGCATTGCCCATAAGATCAGGGGAGAAACAAGGGTGTCCACTATCACCCCTCTTATTGAATCTGGCCCTAGAAATGTTAGCAGTTGCAATTAGAGAAGAAAAGGAAATCAAAGGAATCAAATCTGGCAGATAATATGCTATCACTATTTGCAGATGATAGGAAGATATGCTTAGAGAATCCTAGATAATCAAATAAAAAACTACTTGAGACAATGAAAAATTTGGCAAAGTTGCAGGATATAAAATAAACCCACATAAATCCTTGGAATTCTTATATATTGCCAATGAAATTCAACAGCAAGAGATAGAAAGAGAAAACCCATTTAAAGTTAATGTAGACATTATAAAATATTTGGGAATCTCCCTGCCAAAACAAACCCAGGAACTATATGACCACAACTATGAAACACTTTTCACAAAAATAAAGTCAGATCTAACTAATTGGAAAAATATTAATTGCTCATGTCTGGGTCGAGCTAATATAATAAAAATGCCGATTTTATCTAAATTAAATAATATATTTATTGCTATACCAATTAATTTACCAAAGAACTACTTTATAGAGCTAGAAATTATAGTCAAAAATTCATTTGGAAGGATAAATGGTCCAGAATATCAAGGGAATTAATGAAAAGAAATGCTAGGGAAGGTGGACTAGCTATACCATATTTCAGTCTTTATGTAAAGCAGAAGTCATCAAAACTACTTGGTACTGGCTGAGGAATAAAGGAGTGAGTGGATCAATGGAATAGATAAGGCACATGAGATTCAGAAGACAATGACTATAGTAATAAATTGTTTGATAAACCACAAGACCCTGGTGTTTGGGATAAGGACTCATTATTTGACAAAAAAACTGCTGGGAAAACTGGAATATAGTATGGCAGAAGCTGAACATAGAGCATTATCTAACACCATGTAACAAAATGAAGTCGAAATGGATGTATGATTTAGGTATAAAGGTTGATACAGTAAGCAGTCTCGTAAAACAAGGAATAGTTTACCTGTCAGACTTGTGAAGAGGGAACAACTTTATGACTAAACAAAAATTAGAGAACATTATAAAATGTAAAATGGATAATTTTGACTACATGAAATTGAAAACTTCTGTACAAACAAAGCCAATGTAACCAAGATTAAGAGGGAGGTGGGAAATTGGGAAAGAATCTTTACAACCTATGTCTCTGACAAAGGACTCATTTCTAAAATATACAGACAATTGAGTCACATTTATAAGAATACATCATTCCCCAACTGATAAATGCTCAAAGGATATGGAAAGGCAATTTTCAGAGTAAGAAATTAAAGATATCTATAAGCACATGAAGAAATTCTCTTAATCACTATTGATCAGAGAAATGCAAATCCAAACAATTCTGAGGTACCACATCTCACCAGTCAGATTGGCTAAGATGACAAAACAGGAAAATGACAAATGCTGGAGAGGATGTGGGTAAATTGGAAGACTAATACATTTCTGGTGGAATTGTTAAGGTGATCCAGCCTATCTGGAGAGCAATCTGGAATTATGCCCAAAGGGCTATAAATACTTTCATATCCTTTGACCCAGCAATACCACTCCTAGGGTTATATCCCAAAGAGATCATAGAAGTGGGAGGAAGACCCATATGTACAAAAATGTTTATAGCAACTCATTTTGTGGTGGCAAAGTGTTGGAAATTAAGGGGGTTCCCATCAATTGGGGAATGGCTGAACAAGTTGTGGTATAGGCATGTGTATCAGCAATGCCATATTCACAATGCCTATAGAGATTACAAATATGCTGATATAATTATCCATTAGAAAATACGTCATGTTTGCCATATGAGGAAATAAACTAGAAAATTTATTAAGATACCAAAAGACTGAGTCCCAAAACCAGAAAGTGAAAGCCATCAGAGTAGTTATGACATTGGCACAGGTAGATAAAGTAGAAAGCACCCACATTTTCAAGCCTTTAAAACAGAACAGGCTACCTCAGGCAAAGGTCCTCCTCTCCCCACGCACAGCAACCACCCAGCGTCCTGGAAGCGCGCTCCCAGCAGCTCCGGCCCCTGGCAGTCCTCAGCAGGAGTCCTTAGCAGAAAGTCCTTAGCAGTTCTAACTCAAAAAAGAGCTTCGCGCTGCCACTGCCTCTGCTGCTGCCGCCGTCACCACCACCGCCAGCCACCGAAGGAACGCTAGCTTGGCTTCCGCTTCCTCTTGCTCCGCCCCTTCCTGCTACGTCAGCAAGTCCAACGGGGCATGGAAGATCTTTAAATCCCATAACCCTTACAGCATGTTATGGAATACTATTGTGCTATAACAAATGAGGAGCAGACCATCTTCATATTTCCCTAGAAAGGCTTATACAAAGTGATGCTGAGTGAGAAGAGTAGAACCAGGAGAAATTTGTACACAATTAAACATACAATGTATGTGTGATGACCAACTTTGATAGACTGGGCTCTTCTCAACAGAGCAGTGATATAAGTCAATCCCAAAAGAAGTCATGATGGAGAGAAATATGTGCACCCAGGGAAAGAACTAGAAAGAACTGAATTTATATGCAGGCCTAAGCAAACACCTGATCTTTTTCCTTCTCTTGTTTGGTTTTCTGTCCTTTTTACCACTTTTCATTCCATCAGATACAATCCGTCTTTATAACCTGACTAATGTATAATGTGAAAGTATTTATAGATCCTATACTTGACTATATGGCGCCATGGGGGGGTATTAAGGAGGGGGACAAAATGTGAAACCCAAAGAATTGTGGAATTGAATCCTGTAACCTGAAAGGAAACAATCAATTAATTAAAAAATAAATTTTAAAATATGTGTGCTTCTAACCACACTCCCCCAATCTGTCCCCCTTCTACCATCCCCCCTCTTATCCTGTTACCCCCTACTTTCCTATAAGGTAAGATACCCAATTTATTATCTCTTTCCTCTTTTATATGAGATAATTTAGCCTCTTCTGTCTCTCCCTATCTCCTCTCATTATATTTCTCTCTCACCTCTTAATTTTATGTTTTAGATATACCTTACTATTCAATTGATCCTGTGCCCTCTGTCTAGGTATAACTGTACACATACATAAACAAATCACATATTTATTCATATGCACATATACCCTCCTATATAGAAATGTATTCCTTTCACCTATCCTCATCCTGGGAAAATTTTCATAAGTTTCCATTTAAGTATGTAAATACTTCAACTTTGATAAGTTCCTTGTGATTTCTTTTCCCTGTTTACCTTTTCATGCTTCTTTGCTTCTTGTATTTTAATGTCAAATTTTCTATTCAACTCTGGTTTTTTCATCAAAAATTATTAAAAGGCCTCTATTTCATTGAATTACTATATTTTTCTCTGAAACATTTTACTCACTTTTGCTGGGTATGTGAATATTTGTTTTAACCCTAGCTCCTTGAAACTCCAGAATATGACATATCAATCCCTTAATATAGAAGCTATAGATCTTGTGCTATCCTGATTGTTTTTCCACAATTTTCAAATTGTTTCTTCTTGACTAGTTGTAATATTTTCTCCTTGTTCTAGGAACTCCAAAACCTGGCTGTAATATTTCTAGGAGTTTTCTTTTGGGATCTATTTCAAGAGGTTTTTGGCAGATTCTTTAAATTTCTATTTTGCCCCCTAGTTCTAAAATACCAGGGAAATTTTCCTTAAGAATTTCTTGAAGATTGAGTTCTAGCTTCTTTTATTTTGATCATGGTTATCAGGTAGTACAATAATGTTTAAATTATTTCTCCTGGTTCTATTTTCCAGGTTAGTGGTTTTTCCAATGATATATTTACATTGACTTCTATTTTTTGTTTGTTTAAATTTTGTTTCTTTAATAGCACCTTGATTTCTCATAAAGTCATTAGCTTCCATTTGCTCCAATTTAATTCAGAAGGAATTATTCTTTTCAATGAGCTTTTGAAATTTTCTTTTTTCATCTGGCAAATTCAGCATTCTAAGGCATTCTTCTCCTCACTGGCTTTTTGGGCCTCTTTTGCCATTTCAGTTAGTCTATTTTTAAGGTGTTAGTTTCTTCAGTAAGGCTGTTGATTCTCTTTTTATGATTTTCTTGCATTATTGCCATTTCTCTTCCCAATTTTTCATCCACTTCTCTTACTTAGTTTTCAAAATCCTTCTTGAGTGCCTCTATGGCCTGTAAACAGTTCATATTTTTCTTGGAAGCTTTTGTTGTAGGAGTTCTGACTTCATTGTCTTCCTCCTGTTTCATTCTTTGATGCTTTTTGTCCCCAAAAATGGAATCTAAGCTTTGAATGTTGTGCTTGCTTTGCTTCTTTTGCTTGCTCATGTTGCCACTCAATTACTTGACTTTTGAGCTTTTTTTACAGGAGAATTCTGCATCCAGAGAGGAGAGCTTTGTCCCAGAATGCTGGGGTTTTCACAGCTGCCAGATCTATTAGTTGGGTGCCCTTTCTTAAGCCTCCACACCCTCTGGCACCTTGTCACACACCCCAGCACCTCCACCCAAGACAATGATCCAGATCTAAGCAGATTAAAGCAAGTGCTATTACTCCTCAGACTGGTTGCTTGGTCCCACTACAATCTGCAGGCCAAGACCTCTGAAGCAGTCACATCGAGGTGGCTGCATGGTGCCTCTGCAGCTTCTTGCCTTCTCCCTTGAGGAGGCAGAGTCTCTACCACACTCTTGGTCACACTGTTCACACAAAATACACAGTGACTTCTCACTTTGTCTTTGGCATTTATAGATTGACAAGGCTGGAAACCACCATAGCTCTGGTGATCCCCTCTCCCCAAATCACTCTAGCTGCTGCTGTTTGTGGCTGTCCTGGGACAAAAATCATGGGCTCATGTGGGGCTGGTCTCTGCTCCCCGCATGCTGCAACGAACCCTTCCTGCAGGACTTCTGGACTGCTAGGCTGCCTTCAGCAGGAGATATAATTCTCTCTGTCACTTTGTGTCTTCTGTATCTCTAAATTTTGTTTAGCATCATTATTTATAGCTCTTTGAGGTTGTTATTGGGGGAACTCATGGAGTTTTCCTGTTTCTGTGCTGCCATTTTCACTCCACCCCATTTGAATCTGCTTTTGAGCATTGGCTCTGGTGGCCCCTTCTTTGTGGAGTATTCAATGATTCTCATCCATCACCTTTACAATTTTTCAATTGCTAATGGTTTCCTCTTCCTTATAAAATTTGTATGTATTTAATTTTCTCCATACATATAGGTTTTCTCCTTTCCCACCCTTAACAGAATATAAATTCTTTGAGGGCAGCAATTTTTCTTTATAGACCCACAGTCTAATATTGGGCTTTGAAAATCATAGGTATTTATAAGTGTTCTGGGACAGAAGTACTCAGGGCATAGAATGCCAGAAACACAGAAAGAATCATCTTCATGAGTTCAAACCAAGCCTCAGACACTAGCTTTATGACTCTGAGCAAGGCACTAAACCCTCTTTGTCCCAGCTTCCTTGTATGCAGAATGAACTGGATAAGGAACTGGCAAAACCAGTAAATTTCTCAATAAAATGCTAAATGGGGTCACAGAGAATCAGAAACAACTGAACTGGTAAATGTTTTGTTATTTTTAATTAAATTTATGACAAATATAATAACATAAATCTCCCTTGGTAATTCATTATTTCTAGGTTTAATTGAGATCCACTCACAA
Organism: Petaurus breviceps papuanus; assembly: GCF_028583685.1. NCBI lineage: Eukaryota > Metazoa > Chordata > Mammalia > Diprotodontia > Petauridae > Petaurus > Petaurus breviceps. Next base: position 72,596,491 of record NW_027185655.1, read on the forward strand.
TATTTGTCATGTGTATATTTCCTTTGCTATAAGAAACCTTTTTAAAGTTTCAATGTCCATGTTAGTATATAACTGCTTTTTTAATCTGGAGCTATTATTTAATTATTGTGGAGAATACTTTTGAATAAACCTCCTACTTCAATGCAGTTAGGAAATTATTCCGTGATATAGATTCTAAGAGCAACACTGAGAGACTAAATGAATTGCCCTGAAATCTCACAGGTATAAATGTGTCAGAGACTGAACTTGTACCCAAGGTTTTTCTTTTCTTTTCTATTCTGTTTCTGAATCTAAGGAAGGAGGTATATTCAGTATACCACAGAGAGGGAAAAAAGTGAGGAGGGGAGAGAGGGACAGAGAGAAAGACAGAGACAGAGAGAGACAGAGAGAGAGACAGAGAGAGAAATAGAGAGAGAAACAGAGAGAGACAGAGATAGAGATGGCCAGGGAGAAATGGAGAGAGAAAAAGAGAAAGACTGAGAATACACACACACACACACACACACACACACACAGAGAGAGACAAACACATATAGGTATTTACTGAAGATGTAAATATGGATTGGTGTTTTGGTGTTTCAGTGTGATAGAACACACATATAAAGGTAGCTAGAGTCTGTTTTTATCTCACTGATTTTTTTTAACCCGCTGATGGTGACATGTTCATGGTGGGTGACTTTATTTCTTCTATATTCATTTTTTTCACCCACTAGACAAGTCCATATTAATGAATTATTTTAAAAGTAGACATCAAAGTTTCCATAGAATATTATCCTCAGGAAATGGATTATACTCAAGGATATGTACCAATTGTGGCATATATATGCACCAATATGTACCAAATCTTAGAGTTTATATTCACTGAAACTCCTAAATACTATCACTGTTTCCAAGTAAAGGAAAAACAGACCATCAATCTGATGATTTAGACACAAATCTTGCTTTAGTCAAGTTGCATTGACTTTTATTGTTATTATTGTTATGTTTATAAATTATTATTATAAAGATTGAGAAAGTCATTTCCATATTATTTAGTATCTCAGTTTTCATTTTAATTTTTTACTCACTGATTTAAAGCCAGAAAAAACTTAATTTGATCTTTATCTCTTCAGTTATTTTTCTGGTCAACTTGGTTAAGTCACCTCATCTCTGCAACTTAGATATTTTTAGTGTGAAAAAATGAAGATAAATAATACTTAAATTATTTACTTAAAGGGTTATTGTAAGGTTAATGAATTATAAGCTGCATAGCTCTTCCTTTAAGGATGAAGATGATGATGATTATGAAAATAATGATAATAATAATTATGTTGACTTTACACATATCCTACACTCAAAGGAATCTAGGTGACTTGGTGTTCTAAAAATGTACTTCTCATTTTCTTGCAGCTACACTTTCCTTCCATCTTTAATAGCCTCTTCTGGTACCTCTTCTTGTCTAATATTTTAATATTATTAAAGACCCAAATCAATGACTATCAACTTCATTAAACTTTCCCTGATTTTCCTGGTCAGAAATGATCTGTGCTATTTCTGAACACCTGCAGTTGTTTTGTTTCTTTTTCATTTTATAATTTGTTCTCTAGTTAGTTTTATGCATTTCTTACCTCTGCTACAAGACTAAGATGATTCTATTTAAGCCTTTTTTGTACTCTCAGGAGGACTCAGGAATGTGCCTCACATGTAATGGGTTCATAATTCTGTTAAACATGTCACTATTATGAAAATAAACACATTACATGAGTGAAATACAGGGGATAATATATGCAATAAAGTTATTTGGTTTTGTGATATAAAAATAAATGTAATAGGATTTCAAGAAAGTCAAAAATGAAGATGAGAATAAATTTCTTAAATGTTTTTTTTATAAATATTTCAATCAAGGACTTGCTCTTTTATTTATAAGGAATAAATATTTTTGATAATTAATAAAAATTCAACCATGAAGTATAATCAGGAGATCTACAACTATATGAGCAAAGAGAAATCTTACTTAATATTCATGTATCAGAAATAATTAAGGAACCACACAGAGAAAATTCAGAATTGTTTTCCCCATGTGTCTGCATCACTATTAACTGTATATGGTTATTGGAAATAAATGTACACATTGACACTAAAGCTACTTGACAATATATTTGCCATCCAGTACATTCTGAAACAGTATTGTGAGTGACTGGTTTGAACTGATTAGTAACAAATATTATCACTGGTGCGTAATCAGTTTCACTCATTGATAATTATTAGAACATTTAGAAACCCCTTGGTGCATATTCATGAACTTTGCTAAGATATGTTAAAATTAGTTTCTAAAGTCTTGGAACAATATCAAGTTTGAAAAACATTATACAGACAATGATGTCAGTGTCTATAAAAAGATGTGACATTTATTTCCAGTAAAATAATGCTAAATACACTTGGCAAGTCCACTATAAGTGGGTTAGTGTGGGCAGAGGATCAAATCTGACATTCTATTATTTTCCATCATGTAGAAGAAGTATCTTGCATTATATAATAAGAATCATAAAATCTTAGAGTCAGAGATGACCTTAGCTAGTCATCCTGGCCAACTTTGTCATTTTAGAGACAAAGAAATTGAACCCTTAATGGTTAAATGGCTTGTTTTAAGTCACACACTGAATTAGTTACAGACTAGGTCTTTTGATTCTTATTACATATTTCTTTTAGCTGTTTCACAATGCTATGGATTGCAATTTTACATCCCTAGATTGTTTTGATTCACTTAGATTGTTAGAAGAATGAGTCTGTTGCATTTAGTTATTAGTATAAATTTTTAGTAGTACTATGGGTAACTACCTCAATTTGAAATGAATGTAATTAAAAAATTCATATAATGAATGATTTTAAAATAAAAAAAATCCAAGTTCCTTTGAAGTATCTCATTTTGCCTAGTATACACTGTGCTTTTATTGCTGCTTTTCTTTTTCTACTTATTGCTCCTTTTGTCCATTTAATAAATTTCAAATATATTAACAACCCTTCTCACTACTGCTATCTGGGACTTCCTGTTTTGACTGCTTATCTGGTGTGACATAATGTTTATAATCAGTAAGAGACTAAAATTGTCACTAAATTTAGGTTTAGATTATATGTTGCTTATTAAAAAGGTTTGTAATTGTATCCTTAATTGTATTAGATGGTAGTGGTAGAACATTTTCCCTGCTTTTCACATATATGCACCCTACTCCCCACCACATACACACTACCTTCTGCCAGTAAGGATTGCTCTTTATGGGATAAGGGATTGAGATAGCAGCAATTCTATCATAGATGTAGGGTTGTTGTTCAGTCACATTTCTGTCATGTTCTACTTTTTGTGACCCCATCTTTTGGATTTTCTAGGCAATGACAAAAAAGTAGTTCACTATTTCCTTCTCCAGGTCACTTTACAGATGAGAATACCAAAGCAAATGAGGTTACTTGCCCAGGGTCACATATCTAGTAATTGTCTAAGGGCAGATTTGAATTCAGGAAAATATATGAGTCTTCTCAACTTTAGGTACAACATTCTATCCATTGTGCCACCAAGTTGCCCAGACATATGATAAAAATACCTTAATCCAGAAATGCAGTACATGAAGATTTACATGGATTAAACTGAAAATATGCCTTTTTGAAAATTATTAGTGAGGGCAAACTCTTCTTACACTGTACTAAAAACTGGTAGAGCAATTAGGACACATAGACATTGCCTCATTTTGGTAAGTAGAAGGAAATAGAAAATGCATGAATAACAATATGCTCTTGTATTAATGGATATCATGGACTTCTAAAGTTTCTCCTTGGAAATTTTTCTGTATTTCTTGCCCAATGGCTTTTGTGGAGTAAATATTAGAAGATTCCCTTTCATTTGTGTTCTCTCTTCCACTCAACTGACAAGTAAATAGCAGCCTCTTAGTTTTGTTTACATGATTTTCTCCTTAGAGTAGCAGAGACCTAGTTTCCTAGCCCTCTTTCTCTCCAGTCCTCTCCTCTCCTCTCCTGTCATCACCTGTCCTCTCCTCTCTTCTTCTCTTCTCTTATCCTCTTCCCTCTTTCTTTTTCTCATAATCAGAGAATTGACTACCAAAAAATCATGTTTTTCCACAGTTACTCAATAAACCACCTCAAAGGCTCATAGATCTAGAGGTACAAAGGATATCAGAGGATTGGGAAAATTTCTGAAGGGCTTTAAAATTTAAATATAATAATTTATTTTTGTTCCTAGAGGCCATAGAAAGTCATTGAATCTCATGAGGTGGGGGAACAACATGATCTGATGTGTGTTTACAGAAAACTAGTTCTCTAGAAATAAGGAAATTAGAATGGCATGGGAGATTCTTGAGGAAGGGAGAGCAATTATGAGGCAATAAATCAATGAAGAAGAGAAGAGACTGTGAATTAATATGATTGTGAGTATAGAAGAAGATGTCAAGGACACTGGAGTTGAAAAATTACAACATCCAACAGTTGATTAGACATATGACATAAGGAATAGAGCAGAGCAGAGGGTAATGTTAAGGTTTAAAATGAGTAAATGACATCCAAATGGAAATTGAAAGAAACACCAATTGACACTAGGCTTCAACTTTGATTGGAGTGAATCCAGATCTCATAGATATCTGGAAAGAGATATTAAGAAGCTAAAGAATGATCCTAAATATGAGGTCAAGAGCAAAAAAGTAATAATTATTGAGCAAGGAATCCCTGGGAGGAATAATAATAGTCCTGGGTAGCAAGAAAAATGGGATAGATTAATGTTCAAAAAGTTGGAGCAAGAGACACTATGCAGAAGTTTATAGTGAACATTATCTAAATCTGTGGGTAAAAAAACAAAAAGATGAGGACTGAGAAAAGATAATCAGGTTTAATAATTAAATGAAACCATGTCCAATTAGGGAGAATATTTTCAATTCATTAGTAAGGTTGGTAATTTGCTTACAAAAAAGTGAAAGAATAGTAGAAAAAGGTGGAGTAGTGAAAATGGAATCAAAAATATTTTCATGGAGTTTGTACCTTCCCAATTTAAATGATAATTCTTGCTAATTGGATGGCTATTTAGTCTATGTGTGCCATTGTAGGGTACCTGTGAAAGAGGAAATGTCTGACAAGTTTTTCTACTCACCCAACTCTCCCATTCCTGAATGAAACCAGGATAAACTGAGGAATCTATCTTTCCCTCTTTGAGATGATGTGTGTGAGACATGACTCCTGTTGATTAAGGGCTTCTTCTTAGCTTCCCCATAGAGTCTGGCCAAGTAAAGACACATTTGTATAGATATGTACTTACATGCATGCATACATACCTACATATATACATGTTGTTTTCAGGGATAGGGACAGGATTTTACAGAGGGGAAAGAATTATGGAGAATCACAAAAGCCACTTGCTTCAGTATCAATGGCCACCTGATCACCTGTCTTTTTTTACTAAAGGTTTTGAGACCATAAGCATCCCACAGGGAAAGGGACATCATAGTACCCCAGAGACCTGAATGCAGCCTTGAAGATGGGATTACACAAACTTTCTAAACTTCCACCTTTCCTGTGTCCCAGAGCGCAACATGTGCAAAACAAGTTGGTTTAATTGGGAGCTATTTACCATCCCCATTTCCATGCACCCTCCAAGCTTCCTTTAGTAATATGCACCAGAAGCATCTTAGCTACATCTTCATAAGGAATATGTTTATTTATTATTCTGACTTACTTAGGTAATGGAAGAGGAGCAGAACATGGAATGTTGGCTAAGCTTAAAAGGTTGACTTTCAACCCTAAAGATGTTGGACAGTAATCACATCACCCAATAGATAGTCTTCAGCATCATTCATACCACTGCTCTCCTGCTCTTACATGTTGTCATACACTCGGGTTCAGTTCATACCCTACCCCTATCTTTTATACTTTGGGGGCTCATTGATTTCATACACTTGGTAAGACATCCACACTTTGACATGATCCTGCTAACTTCACTCTAGTTACAGCTATACTTTCAATTTTAGATTTCTGTGATTCTGAGGATTCATGATTATGTCTACAATAAAAAGAGATGTCAGAATAATGCTATAATACAGGAAAATATCCATAAATGCAAATCATGCAAATGAGAAAATATTAACTCATAAAGAAGTGTTGTTATCATCAGAATATTAAGAACAAATATATTTTTCAATGGTATATATTAATAATTGAGTTTTCACATTGAAAATATACATGTAATATTTTTACATGTTTTAAATTTTCTACTTTTCATAAAATATTGACCTGAATAAAACTCACTAACTGTAACCTACCTTCTCAAGTTATTGGAAATAAGCTATATATTGCTCAAACTTAGGTAGCCAATCATCCTAAATGTAATCCTGGTTTGTGTTTCTGAAGTGATACATTAAAAAATCAGTCCTACTTTTAGCCTCATCATGATATGGAGGGACTCCTGAGTTATGAAGGAAATGACTTTGTAGCCTAAACTTTTGCAGAAAATGTCAAAACTAGAAAAACTTCAGTTATCAATTCAGCAATAAACTATATTCTTGGTGATGACTATCCTAGGTAAGAATGGAAAGGCTCATCAATAAATGGTAATTAAGTGCTAATTTCTTTGACTAAAGCTATCTGTGAATAAGTTACAGTAGAAATGAAGCCTAAAATCATATTTTATCCTCTTGGAGGATCCTCATTTATGTTTTCAGACACATCGATGTGCCTAACACTGTTTAATGGCTATGATGGTGTTAAGTTGGGTAAAGACTCTATCATTAGATGTGGGAAGCCATGCATATTGTCAAGCTGCTTCCTGGGAAGATGTAAAACAGGCTGTGGGGAAAAAAAATGATTCAGTAGTTGAATAAATAGTGCCCTTAAAATGCAAATCTTGGAATTAAAAGTTACCATAAGTACCAGTAATTTTTTTGTGCTTGAGATAACAGAAAATTCAATAGACAACAATTGATCTTGGGACTGTGACAAAGAATACATTTGTGCTTGAGATGATTTTTTATTTGCTAGTTTTGCTAGTTAATTATCACTTTTCCAAACAGTTTTTCTGCATATGAAGCATTCTGGAACATTTATTTGCTTTTTAACAAACACTGAGTGAGGAAGAAAATAATAGTTCTCAACTTCTTGCTGCCCTGTAAATGCCTGTTGTAATATTTACAAAAGGCTGTAAATTCAATGAGGTTTTTTTTATGCTTACGTCCTTTTGAAAAGATCTCAGTTACTTGGTGTTTACTTGGTGTTTATGCCAGTCTTTCGAGCAGTGACCCTTATTTATTGAAATTTCCAACTGAATACTTGCCAAATTGATTCTGATCTCTACTATTCCTCTGTCTACCCAGTCATTTACTGCAACATTCTGAAATTTACATCAATTTTTTTTATTATGAAATATATTTAAAAGCATATTTGTGACTTAGCAAACCCAAGTTTATTAGGAACCATTTTAACAATGATATGCTATTAAGAACAAAGTTTTTTTTCTTTTTATATATTTTATCTATTCATCAAACCGTGACCATGGGCAGTGCCACCCTGAGTGCATGTAGCCTTTTCTCCTCCCCTTCTCATTTTATATGATTATTTGCTCTGTAATTTTTAGGGAAATTACTATCATTTTTTCAATCAATTGACATGACTCACATAGCAAAAATGCTGTCTAATATGCCTCACATTTTTGGAAATGATAGTTTAAAACAGCTTTTACCAATAACCCAGTATAAAAGTTCTGAAATTCTAATACCTGTTTTCATGCTATTTATTTTAGAATTGAATGGAGGCAATTTGAAGTTTTTGAGAGGATGCATGATCATGCATTTTATGAAACATCAAACTTTTAGAACGGGAAATAACTATATAACTTGAGGGGAAAAAGAGAATAGGTTGTATCATATTTGGGAAGTTGTGAATTTTTTTTTTGTAATGATCCTAAGCTTTTTCCTGAAGCCAAGATTAATCTCTTTGAACAACACCATTGTTCTAGTGATGCTGTTTTACTGTAGCAGGTATTAAAACTGTTTGAAAAATCTGAGTGTTACATGAATCCATTTGTCAATAATGATTATTTCAAAAATTTCACCATATCTTAAATAAGACGATCAATATGAGGGATTACATTAGAGATACACATGACTGGAAAATATGATAGGAATTCACATGAAGAAAGCAAGTTATACCTTATATAGCAATTGAATACTCCATACGATATCTTAGATTAATGTTATTTTAGGACGCTTACATTTCTTTGCATAAACTTTCCAATACTATCTATGATTTTGTTATGTTTCTCAAATTTTAATATGTGAATTGAAACCACAGAGATACTTTAATTTTCATTTGTTGTGTTATTGTTTTGGATAAAGTTTTGTATGACTATTATTTGATTATTTAAATTCAATTTTAATTTATTTTTGCTTCTGAATATTTTCCATTCTGTATCAATTGAGAGGGCAAGGAAAACAAAATCCATACTAATATCCACAGTCAAGCAAAACAATTTTTCCAATTAATCGTGTCCAAGAAAGAAGAAAAGAAAGAAAAAAGGAAAGGAGGAGAAATATTACATGGATATAATCTCCTTATTGATATTTTACTGAAAATATTTAATCAATATTCAGTAAGAAAGTTTTTCTGCAATTTTCTTGGTTTTAACTCTTCCCAATTTATATATCAAGAATAGTGTTGCTTCAAAAAAGGAATTTGATAGGATCATACACACACATATGCACATATATACAGATACCCACATAAACATGTACATGTACATACACATACACACATATTTCTTTCCAAATAGTGTTTGGAGATGTTTAGTAGAATTGAATAGTAGAATTTATTTCTAAATTACTTTGGTCCTATGTTGCTTTTTTTCAAATTTGAAATTAATTTATTGTTTATTCAATTTCTCTCATAATGAATAAGTTATTTCATTTCTTCTTTTGTTAATAGGGAATATATATGGAAATATGCATCCATTTAATTTAGAGTGTTTGTTTTCTGGCATGTAGTTGGGTTAAGGAGTTCCTAATAATCAATTTTATTTCTTCATTGACTGCACATGCAATTAAAAAAATATTCATAATGGTAATTTGTCATTTTTCAAAAATCAAATGAGCTAAATGAACTAAACTTATCTATTTAAATATATTTTATTCTTTAATTTAGTGGGATATTTTTAAACTTTTATTCTTGTTTGTCTTTCCTTAGATTTTCAGGAATACTGTTTTGCCATTTTATTTGTAGTTTTAAATTTCTTATATTTAGCTGTATAACAAATTCTACATGATCAAAAAGAATGAACCACCAGCTCTACTTTCATCTGGGATATTATATTCTGCTCCTGGAAGAAGGACAACTCATATCTTTTTTTTCACAGCTTGTTTCATGCTTAATGAAGAGTTATGAAGAATGATTTAATCATATCTTTCCACGTGGTTTGGAGACCAGAATTGGACAGCAAGCTTCCAGATGGCACCAGATCTGGTTACCAGGGCTTTTATAGGAAACTTTGGAATATTTTTCTGACTCAGTACTTTTTATCTTTGTTCCTTGACTTGGCCCTCTTTCCTCAGCATGACATTTATATGCCTAGCTAAATCCTGTTTCAGTTAATCATAGGCCTAAATTGTCATGGTTGAGAAAAAAAAAGGTAATAGTTGATACATTGAGTTTTCCAATCAGAATTCAGTCTGGCGCATCCTCTACATGTATGTTAAGCAGGTATACAGGGAGACTTAGATTGTAATGCTTTCTCTCACTCCATTAATTTTACTTACTTTCAATGGTTTGAAATTTAAAAAAACAAAAGTTTGTTCATATAATTTTATGACTTGTTTTTTTAGGAAATTTGAAGAATGATTGTTGAACTTTTTTTCCTCAATATCTTTTACATTTATAAGCTTTTAACCATGATATTTAATATAGATACTCCCCTTCCCATAATCACACACACTTAATAATGACTTATGTTCTATTGGCTTTGATGATGCTTTTGAAATATCTATTAAATTTTGCACAGTGATTTATTTTTCTCTAATAATCAACTCTCATTTGGGTAATGATGCCTCTAGTCATAGCTAGGAAATGCACCGCCCTCAAGAATTATGTATTTTTTTTATGGATATAACTGTTTTTATTCAAGCATGTATTAATTCAGAGCTTTCTCTGATATGTGGTGTAGGGTGGGTGTAAAAGCATGATGGTTGCCTATAAATCCAAGCCCTAGCAGCTTTCCGGAAGAGGACTGATGCTGTGAATAGTTTTAAAGTTCTGATAACATAGTATATTGAAGTCCCTATATATTCATTCCCTATATATTCAGCAGTAAATTAAAGCAAAACTTTCACAGAAATGAAAGTATAGCATTCACAATCTTATAACATTACAAATTATCATTAACGTGGCCACACAGATTTCACCAAAAGATATCATTCAGTAAGTACATAACCCAATCATCCTTAAGGAGCAAGCCTCCTTAAGGGACACAAAGTAAAATGGTCAAAGTTCTCTACCCATAGGTCACATTGTCTTAATCTTTCAGTCAAAAATTCTTCTTTCTTCTTGATTGGAGATTAGTTTCCAATTATCCTTAACTCAATCATGCTTAGGAGGTACAATGTATAGTGTACAAAGTTCTGGCAACACCTAGGCCACAGTTAATCATGATCTTCTCAGTCAGCATCAATTATCAAAGGAGGAGTCTCTTCATCTGGACTCAAGGCTGCCTCCCAAATTCCATGGTTCCTCTTCCATTACTCCAGTTATTGAATAAATATACCCAACTGTCACTTGGATCCATAGGTAGGCAGCTCTCAGCTCAGTGTCTCAGCAACTCATTCAGTTTCTCATCCAGTTCCCATTCCATTCTGAAGCTCAGTATCCAGTTCAGCTCAAGTCCTTCACAGTTTCTGTTTCTGGGAAGAAAAAACTTAACAGAAACAAAACAACATTCTTACACATTGCCAGCACCACCATTAAATCACTATCTGTCTGTGAAATCAACACAGACCCACAAAGAAGGTCTGAGAATTCAACATAAATCGTTAGTATACTTCCAGGACCTCTGAAACCCTCCTCGAGGACTTCTGGAAAGAGAGAATAAGAAAATCCTCTTTCAGGGCTGCCAGTAAGGTCCTAGGGCTTCTGAACAAAGTAAACACATTTTCTCCTTTTCAACTCTCCCACGACAAGTGTTATCTTCTCAGTTCTGCTCTCTCCCAACTTCTGCTCAGCTTTTATCTGGTCATTAGCTCCTACCTGTTTCTGTCTTGGGCAAGTCCCTCCCACTGTGGGTTTCAGAAGTTCTGTTTCTTAACAAAGACTTGATATACTCATGGTCAAGTTTTAAAAGAAACTTGAACTGAAAGTGCTAAATAATTAAATAGCTGAAACAAGGCGCTAAATATTTTTTTTTTGCCATTACATTGCCAAAATTATTTCCAACTTTTCAGCAGTTCTTGTCCAAAAAGGGGTCCTCTCCAGAAGTAATTTATATTTTTGAGCTATTCAAGCATTAAACTCCTGATTTTGATTCATTCTAATTCTTCTATATTTAACCTATTTCACGGATCTACTTTTCTGTTTTGCAAATAGTAACAAGTAATTTTGGTAATATACATTCTTAGGGTAATTTTTGTGACTTTGCACAGAAAAACATTGAATATTTCATCAAATGCTCCAAGGAGATTGAACCAGATTGTCTAGGTGCAATAAGTTGGACATGTATTAAAGATTACACTTAGAACACAGTCTTGAATTTATAGACATTCAATAACAAACATTAATTTGATAGAAGAATAAATGAGTATGTTATTAACTTAATAATTCATTCTTTCTTTAATTGATTGAATTATATATGACATTCTTAAATTCATCAATCCTAAATTATTCCTGTGATTTTTCTCCATGCCTGCCCTAAATTGGACTGTTGTAACATGAGATATAGAAGGATTAGATTCACAGCTATATATATAACTCAATGTCAGTATAATATTGTAAAAAGTCTTAATAAAATAGTTTCATCGCTGAATAATATGGAAAAGAATATCCTTGTGAGAAAAAAAAATAACACTATCATAACCATGATTTATAGCAGAGGTCCCCAAACTTACTAGGCCTAACAACTCTTTTAAAAATAATTACTAAAGGCCCCTTTTGAGTGCTATTTTTTAAAAAACTTTACTGTTTTTTTAAATTGCACTACACACGTGTGTGTATAACACATCTTTAGTAATTTATTGTAAATTTGTGAGATTTTTCCTGTATTGAAATTTTTATGATACATATTAAATCATGTAACCATTTGCTATCATATTGTCTACAAGTCATTACATGCACATATGCCTGCCAATGCATGATGGATTTCCTGAATAATGCATGCTACACTTGCCTGCTAATACTTGTTTCCTAAAACATGTCGGTGGACTTGACCACTGATTTGTTATAACTTGCATTTTGTGTGTTTATTTGAAAAATAACATAATCACTAAAACTTTAACTCTGTTGTGCAACAGATGAAAGCTGTACAAAAACTTTTCCAAAATTTTCTTCCCTTTTCTTTTTTTTTTAATATCCATTTATTTTTATTCAATGGCCCTCAGTTTCACCTGAGGCTTCTATTGATTGATCTAATTGTACTAGCACCCCTAGGGGGTGATATTGCCCACTTTAGGAATCTCTTATAAATATGCTATACATTCAGAGAATAGGCTCCATATAAGTTTTGAAATAGTTTAATTTGTTGATGATTCTATAATATGGGAAGATATTCTTGTTCTAATTCTTGTTCAATTAGGATGCTTTAACCAAAAAGAAAAATACATGTATGAATGAAAAAATGGAGTATAAGTGGTCTAATATCCAATTGAAACAAGGCAATTAATTATCATTTAGGAAGGGAATGAATCTGGATTTTAAAATTTTAAAATCAAATGTTAATACACACACTCAGATAATTATTAGTTTTTTACATGCAAATGATAAATAAGATATATAGCCACTAGGGCATAGAGATCCAGCTTCCCCAATAGGAAAGTTGGAGGGGGAATGGGGAAGAAACAAGAGAGAGCTGATTGGGAGAGGGAGTATTCAATGTAATGACTGTTTTGGGGTGGTGAATGGGTGAAATATGGGGATACAATTTGTAACTCCAAAATCTTGTGAAAATGAATGATATAAACTAAAATTAAACATAAAATTTAAATAAAAAAATAAAAATAGAAACATCACTGAAGGTTAGAGTGAAGATGGAGGAGTAAAATCAGTTACTTGCTTCAGGTCCCACTTAAACCATTTCCAGTACCTGTAATATATGACTCTAAACAGATTTTAGAGCCATAGAACCCTCAAGGTGACAGAGAGAAACAAATCTTCTGCAAAGGCAGCCCAGCAGGCCAAGAAGGGTCAATCACACTGAGCTGTCAGGAAAACACAGTCCCCCATTAGCCATGCAGGCCCAGACATGGGGTGGCCCTGACCAGCAGAATAGACTGGACAGAGTAGACATCAAGAGAGTGAATCTCTGGGAGCTGTGGCAGTTTCCAGACTTCTCAACCCATAAACACCAAAGAGAAATGAAAAAGGTTAGTGGGGCCCCCTGTAGACCCAGGGTGAGAGAAGATGTAATCTGCCCCCTGCTCTTGGGTCAGCAAAAGTTATGGTGGCTGCAAATGCTGCCACAGCTGCTGCTTCCACTTGAAGGCCTGCAAAAAGTAGGGAAACCAAGTGACGGTTCAGAGGGCATTTGCAAGAATATCTCTGCTATCACTGAGGCAAGATTGTCCTGCTTTGCCCTGTCTGGATCTGGGTCTCAGTTTTGAGTAGTGGTCCTGAGGTGAGGAGCTGTAGTATGGCAGAGATTTTTGAAGCTGTGGTGAGATAGTCCTTATCACAGATCTAAGGTAGGTGCCTGGCGTGGGTGGGGGGGACTTCTGACAACAGTTGTGCAAAGTTCCAGCAATTTTGTACACAGAAACACTCCTCTCATGAAGAGTGGAATTAGTACTATGGCAAAGAGCTCAGAAGTCAAGGAATCAATTGGCAAAATCAGCAAACAGAGTAAACATCGACTACCAAATCCTGTTTTGGGTGGACAAAGAGAGTCAAAATATAGAGCCAGAAGAAGACAACAAAGTCAAAAGCCCTGTACCTAAAGCCTCCAATAAAAATATTAATTGGTTACGTTCCATGAAGGAGCTGAAGAAAATTTTTTGAAATTCTTGTAAGAGAAGTAGAAAAAAAATTGGGAAGAGAAATGAGAATGATGCAAGAAAATCATGAAAAATGAGTTACCAGCCTGATTGAAGAAAGTAACACCTTAAAAAATAAAATAACTCAAATGGCAGAAAGGGTTCAAAATGTCAATGAGGAGAAGAAGGCCTTGAAAAGAAGAACTGGTCAGATGGAAAAGGAATTTCAAAAATTCACTGAAGAGAATAGTAATTCAAAATTAAAGGGGAGCATTTGGAAGCTTAGAACTTCATGAGAAATCAAGATACTATCAAACAGATCCAAACAAATTAAAAAAAAATAGAGGGCAAAGTGGAATATCTCATTGAAAAACCAGTGACCTGGAAAATAGTTCCAGGAGAGCTCATTTAAAAATTACTTGACTACCTGAAAACTATGATCAAAAAAAGAAACTAGATATCACCTTTCAAGAAATTCTCAAAGAAAATTCCCCTGATATACCGGGACAAGGGAGCCAAATAGAAATTGAAAGAATTCACCGATCACCTCTTGAAAAAAGATACCCAAAAGAAAACTCCTAGGGATATAATAGCAAAATTCCAGAGTCCCCAGGTTAAAGTGAAAATATTAAAAACAACCAGGAAGAAACAATTTGATTATTGTGGAAACAAAATTGGGATAACATAAGACTTAGCAGCTTCTACAATAAGGTGTCAAAGGGCTTGGAATATGAAATTCTGCAGGTCAAAGAAGCTAGCATTAAAACCATGAATCACCTACCCAGCAAAACTAAGTGTAACACATCAGGAGAAAATATAGAAATGTAATGAAATAGAGGACTTAAAATCATTCTTTATGAAAAGACCAGAGTTGATCAGAAATTTTGACTTTCAAATAAATGAAGCAAGAGAAGCATGAGATGGTAAACAGAAAAAAATAAATCAGAAGGAACTTATTAAAGATGAACCTTTACATTTCTACACTGGAAAATGATCATTGTAACTCATGAGACTTTTCTCATATGAGGATAATGGAAGGGAATATATATTTACATATGTTTATACTTTTATGTATGTATAAGAGGAAATGTATGAATATATACAAGTATGTGTCTGTGTGTACATGTATACATAGAGGGAACAGGATGAGTTGAATATGAAGTGCTAGGCATTTTAAAACTTAAGGCGTGAGAGAGTAACATATGGGGAGAAGGAGAAAAGTAGAAATGTAATAGGGTAAATTATCTCACACAAAACAGGCAAGAGAAAAATTTTACAATGGAACAGAAGAGCAGAAAAGTTAAATGGATGAATTTGACCTTACTCATTGGAATAGGCTTAAGGAGGGGATAACATACACAATCAATTAGGTATTTTACCCTACAAGAAACCAGTGGGTTAAGGGATAAGAGGGGGATGTGTAGCAGCAAGCACCCCAAGCGTCCTCAGGGTTTGCTGCCAATACAGGTTCTTGGATCTGCTTTGATAAAGAAAAGCAACTCAAAATGGGTTAACAAGCTTACTTTAATCAGTCAAACATATATCGTTTACCTAGTTCAGGGGAAAGAGTTCAACACCCTGAACTTCAGAATATACAGACAGAATTATCAAGACAGAGACAGATCAAGTAGACAGATTTCCAAACTGTCCAACCATTACATCTATACAAAACAACATCTGGATTTCAAAGCCAGGGGGCTCTGGATGACGGCTTTCCAGAGTTAGTGAGCCCCAAAACAAAGCTACACATCAGGGCTTATATAGTCTTCTCCTGGCTCAGAGAATGTAACTACCTTATTGACTCACTGGTCAATCAAGAAGTATCTACTGAAAAACAATCCTCCCACCCCAGGCTCCAGGTGCACTTTAGCCTAGGGGAAGGGAAGATCTTTAAATTTGCATTTCCATTACAAGATGATAGAAGGTAAGGCAGATTGAGGGAGAGGATAATTATATTTAAAAAAACACTTTCAAAAAGGACAGGGTCAAAGGAGAAAATAGAATAGATGGGGGAGGAGTGGGATAGGATGGAGGGAAATTTAGATACTTTTCCACAATATTACTACTATGGACATGTTTTAAGTAACTACACATGTAGTTACTAATTGAATTGCTTTTCTTCCCACTGGCAGTGGGTGAAGACAGAAGAAGGGAAAGAATCTGGAAATCAAAGTTTGAAAAACAAAACTTAAAAATTGTTTTTACATGCCACTTAGATATACAGGCAATGGGGAGTAGAAATCCATCTTGCCCTACAAGAAATTAAGGGTGGGATTGTGGGTAAAGTAAGAGAGAATAGATTGGGGAAGGGTTGTTCAATATGCTTGCTATACTGTTGTTATCACTGTGGATATTGTTCTGTATTTTTTTTCCTTTGCTTAATTCACTCTGCATTATTTGATATAGACCATCCCATGCTTCTTCCTTTTCACCATTCTTTTTTTCTTTTAGTACAATAATATTCCATAATAATGTGCTTTATTTGTTTTTATATTCCCAATTGATGGGCACCTATGTTGTTTCCAACACAACACATGCTGTTCTAAATATTTTGAGATATGTATCTGGGTCACAGGATATGAACATATTAGTGAATTTATTCATGTATTGCCTCATTATGGAGAAGTTGAATTTTCCCTCTGCTCTTTCTTAGAAAGGATTTTTACTAAATCAGGGTGTTCCCTTAAAGGGTTACATGGAAGAGAAATGGTGTACATTTCAGAAAAGTATTGTATTATATGTAAAAGCAGAATTGTAAGCTAATTAGATGTTTCTTGTTAAAGGTTTGGCTTCAAACCATAGGTATCCTAATATCAGTGGTTGTTATATAAAAGTTATATCAATGCTAGATATACCTTACATGGATATTATCTTGTTGGTGTGTACATTATTACTTCAAAATTATATGGAAACAGTTGCTCTTTTTTAATCTATAAACTGTGAGTTTCATTCATGTTCTTCTTTGCTTAATGAGGTCAATTTCTCCAATATATTATAAGTATCTACTTCAAACTTAACAGCTACCTGAATTATCATAAAGTCCAAACAAGTGAGGGCAAATAGTCTAGAATATCTAGAAAATCTTATATTTCAAGAACATCTTGCATCTGTCACAGGTAACACAACTTGTATTTAAGTTCGCAAGAATATCTATCACCGGGAAACAGTTCATTCTTATGAAGAAATTTTTTTTTTTTAATCTCCAGAATCAGAATGACATAGCAACAAACAAAACAAAAAAAAAGTCAAAAGTTATTGTAAATTTTGTAAGAAAAGGAGAGTGATAATTGTTCTATACTTTGCCTTTGTCAGACAACTGGAATAAAATATGAATTCCTGGGTGTCATACTTCAGGAAAATTGATGTATACCCCATATACATATACAAACATTTTATATATACATACATGTGTGAGTACATACATGCATGCACATATCCATCCATATATACATATATGCATATACCTATTTACATGTACATAGACATACACATGCACAAACACATGTCCATATACATATGTCTATATGTCTGGGTAGCTATGTGCCACTGTAGGTAGAGCACTGAGCCTGGATTAAGGAATATTCATCTTGCATTAAGATCCAGCCTTGGACACTTATTAGCTAGGTGACCTTGGCCAAGTTGTTAATCCTACCTAACTCAGTTTCCTCATCTATAAAATGAACTGGAGAAGGAAAAGGCAAGACATTCTGAAAAAGTCAGACATCTGAAAAAGGACTAAATTATATATATATATATATATATATATATATATATATATATAATTCTGGGATTCTGGGATAATGTGATAAAAGGAAAAAAAAAACCTTGAAACTTTAACTTAGAGCAGATGTTCTTTCAGAAAGCATCTTTATCAATTTATTGCTCAAAGAAGTAAAGATAAATTAATGCCTGCAAATTTAAACCTCCCACAGTAAAATTAACATAAGTAATCTCTACTATTTGCCTTGAAACTGATAAGAGCTTCTGTGTCTAGGATCACTGACTGAACCATTAAAAGCGGACATACTGATATAGTATTGTATATTGTATGAAAAATAACATACAATGTACTTTGGGGTATTTATTTTCTCTTTAGACTGTCTGAGATACATTCTAGACAAAAATTAAAGGAAATACCCCCACCCCTCCAATTCTTAATACTTTTGGTTCTGTACAAATAAGATTTCAAATGATGGTAGCCTAGGAAACAAATTATTTTCCCAAAGGAGGATTTTGAATCATATGTTTTGTTGCTGAAAAACTTAATGTATTCCTTTAAAGCAGCCTTTTGTGTTGACATTTGCAATGATGTACTTTGAAATCAGTTATTGGAAAAGATTTCATTCATGGTCTATTTAAAAGAAAGAAAAGTTTCTAATCATTTAAAGGGACATTTGTTTGATTAGGGATGGAGAAAATTGTTGGTGCTTTGAAGAAGTTAAAGAACATTAACTAAATGACAGTGATACAATAGAATAGAAAGTACATTTATAATCTGAGGTGCACAGTTCAAATCTTAACCTTACCATAAAACAACTTGGAAATTACCTTGCATGACTGAACCAGTTTATATCTTTGAAAAATGGGGAATATAACTGTAACACTTCTCACAGAGCTTATGTTGAAGAAAGGAAATGGTAGGGGGAACAATTGTTTTTCCCATAGTGCAAAAAATGGAGAAATATGATATTTTTCTTGGATCTAGATTTTGACAGACTTTAAATACCAGGATGAACAGCATCTAGTTTATCCTGGACAAAATAGGAAGCTACTGGGGACTTCCTGAGTGGAGAATGATACTTGTGGTTTTGGAATAATAATTTTGTAGCAGTCAAAAGAGAGAAACTACAAGCAGGGAAAGTCATGAAGAGGTTATTTTGACGGTTCAGATGAGAGATAATGATGGAGTGAACTAGGAAGATGGTAATATAAGTGAAGAAGAGGGAGAATTAAAAAAAAATTATTGGCAATTGATTAAATATTGAGGGATAAGGAAAGAACAAGGTTGATTCCAAGTTTTTAAATCTGGGTATCTGGGTAGTAATTAAAGCCCTCAATAGAAATTGAAAGACAGAAAGATAACAGATGAAAAGACTGAGTGTGTACTTGTATCGAAAATATAGTAAAAGTCTTAAATATATTATCTACAGATCTTTGGGTAGATCATTATGCAGGTGTGTGTGTGTATGTAAATCTGTGTACATGTGTACAGGAGAAGAATCCAAGGAAAT
>NW_027185655.1:72616301-72616719 GCF_028583685.1 Petaurus breviceps papuanus
CCCCCCCCACACACACAAATTTTTAAATAGATAATATCTGTTGCTTGTTTAGGCTTTCTGTCTCATGAAATTGAGAAGCTTTTTTATTAACTCCACCTGTAGACAATTACATAAATCCTTATTTAATTCCATCTAATTTGATTTGGCCTATTTATTTATCCTAAAATGAAGGAAAGGAGAACAAGGATGTAATATTTGGGACCTTTTTGTTGAGAAAATATATTTACAACCTAAATATTCTTCATTATTAT
Organism: Petaurus breviceps papuanus; assembly: GCF_028583685.1. Lineage (NCBI taxonomy): Eukaryota > Metazoa > Chordata > Mammalia > Diprotodontia > Petauridae > Petaurus > Petaurus breviceps. The sequence goes on from NW_027185655.1 coordinate 72,616,553, forward strand.
TTGCCAAATCTTCTGACAACACCAGAACAGAATATCCCACACTCATCCAAAGCCTCCTTATATTTTCACTGAACAGAGTTCCATGTAGAATTGAGAGCAAGATCTCTCTCTCTCTCTCTCTGTATATATATATATATATATATATATATATATATATATATATATAT
>NW_027185655.1:72616819-72633249 GCF_028583685.1 Petaurus breviceps papuanus
ATATATATATATATATATTACTATCTCCAGGAAACTTTTCTGTTAGAATTCTTTGTAATATGACTCTACCTTTTCCTATCAGGCACATTAGTCCCTTTTGTAAAGACCATATTTTATCAGGAATACCTACTTCTTTTACCCCAAACATAGATTTCCCTCTCCCAGTTCTTCAGCTCTGCCTAGTATGTTGTCTGTGATCAAAAGCCACCTTCACCTCACCTGTGCTTTTTAGAATCTTTGTCCACATTGAAGAATTAGTTGATATGGTCCAGTAGAATTTTTACTAATCTCTTAAGTTTTAAGGACTCTCTCTCTCACTTATCAAATTATCCTCTCTCCCTCTTTCTCTTTCTCTCTCTCCTCATACCCACTCACAGAAATATGTGTTATATAGATTGGGGTATACAGATAAATAGATGCATATACAGGCAAGTACATAGATAGGTCTGTTACACTATTATATTTCTCCACCCACCCAGAGAGCTTCTAAGAATGATGAGGTAATTATCTTGATGTCTGCTATGCACACACACACACACACACACACACACACACCACACACACATTCTGCTCTGACTTCCTTCATGTAATAACCCTTAATCCTGCACTTATAATCATCAATGGGTCAAAATAACATAAAAGAGTCTGCTCAGGTAAGGATGGAATATGAAGAGGGAGGTAATATTTTGATTCACCTCTGAATTTATGCACTATTATTGCTTACACAAGTTATTTAACTTCTCTTGTTCTTTTGTCCTCTTAGTAAAATGAATGCTTTAGAGTAGATCATAAATCTAGAAGGGATCTCAGGGAATATGAAGAGCAATGCCATCTCTTCTTTAAAGATGATGAAATTAATGGAAGATAAATGACTTAAGTTTACTTAGGTAACAAGTATTAGAGTGTTGAAATGGAAACCCAGAAATTCTTTGTTTTCAGGGTGCCCTGTTGTGCCATGTCCTCTCCAGCATTTAATCCATAATCATATTCACATTACTTTCTCAAACAAAACACTCTTTCATTGCCTTTTTGTGGTATGGATGTGAAAGGATATGCTAACGAAGTAGATGAACAGCAGTTCTTATGAAGTGGGAAAGGCTAAGGTGTGATCCCAGTGACGGTCTTTTGAGTCTGTGGCACATGGACCAGATTAGTGAAATGCAGAAAAGGCCATCATATAAAGGTCAGTTACCATGAGATGCATTTTTCATGTACATTAATGAAAAACAAATGGAAGAATTGCTATACTTGTTTGTTTAACATTTTTATTGGTTATGTTTACTTGTAATAACTCTGAATTGATAGTATTTGATAACTGTTTACATTTTAACAAAAGGATCTTCATCATTATTAGAGGTAGCAATGCTGTAGAGGACACAGATTCAGTCTGGGAGCCAGGAGACTTGGGTTTAAGTTCACTCTCTGTTGCATATTGGCTGGTAAGAGGTTTTCTTTTATTTTTGAGGGGAAAATGCAAGACAATTGGAGTTAAGTGACTTGCTCAAGGTCACACAGCTAGTAAGTGTCTGAAGCTGGATTTGAACTTGGGTCTTCCTGACTCCATGGCCAGTGTTTACTTCCTCAGGGCCACCTACCTGCCCTAGCCTTTCTTTCTCTCTTGATCTTTTTTCTGGTTGTCCAGATTTTTTCCTTTTTAAAAAAGTAGTGATTTTCCTGAACTTGGGAATTAAACAAGCATTTCTATAACACAGAAGAATAGAAATTCTCCCAGGCTCTAAGTTTCAGAGAATTGTTGACATGCATTGAAAGAGAGAGAGTTGCTTACATCAATGAAACTCAGGCAGGGATCTCTGCTTCCTTATCTTAGCCATCAATCTCTAAAGGAGTTAAAAGCATACAATTCAACTGACAGAGACAAGGTTAACTGTTAGGTTCTAAAGTCAAAGTGGTAAATGTACAGCTATTTAGAAACTTCTTTTGCATTATGGAATCTCAATAGATTGAATTTTCCAATTTAAAGAACATGGCTGAAGACTGAAGTCTTTCTAATGCTATAAATAATGATTTGATTGACTCAGTTAATCAACTCAATTAATGTAATCAATAATTCTTAGGTTGTGTAAGGTAAGCAGAGAGGGAATGCATAGCAGACTGGAAATAAATAAAGTCTCCAATTTTTACATATTTTCAGTTTTAACTCCACTGTTCTGTTCAAAAGGTGCCTGCTTTCAAAAGGAGGGTCAGTATTCCTGTAGATGTAGGCATAATATAATCATGAACAAATAACTGTCTTGTTCCCTTGGAGATCTGAAATAATGAAGAGGTTTATTAAGGCAGAATTGCAAAAGGGAATCATGCAAGAGTAAAGAAATGAAAACATTAAACATTCAAATAAATTTGTGAAAGATTACATGAAAGTTTCTTAAAATATTTGTGGTTGTCTTGGGGTCACCATTAGATATATTGGACATCTTTGACAGTATACCTAAAATAAAAAGTGTGATAGTGATGATGAGGATTAGGATGATGATAATGATGATGAATTGTTCATTTTTTTTTAAGCAATCGGGGTTAAGTAACTTGCTCAAGGTTACATGGCCAGGTGTTTCTGGGTGGGTGCTAAGTGTCTGAGCCCGGGATTCGATCTCCAGGTCTTCTCAACACTGGAGCCAGTGCTCGTACTTACTGTGTTACCTGGCCGCCCCTGTTCATTTGTTTTTAACAACTCATTTGTGATTTAGGATTATTTTCTCTCAGAAAGAAACATGTATGTTTATGTTTAGGTCAGAATTTCATAGACAGCGTATCTCTTCACAGAAGTAAGCTCCTACAGTATCAGAAAATGTCCCCTTAATCCCTATTCTTATGAGAAATAGGATGTAATCAATTACCTCTCTTTCCTTTCCTGTTCTTAATATTTTTAATACTTTTCAGATCATTGATATTTGGAAGCTAAGTTTCCAGAGTAAGAAGTAAATTCTGTACCTCTCCCACATTCACATCTGAACAACCATAAAATAGTGCCCCCAAACAAATGCTGGAGCAGCAAAATCAACAAAACAATGGGATGAAACAATCTTTTAGCCCGCGAAAACTTGGAAGATCAAAAAGGAAGGTTAATATCACTTGGGTTAAAGGGGAATCCATTGCAGGACTGGAAGCATCACATCAAATCAGCAGCAAGCCGAACCTAAGTAAACCAGCAGGAGATTCTTAGACCAATGTAGTGGAGCAAGAAAATGCCAACTCCAGGACCCCTGATGTATTTTAGCAGAGCTAGAGGAAACAATAGACGCTAGCTCTGAGAACCACCACTTGCTTCAGTGTGGCCCAACGTAAACAGGTATAAACCACCAAGCAGAGCTCCAAGTGCTTTGGCATAGCCCAGGACAAACAGGCATCATCCAGAATGATGAGAAGGTAGACCAGATCTCCTCATGCTTCAGCACAAACCTGGGAAAACAGGCCTTCTCCAGCAGCGAGACCTCCACATGCTTCAGTAGAACCTGGGGCAAACAGGTATCCTCCAACAACCGGACATTCATGTGACTCAGTGTAACCATGGGGAAAAGCAGAAACACTCCACCAGACCTCTGAACATGCCAGACACCACCACTAGGACTCCAGGTCAGCGCCAATTAAGCTGCCAGGCCCCTATGATCTCCAGCAGTACCAGCCATTCTCCAACTTATCCCCTTAACACAGGAAAAGATAGGAGGGTCCCCTCAGTGCAATATCAGGTAAAAAGCCAGGGTGGCCAGCCACTGGCAGAAGAAGCTTGAGACCCCAGAAACAGAGTTCAAATTGAAAAGAAAGGAAATAAAGCTCTCTCACTTCCACCCCACCCCGAAAAATAGATGAGCAAAAACAACAAAAAAGAATCTGAAAATAGAAAGTTATTTGGTGAAAAGAAAGACCATGACACAAAATCAGAAGAGGACAACAATATGAAAACATCTATGGTCAAAAGCCCAAAGAAAAGCCAAGAAAAACCTCATGGAAAAGCTCAAAAAAGAGCTTCAAAATCATAGAAGAGAGGGAAAAGAAAAATTTGGAAAAGAAATGAAAGTGAAACAAGAGAATTATGGGATAAAAGAGTCAACAGAAAACCGACTGAAAAGTAGAATTGTCTAAATGGAAAAGGGGATACACTGAAGAAAACAACTCTTTGGGGTGGCTAGGTGGCACAGTGAGTAGAACACCGGCCCTGGAGTAAAGAGGACCTGAGTTCAAATCTGGCCTCAGATGACACAATTACTAGCCATGTGGCTTTGGGCTTTACACCAATTGCCCTCCAATAACAAAAATAAATTTTAAAAAAAAAGAGAAAACACCTCCTTAAAGAGAACATTTGGACCACCTCCAATCCATGTAAATGGGAACTCTCAACACACTTGGGAGGTACAGATACCACAAAATAACACAGAGACACTAACCTCCCACTGAAGACAGCTCAGTAGGGCAACAGGAATCTGCCAACACAGTGCTCTGGGAGCAGAACCCAGTTCCACGCTTATGTTATAACTCCAGGCGGGCCTGACCAAACACCAGCTGTAGGTACTTCAGATCACCAGGAGCTGTGTCAATCCAGAATTATCAACACATACATGCTAAAGACAAAGTGAGAGGTCAATGCAGTGAGGACATTGGGACCAAGAAATTGGGAGTGTGTTGGCTTTTGTGCCCAGGGCGAGAAGCTACTGAGGGCTGGGATACAGACGGTGCCACATGGCAGCTTCATCTCTAGGCTGGAAAAGTGCAGGGGGAACAAGCAACCAGTCTAAGGGTTAATTGATCTTTCTTTAACCTGCTTGGATCTAGATTGCAGGCTAGGGTGGAGGCCCGTAGGTGTGTGACCAGCTTGTCAGAAGGTGTGGAGGATTCAGAGAGGGCACCAAACTAATATCTTTGGCAGCTGAGAAAACCCGAGCATTTGGTAGAAAGCTTCCCTGTCTGGTAGCAGAGTCCTACTGTGGCAAGAAGCCCAAAAGTCATGGAATTGAGTGGCAAAATGACCAGGCAAAGGAAGCAAAATAAACAGAAGAATCCAAAATTAGACTCCTATTTTGGGGACAAAGAGAATCAAAGCATGGAACAGGAGGAAGACAATTAAGTCAGAACTTCTGCACCACGAGCTTCAAAGACCTTATGAAGCAGATAAAAGAAGTGGAGGAAAAAATGGGAAGAGAAATGAGAATTATGCAAGAAAATTACAAAATGAGAGTCAACAGGCTGACTGAGTATAATAATGCTTTAAAAAACAGACTAAATCAAATAGCAAAAGAGGCTCAAAAAGGCAATGAGGAGAAGAATGACTTAAAAAGCCGAATTAGCCAGATGGAAAAAAAAATCTCAAAAGCTCACTGAGGAGAATCATTCCTTCAGAATTAGATTGTTGCAAATGGAACCTAATGACTTTATGAGAAATCAGGATGCTGTTAAACATATCCAAAAATTGAAAGAATAGAGGGCAATGTGAAACATCTCATTGGAAAAATCACTGACTTGGAAAATAGTTTCAAGAGAGATAATTTAAAAATTATTGTATTCCTGAAAGCTAGGATCAAGGAAAGAACCTAGAAATCATGGTCCAAGAAATTCTCAAGGAAAATTGCACTGATGTTCTAGAACCAGAGGGCAAAATATAGCTTGAAAGAATCCATTGATCACCTCCTGAAAATGATCACAAACAGAAACATCTTAGGAATATTATACCCAGGTTCTGAAATTTCCAGATCAAGGACTGAAGATTACAAGGAGCCAGGAAGAAAGAAGATGAATATTGTGTAAACAATGAGGATAACACAGGATCTGGCATCTTCTACCTTGAAGGATCGAAGGTCTTGGAATATGATATTCTGGAGGGCAAAAGAGCTGGGATTAAAACCAAGAATCAACTACCCAGAAATACTATCATGTTTAAGGTGAAAATATGGTCATTCAATGGAATAGAGAACTTTCAAGTATTCTTGATGAAAAAACTAGAGTTAAATAGAAAATTTGACATTCAGATACAAGAAGCAAGAAAAGCATGAGAAGGTAAACAGTGAAAAGAATTCATAAAGAACTTATCAAAGTTGAACTATTAACATTCCTACGTAGAAAAACAATAATTGTAACTGATAAAACTTTTCTCAGTATTAAAATAGTTGAAGGGAATAGAATATATATATATATATATAAATATATATATACACACATACACACACATATATATATAAATATAATATATATATATATATATATATATCAGAGCATATATGGGTATATGAATACATATGTGAATGTGTGTATATATTTATACAGGTATACATAGATAGAAGGCACAGGGCCAATTTAATAGGAAGGGATGATACTTAAAAGGAGAAATTAATAGGTGAGAGAGGAATATAAGGAGAGGAGATGGGGAGAGACAGAATGGGGTAAACTGTCTCATAGAGAAGAGGCAAGTAAAATGGTTACAATGCTGTGGAAGTATAGGAATGCAAAAGGGAATGGATCAACCTTATACTCTTTAAATTTGGATTGTGGAGGGAATTAAATACACACTAAATAAAGCATATCACAGTAAAGGAGAGTATGGGGGAAGGGGATGAGACGGGCTATATATATATATAAATTAAAACTTTTTTACATGTAATTAGAAAATAAGATATACAGGCACTACTACATGGAGATCCAACATGCCCAACTGGAAAAGTCAAAGGGGATGTGGGAGAAGATATGGGAGAGAGCAGTTTGGAGGATGGTATATCATGTTGGACTGCTATTTTAGGAAGCTGGGTAGGGGGAAAAAGGGGAGAAAATCTGTAACTCAAAATGTGGCAGAAATGAATGATGCAAATTAGAAGTTAATAAAGTATTTAAATAATGAAAAAAAGTACGTTTGACCAATTTAAAAAGAAAGTCCAAAACCCAATTGAAGAAATGAACACCTTCATTAAAACAAATTTAAAATGAAAGAAAATGTAAAACACCTCATGCTATAAACAATTGACCTGGAAAATAGATCCAGAAGACTCAATAACAGAATCATTAGAGTACCTGACAGTCATAATCAAGAGGAATACTTGGACACCATCCTTCAAGAAATTCTCAAGGAAAACTACCTTGGTGTCCTGTAACCAGAGAGTGAAATAGGTAGTGAAAGAATCCACCTATCAACTCAGGCAAAAGATATCCAAATGAAAGTTCTAAAGAAAATTATATACAAATTTCAGAACTATCAGGTCAAAGAAAATATAAGACTACAATTTGCCAGAAAGAAATAATTCAAATATTGTGGAGTTATAATTAGTATTACATAGGACATGTCAACTACAACATTAAAACATTGGAGGTCATAGAAGATGATATTCCTGAAGGGAAAGGAAATAGGACTACAACCAAAAATCACTTATGCAACAGAATTAAGCATAATACAAGAGGAGAAATAGTCATCCAATGAAATAGAAGGATTTCAAATGTTCATAAGGAGAAGATTAGAACTAAACATGAAATCAGACCTCCAATCTTAAAGACGAAGAGAAGCATAACCAGTTTAAAAAAAAAAGGAAAAGAAAAGATAAGGGAATTAATATAGCTAAAATATTTACCTCTCTTCAAGGGTGTAGCGGCAAACACCCCAGTGTCCCCAGGGTGCCTGCTCACATAGGTTCTTGGATCTGCTTTGTTAAAGGAAAGCAACTCAAAATGGGTTAACAAGCTTACTTTAATCAGTCAGACATATATCGTTTACCTTGTTCAGGAGAAAAGGTCAGCACCCTGAACCTCAAAGTATACAGGCATAATTATCAAGACAGAAACATCAAGTAGACAGATTTCCAAACTGTCCAACCATTACATCCATACCCAGTCAACATCTGGGTTTTTCAAAGCCTGGGGACTCTCAACAACGGCTTCCCAGAATTCAGATCAAATTACAGAACACTTCTCAAAGTGAGTCCCAAAACAAAGCTACACATCAGGGCTTATATAGCCTTCTCCTGGCTCAGAGAATGTAACAACCTTATTGACTCACTGGCCAATCAAGAAGTATCTACTGAAAAACAAGCCTCCCTCCCCAGGCTTCAGGTGGACTTTAGCCTAGGGGCAGGGAAGATCTTTAAATCTGCATTTCCATTACAAAGGGAACATGATATTTCTAATTTTTTAAAATTAAATCATCAACACTACAATTAAAAGGAATATACATAGGTAGAGGCTATCAGCATAAGGTGAATTTGAGGGAATAACAAAAAATAAATAAGGAATGAGAAAGGGGAGTTTAACTGGAGTATAAAGGGGACAATAAGAAGGAAGGTAGAAGGAAACAAATCATTTCACATGAATAGATGATGAAGACCTATTGTTGCTGTGTTCATTTTTCTTTCATTTTTATAGAGGATCATGACATTAGGTTAATGATGACATGATTTACAGTTGATTTTGATTTGAGTAAGGGAGAGCTGTGCAAGATTGCTAGCCTCACTTTCTCCTTCAGAGACATCTGGGTACATTGGCCAGATATTTATCAGGAAGACTGGATATGGCCCAGGATACAATGGAAGACCCTGGCCCTTTATTCTCAGGACTTTTCAATTTCTCACTTTGGGTAAGATAATGTCCATTAAGTGAGCAGGCCTCTTAAAGGAGTGATTAAAGGAATGGCCCCCTTAAAAAATCCAGCTGGAAGGTGGTGATCCTCAGGGATGTTGGTCAAAAGAAAAATAGTTACTACTAACATTCACTCTGAGCCAGGAAGGCACAAAATATAGCCAGGAAGTGGTTCTTGAGCAGGAATCTATTGTGATCCAATCTATCAGCTCCAGAGTGAAATGGGTTTAAGGTTTTTTCTTTGAGAAAAGAGAGGGAGAGAGAGAAAGGAAGGAAGGAAAGGAGGAAGGAAGGAAGGAAGGAAAGAAGAAATGAAGGAAGGAAGGAGGAATTTACTGGCTAGATTTTCATTTTCTTCCTTTTTTCTTTTCCTTTCTTCTCAAGACCTATTACAGTGGAGGGTGTAATGGGAATGTAAATTTTAAAGATCTTCCCTGCCCCTAGGCTAAAGTGCACCTGGAGCACTTTTGCTTGTTTTAAAGTAGATACTTTTTGATTGGCCAGTGGCTCAATAACGTTGTTACATTATCTGAGCCAGGAGAAGGCTATATAAGCCCTGATGTGTAGCTTTGTTTGGGGCTCACTTTGAGAAGTGTTCTATGATTTGATCTGGATTCTGGGAAGCCGATGTTGAGAGCCCCCCTCGGCTTTGAAAAATGCATATGTTGAAACCCAGATGTTGATTTGGTATGGATGTAATGGCTGGAGAGTTTGGAAACTGTCTACTTTATCTGTCTGTCTGTCTTGATAATTCTGTCTGTATATTCTGAAGTTTGGGGTGGTGAACTTTTCCCCTTGAATTAGGTGAATGATACATATCTGACTGATTAAAGTAAGCTTGTTAACCCATTCTAAGTTGCTTTCCTTTATCAAAGCAGATCCAAGAACCTGTGTTGGCAGACACCATGGGAACACTGGGGTGCTTGCTACTACAAAATGGTATCACAAACAGGATCTGCAGAGTAAAAGGAAAGTATGGGGGCTGGGATAATTGTTTGTTTCCCAGTTGTAGTAGCTGTGATTCTGTGGAGCCATGGAGGAGGAGAGAAGAATGGCCTGCATGCAGCCTTCGCTGAGCTGAGAACAGGAATGGTGAGCTGCCTGCATTGGGACCTGGGCAGAAGCCAGGAGCTGCTGCTGCCTGCGGGAGGAGAAGGAACCCAGGAGTTCGGAATTCAACCACAGGAAAAGATAAGAAACTGAGCAGCCAAGCAGGGGCAATGAATGTGTTTCCTGGCTGCATACCACAGTTTGGGACCCAGGGGGAGGATGGACTTGTGACTATAGTGGGTGGGATGAAGTGCTGTGGACCCCCATGGACCCCACTTTGTTGGTTTTGTTGCCCATCCCCCTCTCTGTGCTCGGAAGCAGGGGCTGGAGCTGTGTGAAGGGAAGGACACCCCCCTCCACCCAAGAGAACTTAATTTGGACTCTTGTTTTGAATTGAGGTGATAATGCAATGTACTTTGTGTTTAAGGCCCTGTGGCCTCTTTGGTAACTTTAGTTCTGTATCTTGTAAATGTGACCTAAGAGATGTTTAGTGCTAATTCAAAAGTAAATTGACTATGCTATGGGCATGAAAGATCTTGGGGCTGAATGTAATGGAAATGCAAATTTAAAGATCTTCCCTGCCCCTAAGCTTAAGGTGCACCTGGAGTCTGGGGTGGGAGGCTTGTTTTTGAGTACATACTTCTTGATTGGCCAGTGGGTCCAGAAGGTTGTTACATTCTCTGAGCCAGGAGAAGGCTATATAAGCCCTGATGTGTAGCTTTGTTTTGGGGCTCACTTTGAGAAGTCTTCTATGATTTGATTAGAAGAAACTCTGAGAAGCCATTGTTGAGAGCCCCTCCGGCTTTGAAAAACCCAGATGTTGATTTGGTATGGATGTAATGGTTGGACAATTTGGAAATCTGTCTACTTGATCTGTTTCTCTGTCTTCATTATTCTGCCTGTATACTCTGAAGTTTGGGGTGCTGACCTTTTTCCCCTGAACGAGGTAAAAGATGTATGTTTGACTGATCAAAGTAAGCTTGTTAACCCATTTTGAGTTGATTTCCTTTATCAAAGCAGATCTAAGAACCTGTGTTGGCAGCAAACGCTGAGGATGCTTGGAATGCTTGCTGCTGCACAGGGGAAGATGCAAGGGTACATGACAAACACAGCTTGGACCTTTCTCTCATCAGTATTTGGCAAAGAATGAACCATATCCACGATCAAGTAAAATAGAATCTTTCTTATCTGACAAAGAGGTAGGAGGGGAGGGTATCAAGTATAGAGGCAGAGGGGACTGACAGAAGGGAACACAGATCAAGGGAGGTGTCAAACAGAAGCAAAACACTGGTTAGGAGGGGAAGGCTGAAAGGAGTGAGGATAAAGAGGAGGAAGAATAGGATGAAGGAAATACAGGTAATAATCATAACTTAAATGTGAATGAGATGAAATCTTCCTTAAAACTAGAATCCCACAATATATTGTTTATAAGAAACACACTTGAAGCAACCAACCACCCATCCACACACACACCCACTTGTGTACGCGCACACACACACACACACACACACACACACAGTAAAGGTTTGGGGCTGGAGCTGAATCTATTATGCTTTAGTTCAAGTAAAAAAGAAAAAAAAAACCTGGGGGAACAATCCTGATTTTAGATAAAGTAAAAACAAAAATAGATGTAATTAAAAGAGATAAGTAAGGAAATTACATTTTGCTAAAAGGTACCATAGGCAATAGTAAATGTATATACACCAAGTGGTATAGCATCCACATTATTTTTTTCCTTTTTTTAATTTTTCAAATGCTTTATTGACTTCTGATTAACATCATTCTTTTACATCAGATTTTGAGTTAAATATTTTCTCCCTGTTTTTCCCCTACCCACCACCCCAAAATAGCAGTCCCAGAGCATATCACCTCCTCCAATTTGCTCTCTCCAATATCTTCTCCCATACCCACTTCAAATTTTCCAGTAAGTCATGGTGGATCTCTATGCCCTAGTGCCTCTATAATCTTATTTCCCAGTTACAAGTAAAATAGTATTAATAATATATATATATATACACACATACATACACACACACACACACACACACATATATATATATATATATATATATATATATATATATATATATATATATATATATATATATACTTAGTATTTAATTTTAAAACTTTGAATTCTAGATTTATTGCCTTCCTCCCTTGTCACCCACCCCTACTGGAAAGATAAGGAATACAGTATAGGTTGTATATGTGTAGCTATGCAAAACATTACAATAGTAGATATATTGTAGAAAGTTGACTCTAATTGCCTGCCCCCCACCACATCTCTGACTTATTCTATTATCTAGTTTGATCCTGTCTCTTTTCAAAAGTGGGTGCTTCCAACTTCCCTCCCCCCAGCCTGTCCTACCTTCCATTCCCCCTCTCATCCCCTTCACCCCTACTCTCCTGTAGGTTGAGATACCCTATTTAGTTTGTATGTCATTCCCTGCCTGATTCAAATTCAGTGAGAAAAATGTTGACCCATTCCCTTTAGCCTTACTGTTTTTCCCCTCCATTGTAACCCTTTTCCCTTGCCTCTTCTATGTGATATAGTTTACTGCATTCTATCTCTCCCCTTCTCCTCTCATTATATTCCTCTCTCACCTCTTAATTTCTCCTTTTAAGCATCATCCTTTCCTATTAAATTGGTCCTATGCCCTCTATTTCTACCTGTAAACATACATACACACATTCACATATGTATTCATATGCCTGTATGTAATGTAATGCCAAGGAAAGGCAACTTCCCAGGTTCAAAATACCAGCATAGGTGCTCTCCATTTTATTCAGTGACAAACCAAGAACAGAGAAGGTCAAAACATGACATCATTCAAAATACAGCATTTACTAAGTGTGATTAAATAATCTCCAAGTACTAACCCACCCCAAGACCTTCCAATCATTCAATCAATTACAAAGTCCCTGTTCTAAATGCTACTCCACCCCTAGGCTGTACCTTCATTTAGTCCTCCACAAAACCCCTCTTCTCAAATGGAGATTAGTTTCCAAACATAAGTAAACTACATTCATTTGTTCAACCACAGAACACAAAAAGGTCAAAAGTTCCCCACCCCTGGACCACAGTTGAATCTACCCCAGAGTTACATCAATTTTAAGCACAGCACTTAATTCCCAAATGGAGGTCTTTGCTTCATCTTGACACGAGGCAAGTTCTCAGCAATCTTAGTTCCTGGGGAGACAAGGCTTAGCAAGGCCACAAGATACATTGCCAGTCCCTTCATTAATTCATCCTCTGTCTGTAGAACAGTCCTAGAACCCCTGAAAACATTAGCAAAACCCTCTCCCAGGATTTCTGTAAACATACAACAAGAAAATCCTTCTTCAGGGCTTCTGAACCAACAGAAAGGTTCCCAGACCCCTGCAACAACAGCACTGTCCTTCACCAGTGGACATTATTCACTCTCTGTCTGCAGGACAGTCTCAGGGCTTCTTAACCAAAAGCCAGGTTCCAGGACTTCTTTAACAAAAGGACTCTCTTTCACCAGTGGACAAATCTGGCAAAACAACATCAAAACAGACAGACAAAGTACCAGCAAAACAGCCATGTCTCCTCAGTCCTTGGCAGCTCCGGGGGCAGGTCTCAAAAGTCCAGGGCAATTCAAAGTAGCCCTCAGCAATCCTTCTCAGTCTCTCTCTCTCTGCCTCCACGAGGTGCTGCTTCCAAAAAGTTCTTCTGCCTCTCTCTTGTCTCTCCAAATCTATGTCACGAGCTCCTCCCAGTTCATGTCTCTCTTTTCAAGTCAACAAGTCCATCCCACAAGTAGGATTAACAAGCTCTGGGTTTTAACACAATCAATTTGAAAAACCAAGCCAATACAGGGGAATCTTTAAATGCCATTACTATCACACCGTATAACCTTCAATATAGACATATATACATATATAAACACACACAGATATATATATATATATAACCTTGAAATATTTTCATACTAAGAAACATATCATCAGTTACAATTATAATTTTTCCATGTTGGAATGTTAATAGTTTGAATTTGACAATTTATTTATGGTTTCTTTTCCCTGTTTACCTTCTCATGCTTCTCTTGCTTCTTATATCTGAATGTCAAATGTTCTATTCAACTGTTTTTTTCATTAAGAATGCTTGAAAGTCCTCTATTGCACTGAATGACCATATTTTTACCTGAAATGTGATACTCATTATTGCTAAGTACGTAATTCTTGTTTTTAATCCCAGCTCCTTTGCCCTCCAGAATATCATATTCCAAGCCCTTCTTTTCCTTTGTGTAGAAGCTGCCTGATCCTGGGTTATCCTGATTGTGTTTCCACAATATTCAAATTGTTTCTTCCTGACTGCTTGTAGTATTCTCTCCTTGATCTGGGAATTTCAGAACTTGGCTATAATATTCCTAGGACTTTTCTTTTTGTGAACTTTTTCAGGAAGTGATCAGTGGAGTCTTTAAACCTCTATTTTGCCCTCTGCTTCTAAAACATCAGGACTGTTTACCTTGAGAATTTCTTGAAAGATGACTTCTATGTTCATTGATCATCACTTTCAGGTAGTCCAATAATTTTTAAATTATCTCTGCTGGATCTAATTTCCATGTCAGTGGTTTTTCCAATGAGATATTTCAAATTGCCTTTTATTCTTTCATTTGTTTGGATCTGTTTAACAGAATCTTGATTTCTCATAATTTCACTAGCTTCCATTTGCTCCAAATAAATTCTGAAGGAATGATTGTCCTCTGAGTTTTTGAGATTCTTTTTCCATCTGGCAATTTTGTGTTTTTAAGACATTCTTCTCCTCATTAACTTTTTGTCCCTCTTCTGCCATTTGAGTTATCTTTTTTAAGGTATTATTTTCCTCAGTCAGGCTGTTGACCCTCATTTCATAATTTTCTTGCATTGTTCTCATTTCTCGTCCCAATTTTTCCTCCACTACTCTTGTTTGCTTCTTAAGCTCCTCTATGACATGTAATTGGCTAGTAATTTTCTTTGATGATTTTGGTACAGGAGTTCTGACTTCTCTGTCTTCCTCCTGTTCCATACTTTTAAGCTTTGTTGTTGCCAAAATAGGATTGTAATGTTGGGTTGCTGTTCTTATTTTGTTTTCTTTGCCTGCTCATTTTGCCAGTCAATCACTTGACACATGGGTTTTATGCCATAGTAGGACTCTGCTACCACACAATAGAGCTTTATCCCAAACACTGGTGTTTTTTCAGCTGCCAAAGGTTTTAGTTGGGTGCAGCCAGAATCCTTCGTATGGTCTGGCAAGCTGGTTGCAGAACCCAGGACCTCCACCCTCAACTGCAATCCAGATCCAAGCAGGTTAAAGCAAGTGTGATTACCCTTCAGACTGTTTGCTTGGTCCCCCTACACTCTGCAGGCAAGGGGCTGAATCTGCCTCGTTGCGGCAGCTGCAGGGCCACTGTGCCTCAGTGGCTTCTAGCCCTGGGGTCAAAGGCCAACATCACTCCCAACTCCTGGGTCCCAAAATCCACACTGCCCTGACCTCTCACTTTGTATTTAGCATCTATGTGTAGATAATTCTGGAAATGGCCACAGCTGCTGGTGTCTGAATTCCCTCCAGCCTGTGGTTGTTTAGAGCTGCCCTGGGGCTAAAACTTCAAACTTGCTTAGGGCTGGGGTTGACTCCCAGAGTGCTACACTGGCCAATTCCTGCAGACCTGCTGGACTATCCTCAGTAGGAGGTTAGCTTCTCTGTTTAATTTTTTTTTCAGTTCTTTAGCTCCAAAATTTTTTCAGAGTCCCCTTTTACATGAATTGGGGGAGGTGGAAGCCTGAGCCCCTCAGATGTCCTATTTCTATTCTGCCATCTTGACTTTGCCCCTTAGCATCCAAATTCTTAAAGGAAAAGCTAAATGAATTATTAGAGAAAATAGTGTTAACAGTTTTGCAAATAGAAACTGCAGTATTTTCTTCCATACCTTTAAAACACATCTGTCCGATTTCAAATGTGTACACTCAAAGGTAATAACATCACTTAACTAATAAGTATATATCAATAGATATGTATATCTATATATATCTATCTATCTGTCTATCATCTATCTATCTATCTATCTATCTATCTATCTATCTATCTATCTATCTATCTATCTATCTATCTATCTATATCTATGTATCTATGTATCTATCTATCTACCTATCTATCTATGTAATGGTAATAGAATTTGTAGATTTTCCATGCCCCTTCAACTTGGTCACATACAAGGAACGGGTGGGACAGGAGGGAATAGGAACCAAATAGGAGACTGGATGGTGACTGGAAGTGGTGGTGGCAGTGACATGAACTTCTTTTTTTTTTTTAGAGCCAGACACAATTTCTGCTATGGACTCCTGCTGGGGAGTGCCAGGGACAGAAACTGTGGCAGGAGTGGGGGGTGGGGAAGGAATGCAGAACTGCTGGGAGTGAACTGCATGGAGGCTGAAAAGTTACTGTGAATGAGGAGAAGAGGATCTTTGCCTGAGGTACCCTGTTTTGTTCTTAGTACTTGATTATGTGGGTGTTTACTGAATTAACTATGTGTGCCACCTCTGTGGCTATTGTGATGGCTTTGACTTTCTGGTTTTGGGACTCACGTTTCTGGTATTTGAATAAATGTTCTAGATATGGCCCCCATGTAGAGAATCTGTTATATTTTGTGATTAATAACTATATTAGCATATTTATAGTTAACCATATGCACTGTGAATACTGCATTGTTGATATATTTGGATAAGAGGGAATGATCACAAAATGTCAGGCCTCTATTTGGAAGCAGGTGGGATTTAGAGAGAAAAATAGCTATCCCAAGATTGGAGGTTTTGCCTTATTC
>NW_027185655.1:72633649-72638192 GCF_028583685.1 Petaurus breviceps papuanus
CTGGGTCCTGCTAACAAGTAATTGTCTTATGCAAAAAAGTAGAGATAAGCTGCCGGAGAAAAAGCTCAGATGGCAAGGGAGTCAGCTGGTTTTCATGAGGATTCTTCTATGCTACAGCATTCAGAAGAACAAGCCAGAGTTTCTCAGGTGTTGGAAGAACAAGATACTGTTCATGTAGATAAATGGAAGCTAAAAATTTGCAGAAAGAATGTGAATGTAGCTTTTGTACAGGCTGGGCACAGTTGCCAGGAGTATGTGTGTGAGGATAATTGAACACAGTTAGATGAGGATTCTTCTAATGCAGAAGTTCTCCCTATATAAAGAAGAAGGCAGGAGAACTGCCAGGGCCAAACAGAGTCCAGGGAGATAATAGACGATTTCACTCAACAGGAGGTTACTGATATGTTGAGTAGATTCACTCAAAGAATGGAAGAGTCTTTATTGTCTTGGATAGTAAGAATCACTGATGAAGGCACCAGCCGGATAGCATTGGAGAGTGTGGATTCTTTAAAATTCATAAGCATCAGTCAAGTGGTTTTGAATACGAAGCTTTTAGGGATCAGCATATGCAAGGAGGCCTCAACAGAAATAATCTGTTAGCTTTACCTGCACAGGGATGCAAAAAGCAATATCCTACTGACTCTATGTGGCCTGGTGGAGTGAGAGACTGTATGACAAAACTAAAGGAGGAGGTAATGAAAACTGCTGTCATAGTTGGAGATGCAAATGCATATCATGATACACCCCTAGGAATTCCTCATAGAAATATCATAGGGAAGACAGTTCCTCCTGCTCATAAGCACCTAGTTCTGACTTGGTGAAATAGTACACCCTCTTTCAGAGGTGCTGTAAGAGTTCACAATTATATGATTTAGGGGAATAAGGAAAAGATAAATTTTCTTTAGAGAGGAGAGTAAATAACCAGAGGACTCAAAGACAAAATAGATTGATGAGAAGAGAATTATTTAATGCTCTATTGAGAGCAGGGCTGTATTTTAGAAGAATATATGGTATTGCAATTGAAGAGCTGCATAAGATGTACCAAGAAAAAGTACTTGACATTAGAATTAATAAGGAAGCAGAAACCACCCCTACAGATACCCCTGAATCATTGTATCCAAGTTTGCCACACCTTCAGAGAGAATAGGAAATAGGCTGAGTCCCAGCTCAGATTAAAGAAATATACAGACAAGATTGCAGACCCCATATTGGTTTAAAAATATATTGGAAGAATGGATCAACTAGTGTAACTAGGGTGTTGCTTGAAACTGGGGCAGAGGTCACACTTATCTGTGGAAACCCTGAGAAGTTTAAACATAGAACACCTATTACCATCAAAGGACCTGGTGGGGCTGACACATCAACCAGAAAAGTTAAAATAATGATGAAAATTGAGCAATTATGTAATAAAGAATATGCTGTGGTTGTTGTACCCATTCCTGAATATATCCTTGGAATAGATATATTGAGAGGTATGACTCTGAATTTACCTGAATGAAGATACCAATTTGCAGTAAGGAAGATGGGAATTAATATAGTTTTAAATTAATACAATGTAATACGAAAAATAAAAATGGACCTAATCGTTTTAGATGAATGTACTGAAGTAATTACTTTAAAGCAGTACAGTGTGCCAGGTTGGGAAAATGAAATTACCACTACAAAAAGGAATATATTGAAGCAGGAGTATTTGTACCTATAACCAAATGGTGAGTCATCCTGTCTGGCCAGTACAAAAATCAGATAGGGCTTGGAGAACGACTGTGGATTATAGACAATTGACGAAGGTGACTCCTCCTTTGTATGCTGCTGTACTAGATACAGTCACTTTAATAGAAAGGATCCAGAAACATGAATGGACTTGATAATAACTGCATTATTAACTTGGTTAATGTATTCTTCACCATCCCCATCGTCCCTAAATAATGGGTTGAGTTTGCTTTCACTTGGTGGGTAAACAATATAGTTTTACCTGCATAGCCCCACTACTTGTCATAGGATTGTGTGTGAACAGTTGGATGAATTAAAGCTGCCATAAAATTGGTCCTAGATTTATGACCCATGCAAAATATTCTTGTGGGATTACAAGTGACTGTACAGGATGATTACACAAACTGTTGTTTATGGCAAAAAAAACAATACTAAATTTACCCTTGGGATTTTTGTGTAGGAAACTCCCTTCATCTGCAGTTTACTATACACCTTTTGAAAAGCAGTTGTTAGCTGTATATGGGGCTTTTGTTGAGAATTAACAACTGACTCTGGGCCATGAAATGATATTAAGACCTGGGATCCTAATTGACCTCGAATATTCTTTTCTAAGCTGGATAAGTCAAACAAACAAACAAAAAGAAACAAGAAAGAAATTAAGGAGGTAACTAGAATATAAGAAAAAGTTACATATGAAAGAACTTTGGAATGATTTAGCCATAAAGGGTGACACATATAGGACATAAATGAATAGTTGACCTGTCAGATCTATTGAGAAGGGAAGAATTCATGATTAAACAAGAGATAGAGGGTATTAAAAAATGTTAAAAAAAATTATCATAATAAAATAAAAACAAAACCAAAGCAATGCAGATTTAGAAAAAAGGAAGAAAGATATGTTCACATCAAGTGTCTCTGATATAGGCATAATTTCTCATATCTATAGGGAACTGAGTCATATTTACAGTAATACAAACCATTCTCCAAATTGATAAATAATCAAAGAATATGAACAAGCAGTTTGCAGGTAAAGAAATCAAAGTTATTTATAAGACCATGAAGAAATGTTGTAAATCACTTTTGATTACAGAAATGCAAATTAAAATAAGTCTGAGGTACCCCAGGAATCAGACTGTCTAATATGACAGAAAAGAAAAATAATAAATGTTGGAGGGGATGTGGGAAAATTGTGACACTAATGCACTGTTCGTGGAAATGTGAACTGAATCAAACACTCCGGAGAGCAATTTTGAACTATGCCCAAAGGGCTATAAAATCATGTATACCCCTTCACCTACCAATACCACTTCCAGGTCTATATCCCAAAAAAATTAACAAGGGAAAACTACGTATATGTACAAAAATATTTATAGCAAGCTGTTTTCTGGGGGCAAAAAAATAGAAATTGAGGGGGCTCCTCATCAATCAGGAAATGTGAATTAGAAAATTAAACAAATTGTGGTGTGTAATTATGATGGGATACAATTGAATTGTAATCAGGATGCTTTCAGAAAAACCTGAAAGGACTTGCATTAACTCACGTAAAGTGAGATACAGTTTATACAAAGTAACAACAATATTGAAAGATGACAACTTGAAAATGACAACTATTTTCAGCAATACAATTATCCAGAACAACTTGGAAAAACTTTTGATGAAAAATTAAATACATTACCAGAAAAAGAACTGATGATGTTAGAATATGTAATGAAGCACATTTTGTTTTACTTTTTAAATTTTCATTGAGTTTTTGTCTGTTCTCATTCATAACATGACTATTATACATATATATTCTTATTGTATGTATATATATATATAGAGAGAGACATATGTATGTATATATGTTTTACTTTACATGTACATAATGTATTGCTTTAATTTTCTCACTAGGGTTTTGGGGAGGGAAGAAGGGAGAGAATTTGGAACTCAGTATTTTAAAAATGAATGTTTAAATTGTGTTAAAATTCTATTGGGGAAAATATTTTTAAAAGAGTGAATTTTTAAAAGAAAATTACAAATTTTGTAGAGGATGTGGCAAAATTGGGGCACTAATGCACTGTTGGTGGAGTTGAGAACTGTTCCACCTATTCTGGAGAACAATTTGGAATTATATCCAAAAGGCAACCAAAATGCATACCTTTTGATCCAACAATATCACTACCAGATCTGTATCGCAGAGAGATAAAACAAAAGGGAAAAATCACCTACTTGTGCAAAAAAATTGATGGCAGACTTTATCATGGTGAGAAAATATTGGAAAACAAGGGGGTGGCCATCAATTGGGGAATGGCTGAATAAGTTTTCAATGTCATGGAATACTATTGTGCTATAAGAAATGATGAGCAGGTAGACTTCAGAAAAACATGGAAAGACTTATGTGAACTGAAGGAAAGTGAAATGAGCAGAATCAGAAAAATATTGTACACAGCACGAACAACATTGTGTGATGGTATACTATGAATGACTCACCTCTTATCAGTAATGCTAGGATCTAAGAAAACTCCAAAAGACTTAAAAAGGAAAATGCTATCTATATCCAGAAAAAGAATGGGGGGGGGGGGGGGTGCCAAGATGGCGGAAAAGAAGCAGTAACTATTCTAAGCTCCTCTGTGAATTTTGTCATTTAACTTTAATAAGTTAATCTGAATGGATTTTAGAATGACAGAAGCCATTGGGAGGAGTGGAGCAGATTCCCAGGCCAAGAAAGGGTCCACGTAGGTCTGGGGAGGGGGAGTGCAGGACACACGGGGATGGCAGCAGCTCATATCTGAGAGAAGAATACAGAAGAATGAGAAGAAGCACCAGTCAAAAGACTCACCCACCCCAAGGGTGA